>NC_089804.1:12535745-12861519 GCF_029633855.1 Hoplias malabaricus
ACAAAAACTCTGCCCAATATAATAATACTTAAGAATGTTTGTAATATGTCTCTGCTGAAGAATATTAACATGAATTGCTACGGACCACACAAGTTCACAAGGAGAACTGATACGACTTTTTAAAAATAGGGGATATTTTCTCAAAAGTGAAAAGGTATATTTAAATAAAAAAAATACAGAATGTTCATTAAAAAAAATAAGGAAACCATTTATAATGATAATAAAAATGGAGTGCAGTTCTGTCATCTTTCCATGTCACTTAAAACCTGGTAGAATACATGTGAGGTACAGTAATATTTGTACAGTAAAGTGTTTTAGGTTGCTCTGCTCTTACACGGTGAATTTACTCTGGGTTCAAGTAAAAATTAAACCAAATCTGCACCTGGTAGATAAAAACTAAAGAATGTCTGCAGTGTAATCATTAATCCTAATCTTTCACTCATTCTAATAATGGCTTTATGGAGTGGGAATACAGGGCCCAAAAGACTTCACCGGTGATAATCATTACAGAATATTTATTGTGACCAATTCTGAAAGTGCATTAATATATTGGTATATTTGTGAGATTTTTTGTTTCACTCTTGTACAAAAATACTAAAATAATATATTAGAAATAAACCCAGAAATTAAAGACCCTTAAACAGATTTAGAGTCTTTCTGAGGATATAAAGTGCACATCAGCTTCTCTCACATTCGTCCAATTTTCACCCTCCTGTTCGGGACTCTGCTAGAGCTTTGCTGAATTAGCTGGACTTTAATCTCTCCTTCCGGCTGAGGACGTGGGCCTAAACCCATCTGAGAAGCAAAAAGTCCTGCCAGACAGCTTTAGCAAGTACCACTGAAGTTTAGCTTTCATATGTAGACATGTTATTCACCCAGTTAAAGCCAAGTGGAGGCTGTGAAAGCTGCAATGAGTGAAAGAAGTGCCAAAAATAGGACTGATCAGGACTCGACTTAGTGGACAAAAATGAAATGAAAATCTTAGGCTCTGAGCAAAAGAGAGGTACTGTAAATTCAGCAGTTTCTAATTAAATTCAGGACGTTTTTATGGAGTTTCTTACCAATGAAGTTGTCAGCTCAACACACTATTTACTTAAGTTGCAATAATACATTTTATGTCTCCTTCTCCAAAATCCTGTTCAAATCCTACACTGACATTCATCTTGAATGACCTGATGCTAAGTGGACAGTGAGATTTAAAGCTGTGTATATCTTGCATTGCCCTGTGCCTGGAAAGCAAGTGACCATGTAAGATTGGATTTTGTGAATGGACTTCACAGTGCACCATCAGACAAAGATTTTCATGTAAAGGTGTAGTGGGCACAACTAATATCTGTACTTAATGCTGTTTACCTCATGATTACATCAACTAAGGTGTATGTTAATATCAGGTTGGAACCTAGCCAATATAGGACTGTGTAAATTGTGTAAAATCTCCCACATCCGTCCAGTCAACAGCAATGTGCAGTAATAAAAATATCTATATCAATGTGCAGCAAAACAATGAGATTGTTTGGACAACTAGGTTCAAACAATCAAGGCTGTTGATTAATAGAACAACTGAACCATTTAGTTTATAGCTAGCACTAGAAATTTGCACTTTGCGACTGTCTGTGAAGTATGTGGGGTCCAGGCAAAGCTGGAAAACTGATGACAGCCCATTTTGGTGTTAAGCAAAAAAACAGCTAATTTACCAATCATAAACAGTAATAATACACGCCAAAAGATATATATCACATACCTCATGATTGTTCCAGTTCATGTCATTTATGTAGCATTATACCACCAGCCTGAATCATGTTATATGAAATTTCATCCATATACTGAACTCTTATTAGCATACTACAATACTGCTGTACAAAGCCCACCATCGGGGTAATCACATGCAAAGTATCAGCTCTATGGGTTGAGGATGCAAATTCATGTGTCAAAGTTCAAAAACTTGAACTTGGTGTGAAACTTCACTACAATTTTTTTTCATGGGTGAATTCCTGTAAAATTAATGGGCCTTTTTTGATTAACTAATGTCTAGTCTTACAGTGGCTTTATTTGAAATCATCATGCCATTTCAAAGAGGGTGAAAACTACAATGACTTTGGCTATTCCAACATCCTGATAGTACTCACAAACGTTTCTAAACTTTTCTGAGCAATATTCTGCCAAATTATGCAGGGTTCAAAATCAAGGACAAAACTCATCTTCTGTTCGGACTTACAGTAGAGTGATCCTAATATGTGTTGAGTTATGTCCCTGTCATCAGGAGATGACTCTGGAGTGAACTGATGTCAATAGAGCGAGTTAATTCTCCCCTGAGTCAGAAAGTACCAGGTGGTGTCTGGTCATTTAGGGTGAGCTATGGGATAAATGGAGGAAGACAAACCGCTAGGCCACAATGGGTCGTATTCCAGCACAGCATACATGTGGCAAACTCGTTTAAGCTTGAGCTCTGCTCTAGGACAAACAGTTTAGATAAACCACCGATGCTGAGTTTGTTTTCAGTTACTATGTATCAGTTTAAACAAGAAGTGCTGAGACAGAATTCAGCAGCATGTGACAGTGTAACCTCTAATTGAAAAATATTTGTCCTCAAAGGACATAACTGCTTTTCTAGTTTACCAAAGACATGTAACTTTCATTTGTTTTTTGTTATCCAATACAGCCCTATTAATATAACTATTTTTAAGAATTTGTGCATATTAAAAAAAAATCAACTGCAGAAATGCTCAGCTTTGCCTGCAATGATGGCTTTTATATTAAACCGTATTTATAATTTGAAAAATATTCATTTCTCAACCATCTTTGTTGACTATGACTATGACTATGACTATGACATGGTATTGCAACAATCAAAAGCAACCCAAATTAGGTTTTAGAGAACTGATGGTATGGCAAAATTTTTTGGTTAATTAAAACAGCTGAGATCCACATTTCAAATGTCTTTGAAAATGTAATTCATTTCTACTGTGTTTGGTGTGTAAAAGCTTTAAGACTTGGTTAATGATCTTATTTTAGAGCAGGTTTAGTCTCAGTTGGCATTGTGGGAACTACGCTAGGTCCTTCGGCGGCAGTAGAAATCCTGACGCCAGGGCTAGCAGCCGATAGTCTGCTCTCTTTGGCTCTTAGATTTCACAGGGGCCGTGGGGATGAGCTCATGAAACAATAGACGACCTTTTCTCCGCACACTCGCGCCACTGGAAAAATGTTACAACGTCAACATAAACCTCACCTCCTGGAGAGAAAGACAGAGACAGCAAGAGAGATAGAGAGAGACATAGAGAGAGAGAAACAAAGAGTGAGAGAGAGCCAGACAGACAGAGAGAGAGAGATTGTAGAAGTCTGAAAGAAATGCTGGGAGGGATAAATATATTTGGAAAGCTGGAATGTGAGATAGTGAGAATCATAAGCCTGACAGAAAAGAGAAGAATAGGAGACTCACGTGAAAACACAAGAGAGACACAAGAGATAGATTGATGGAGTGAGTAGAAAGAAAAATGAAGAGTGAGGCAAAGAGATGAGTGTGGGGAAAGGAAGTGGAGATAGGTGAAAGAGGGAATAGTAGAAGAGAGAGATAGATGGGGACAGAAGGAAGAGGAGAAGAATCTGACCTTGCGATGCTCCTGCAGGTTGACTGAAGATGAACATTTCTTATTGCAGATGGTGCATATGAGCTTCCTACGTGCACTACCTGCAGAGAATCACACACACACACGTCAATGTAGAGGTTAACACTTTACAAGGCTCCTGTGATCCTGGAGCAATGATTTTTTTTTTCAGTATATTAGATTTTACAGTAATGAGCTGTTATTTGCAAATAAAATTAAGGAAGTGACAAGTAATTTTTCCCACTGGACCAGAACATCCCAGCATAACTAGTTTTTGTGTCAGTTTATGTTAATTAGCTTTTATTTCATTATTTGCATTTCCTCTGACAGGAGAGGAAAAAATGATGCTTTTTGTTTCATTAATATAGGTATCCCAATAATAATACTGTCATTTTTTGTGGTTATTAAGACTGGCCTAAATGTATGTAACCTGTGACATGTTGTGTCTAATATAAGCTTTGTAAAACAATGTAATGCTGTTCAAATATTAGTGTCATCCAGCTCTCAGATTAAAATGGCTACATTTAGATGACATTCAACAATATGTAATACATCCCTGAAATGTCTATGTACAGTATAAAAGGTTTATTCTAAAAATATGTATTATAGTGTGGTGCAACAGAGCTGTATTTACACAATAATTCACAATAAAAATAAAAGATTTACTTTTTGGACTGACTTGTGATATGTAGTATCAGAACTTTAAATAAATTAACAGCACTGTACTGAGGAAGCTGAGGAAGCTAAGTTTTTACAGTCATTTTACAAGTACATTTTTGTTGAAAGAACAATAATTACAGAAACTCAGACACAGCAGTTACAAATCAAGGTTAAAAAGAAACATTTCCAAAACAATTTACAGTCCATCTCCAATTTCTGACAGTTTTTCCTGAGTTAAAAAGAAGGAAGTGGAAAAGTGTGTCATTAGTACCACAAGGTCCTTATTTATTTTACTTCCACATGCACTGAGCTGTATTAATGTATGCTAATACATTTAAAACCATAAACTTTCCAATAAAATATCTGACCAGATTTATACACATAAATGCGTTTCTGTGGTCTACACATTATCCAAAGGCCACCACATATGTAGTTTTAATAAGAGATTTGTGTTAACTGGTTCACCCCAAACGCCCTTAAACAGCACTTTAAAACATCTTTAAAAACTACTATATCATTTTATAACTGAACTGTATGTTTCACTGTGTGCCATATAGACCTTCCCAGTTTAAGGGCTTTTACCTGGTATAATCTGCTTTGAGCTATTCTATTAAGACACTTCTAGTAAACCTAAACAAATGAAGAAGGGAGGAGAGGAAGAGTGAAAGAGAGAGAGACAGCTCTGAGAACAAAAAAGAATTAGAACAAGGAAAAAAGACAGGAACTATGATGGCTTTTTCTATTTACTGCCCGCAGTAAAGCAATGCATAACAGTTCTCTGAAGAAGCGGAATGAACAGATTAGCATGGCTGTGGCAGAACTTAGATTATCAGTCGTAAGACTGGTGTAATTACACAGTGGGGGAAGTCATTTGGGAGGCCTAACCACTGCTATGAGAACACAAATGCCATTGGTTCATATGTTCTTGTGTCTGAGTTTGTACCTGTGTGAACATTGCCTTTATGTTTTTTCAGGGCATCTTTGCTTTTGAATCTTTTTCCACAGCTCTCTGCCTTGCAGATGAATCTTGCATCTCCTTTGCAGGCTTCCTTGTGCTGCTCAAAGCTACACATAAATACGTTAAACCAAAGAAATGCACAAAGTCATTCATGTATTTTAACAAACACATACATTATTGTATGACCGACATATCATATACCAGAAAACAAAGGGATAGCTGGTCAAAAATAATCATTCATTCATTCATTATCTGTAAGCGCTTATCCAGTTTAGGGTCGCGGTGGGTCCAGAGCCTACCTGGAATCACTGGGTGCAAGGCAGGAATACACCCTGGAGGGGGCGCCAGTCCTTCACAGGGCAACACACACACATTCACTCACACCTACGGACACTTTTGAGTCACCAATCCACCTACCAACGTGTGTTTTTGGACTGTGGGAGGAAACCGGAGCACCCGGAGGAAACCCACGCAGACACAGGGAGAACACACCAAACTCCTCACAGACAGTCACCCGGAGCGGGAATCAAACCCACAACCTCCAGGTCCCTGGAGCTGTGTGACTGTGACACTACCTGCTGCACCACCGTGCCACCCCAAAGATAATCAAAATTACCAAAATGAAGACAGTCTAAAGTACAGATAGATTTTCTTTAACTTTAAAAAGATGGAACAGTTGGGCTATTGCGGTTAATAATGTTCAAATGTTCTGTGCACCCTTATGTGTACCTAGACTCTGAAGAAAATGAGCTGTGACAGAAAGAACACTGGTGGATTTTAGATGCATCTCCTGTTGAACCTGGGCTCTCAGTGCAGTGGAGAACACTAGAAAAAAAAACACAGACACAGTTAGTTTGAAAACCCAGGGTCAGATTAGATGTATTGTTGATTTTCTAGGTGAACCATATCACCTACACAACAAATGTAAATGTGCAGTGTGCAGAAATTGAATAAAGTATACAAAACCTTGTTTTTATTAGTGTATTATCACCTTCAACTAAGAATAGCTGTATTTTTGTTAACTTAGAATGAGACGTATCTACATAGGGGGGTTGTGTGCTCTTCCAATAGAGGCCACCATGTTGAGCCACCATGCGTCTGCAGTAGCCCAGACAGACAAACCAAAAACTGGCTCCAGAGTGTGTCTTTCAAGTTTTTACTCTGAGGCAGCAGCTTGGAAAGGGAGGGGTGTGGGGGTATTCAGGTGATTGCAATCTGCAGCCTCATCACTAGATGACACTAAACCTAACAAACTGTACCTTTAAACATTACATTTACTTTTCAGAGTTTAAAATTTTTGTAAAGCAGTAGTGCATTACAAGTTTGTCTTTGTAGAGAAATGCATTCTTATTTAAATTTAGAAAATAAAACAGAGTTTGATAAAGAGTGCCCAAACTTAAAATGAATAAAAAAGAACAAAAAAAACTGTTTAATGGTAGAAATCTGAAAAGCCTTTAATAACATAAGTAATGTCTAAGCTGGGATTAGTGCTGTGTTTTTGTGTTTTTGTGTGTGTACTCACTGGCGCTGGAGTGCCTGTTTGACAGGGAACTCTTTGCCACAATTGTGGCACTTGAACTCTTTGTCCTCTGCACTGCCTCTCTGGTGCAGACTCTGCAGGTGCTCAGCCAGGACTTCCTCACTGGGAAAACTGCTCTCACACAGCAGACACGGGTGATCCTCCTTCTTTATTACGGCCTCTACAATCACACACATACACACAGACACACACACACACATACCCACAAAAGCCCACCCACCCACACACACAGAAACACAATTTACGTATGCCTTAAGCAGGGCTTTTAACTGATTAAATAACAGACCTTTTAAGGCTGGCATAAAAAAAGGGTTACTTCTGCTGCTTAATCTGCTCTTCAACAGATGTGAGTGCTGTTGCTGCATTTGTTTCATTATACAAAGCCAGACGTTCACACATTTTATGCATTTTGTGTTACAATCATTTTGAACAAGAAAACACCTCCATATTAAATTTAAACTTCTGTATTGATACAAATTAATAGCAAGAAATTACCTGTCCGCTTTGCACACTGAATGCAATGTCCAGTGAGAGCAAGAGTGGCTGCATGTTCCAAATAATGCACCAATATATCACATCTATCATACACACAACGTCCCGAATGGAGATAATAATATAAAACATTTAAATCAGTTGTGGTGAAATTTCATAAAACACTTAAAGGGGACACAATATGAAAAAAAAATCCCCCTTTAGATGCATCTGCATATTTCTGAATGTCTGGAATGCTTTTTTTAGCCCAGAAACTATGTAATAAGACAACCGAGTCAGTTATGTGTGTACTTTAAATAAAATGAGCTGATCAGATTTGTAATAAGGGAAATAATAACTGCAGTTCAGAACAAAAAAGAAAGCCTTTGGGCTTTGCTTCCTGCTGCCGCTCCCTCAGGACTGTGGGCCGACAGGCTCTAAAACCACCCTTTCTGAAGGGTACACACACCAACCTGGTTCTGCGCTGAGGATCTTTGCCTCTTTGCTGTTCTCATCTTCATCTTTGATAATCTCATCCTCTTCCTCATCCTCTTCTTCCTCCTCCATGTCACTATCCAGATAACCAATCAGGAGTTCCGTATCTGTCTCTATGTCATCCACAGCTAGATAAAAGATGTTCTCCCCATCCTATCAAAAAACAAGCACGCATATTTTATCTAACAGATCCATCCACTGGGCTGTGTTATAGAACTTGGTGGAAAGAAAAAAAAATCAAATGTCTTAACATGATTGAGACAGAAACTGCACTTCAAATTACTGGTCTTGAAATACTTAATGGGTTTTGATAAGTTTGGCAAGTGAAAGCAAATAAAATATGTAGCAGTTCAGTAAACTTTTCACATTGCATTTGCGTAGTATATAACTGAAGTAAATACAAAGAGTTTTGAGGGGAACCTTTCCTAACACTAACCACAGTGCTCACTCTAGAAAATGAAGACATAAATGAAGATAACCAAACACACATCCAATCAAAGGCTGAAATGAGAATATAATTATAATGAATATAAAACCCATCTGTTTCTAGGTCTGTGCTTCAACATTTCAAAGTGATGCTGTGCAGACAAGATGAAGCAGCTAATGAAACACACACACACTGAATGAACATCCGTTTCTCTTGATTAAGGTCAGAGGTCAAGCTCTGGGAAATCCTAAATTTGCCATTATCAGATCTCCGTCTCTGGAAAGGTCAAACTGACATCACTTATCACTCATCTTCCTTTATTCTTTCTGTCAGCACTGTAATGTTAATGGTAGAACTGGTCCATGTTACCAAATTGTTTTAAAACTGAAATAGTTATCCAGAGAAGACCCTTGATCAGCTCTAAAGCATTTTTAGCATCTCATCAATCGCCAGACTAAAATACCCACTATTTAAATTAGGAAATATGAAATATATCAAATTTATATTTATATATCACATATCATAAATTATTATTATACAACTCATACTATTGTACAGCACATTACACTAAATGTATATAGTACCATGACCCTTCAAATCAAATTCAAATCCTTGGCCTAAAAGCTTTTTACTGATTTCAAATTATTTTTTTAATCTTTATTTCAAATTGATCTTTAAAAATGGTCGTTCCTTCATTATTAAGGCAAAATGAGAAAGAAGAGACAGTAAAATATGAGACAGTGAAAGACAGAAGAAAGAGAGAAAGAGAAAAGGAGTAAGAGAGAGAGATGAAAGGTATATGTGTGTATGTTTGAATACGTTTCTCTCCTCTTATCTTGGTCCAGGTCTCATTACACCTTCTTATCACACACACACACCCCTTCAAAGCCGTCCCGTCACACACACAGAGTAGGGCACATCAACACACCGCTACAGCAGACATAACAAACACACTCCCTTTCCAGCTCTCTTTGCTCTGTTGCGCTGTTTCTTTTCCTCAGGAACGTCTCTGAATGTTCCTTCCTAATCTTAGACAAGGGCTTTAAAAAGTGCTTTCTTTTTCCATCTCTCTGATAATGATTAAAAACATTTTAAAATTATAGTTCAAATATAAACGCATTAAAAACAATCTAAACATGACTAACACCAATTCTTTTAAATCTTTAAATTCAGACTCTCCAGCAGCTTGTCAGATTCTGCTGCTAAAGGGCACATTGTATAAATTAGTACTAAAACAAAAACTGTTATACATCACATTATACAAATCAGTCAAGTAATATTCCCACACCCTGATGATAACATTAGTCTTACAATGGCATGACCAAATAGGAGTCTAAGCCTAGCATACTGAACCCATTTAGAGATTCTGGGGCTTCATAAAAACATTAGATCTGTTTCAAGCACGCAAACAGACTGGAGAGCAGCAAATAGTCAGGGAACATCCTCAAAATTTTATAAAAAGTGTTTTTTGATTCAAATCGTGAATGTCGCCTTTAAGATTAGCAGTGGGAGCCAGAGTAAATTTATTTAGTCTATTTGACTAGACATTACCACCACTGCAATAATTATATTTTTATGAGGTCCTCTGTGGTGTGTTCACTGTAAAACTAGAATTACACAAATCTTCTGTTCAACTGCACACAGCTCAGGTGAATGTTGTATGCTATCTTTTCCACCATTCTTATTTAACCATGGTTCTTTCCCATTGTCAAAGTCTTACAAGTCTAAAGTTCTTCATACTTCCTTTTCAGAGTAAAAGAAAACTGACTCCGGGTCAGTCTCTAGTATCTATTCTGTAATGAACACTGACAGACAGCAACAGAACTTGATCCTAGATCAGTGCTCTTTGTGACTATTGATAAATATGGGCCCTGTTCTGTATCAGAAGGATCTGTCTGGCTCTGTGTTTTCAGTAGAGATAAGGTTTTCATTGGGATAAGTTGTTGGGGAGCTACTGTCTTTTAGCCCTGCTCATCTCAACTCTCATACCTGAATTGCAGCCAGGTTCTTCTGCTCCTGAGATGGGGCCTGGTGCACGAAGCGGAGCCAGTTTGCGTGCCGTGGGTTGCTGGCGTCTAGTATGTACAGCACGTCACCTCTGTTTCCACGAACCTGCAGCACACAGACAGACAAATGCTTATTACAGCTTAGGCAGGCAGAACATTATAAAAATAAATAACATGTACCTAGTATTTTATTTTTATAGGGGAGGTATTCTACATACACATTTGTAATTTTTTCCCCCCTGAGGTCCAAATGTAGGTCATTTTGACCTATTTCATAACAGATATACCTGACCTCTCTATCCCTATCCCAAGAAATAAACAGGCTGTTTCTGTTCCTGTGTCAGATATCTGTAAACGATGTGTGTTTTGATTTGCTGTACAAGGCCTTATTCAAAAAGTAGTTTGGACTGGATGTACAAAACAAGTAGGTCCATATGAACATGTATGAAAGTGTGATGAAAATGTATATATGTCTAAAAGCCAAAAATCAGCAGAATTGCTGTCAAAAACTTGCAAATCTTCTGACATATTATGCTTTGTACATTAGTTTGGCTCAGTCATGCAATCCATGGTTAAGAGTGTAAACATTTAATTATTACAAAGTGAAGCAAAGCAGACATGTCATCTGTTGTTTGACAAAGTACTACAATTGTTCTACGCTGCAATATTAAAAACACATTCCAACACCTATTCAACAGTGTAAGATTGTCCTTCTTTATTTTGATCAAAATAATTTATCAAACTACATTGTGCGTTCAAAAAGCCACACATATAGTGGAAGCCTTTCCCATAAAAACTGTATTTATACTAAACATTCTTACTTATCCACCTCAATACAACCTTCTGCCAACACTTCATTCTTTAAAAATGGGGAAAGAAAAAAAAGTTTTTTGACCCAGACTTTCATGTTTGTGTGTTATCACTGCATCCATAGCAACCCATGTACAATAGAATACAGCTACACTCCGAGATTTAACAATATGCAACGTATCAGTCAGCAACTGCTTCTAAGAAGCAAAGAAATTATCTTCCAGCTTCTGTTTTTGGATACAAATTATTATTTTGCATGACTATCCCAGCTTTAATGGAGTGAAATGACGGCTAACGATGCCTCACTCTCACAAACTATGAAATGATGGTCTATCTTAATTGCACAGCTGCAGTGAAACCATCCAGCACATGAAAGTGAAGTACAGTAAAAGATTACATGCCATGGCAATATATCAGAGTAATCACACACAGCACTGTAATTTAAGATTTAAACCTACTGTACATAGTGCATTGGGGTGTCATTCAGATAGGCAGATGTATAAATCACTGTGTAATGTGGCTAAGCCTGGTATGATATAGGCTTTAATTAAACCGTCACGTAGCTGAAAATAAAAACTCGTGGGGCGAATATCAGATGCCATCTTAGAGGGAGCGTGCACAGGGCAGAGGGGTTGTGTGCTATGTGCCCATGATGCTCTTTGGCAAGCAGAGCCATTATTACAGAAACGGTGGAGGCCAAAAAAGCATAGCTTAAAGAACCTGGTCTACATGCCTGGTCTGATTAACCACCATCTAGAAAAGCCAAGTCAAGCATCTCTGCAACCCAGTATTGTGCTGGCATACTTCAGGAGTGCAAAACCAATTTCAAATCTCTACATTTTAGCTATGCTTTTATGCTTTTCTGGTCTGAAAATATTGGTTTAAAACAGGACCTTGAAAATGGAATCTGGAAATTACTGATAAATAACTGATAAAATACTTAGCAGTTCAAATGTTAGATAAAATGCCAATAATATTCCTGTTCTGTATTAAACAATTAGTATAACTATAAAACTAAAATTCAAAACAGTATAAAGTGCTGTTATCTCTAATATTATTCATGTTAATTATTAAATTATTAATGTGCAGATATGTTCTAAGTGGATAACTGTGAATTTATCCTATTTCAAGACATTGACAACCATGAGTTGACACTCTAGATTTGCCTGACCTTTTAGGTCCACTCACCTCCCACATGAGCCTAGGGTCCATGCTCTCATCCAGGTCACTGGGCATTCTCTTCTCCCCTGCAAATGGACCAAACTTCTCACCCTGAAACAGAAGACACAGATGGTGTGACAGACTTAGACTTGCATGCTTGAGTGTTGTTTTGCGTTATAATGCTTGTATTATTTCAAACACACAATTGTAATTCTTGTTATTTCAGTGCAAGACAAATTCTGAGAGGGTGTGCTAGTAGAGAAGCACAGCTTGAATATATCAGCTCCTTTGTCAGATTTCACTTTATATCTATTGTAATGTAACAGTAACAGTTTCACTCTTTGAAGTGGAATGGAAAATCTGAGGCAGAAGAAAAAGAAACAAACGGGCTTAGTGGTGAACATCTTTGGTTTTGGCCAGTGTCAGTTAGTACACTAGTCATTGTTGTTGTTTTCATCCTCAAAATGTGTGACTACAAAGTTGAACAAGGCTGTTTACGTGTTATGAATGCTTATTAATGTATGTTTATGAAGTTAATGAACTAGATTTACACCAGTTACAAACCCTAGGAGGACTGCATTGTTGTAAATGTGAGTACTTGAAAACAATAGTGGCCTCTTTCTTTGAATAAAATCAGACCAGTCTGTTATAATGTTTATTCTCTTGTACTGTGTGTAGGTTTATGATTCATCATCCGGTACAGGAGAGATTTGTGCACATACAGGGTTTAACTTTACAGTAAATGGTGGTCGAAGTCACAGAAGTGGAGGACCTGGAAGGAAAAGGCTACCTTTAAACTAGCGCATGAAACAACGAAAGGAATTTATGTCGGTCAGTTACTCTCAGCGAGACACATACGTGGCACTTCACGTCACCGCTCACCGTTCATGGAGAAAAACGCAGTTAACTCGGAGTAAGGGGCCAAAGAAAGCCGAAATTAAACTTATACATGCACGGAAAACACGTCTTTAGTTCCTCTGAGATGTTTAAGGGCGCCGCATGTTAGTGGCTGCAGTTTGTTGTAGATGTTTTCCCCTCTCTCTCTCTCTCTCTAAAAAGTGAACAAACCTTCTTGACTCTCCTGGCCGTGTACAGCCCCACTCCGTCTTCCACTCTGGAGGATTTCAGAGAGAACCTGTCGGGCACGTACATGCCCAGCATGGTCATTACTCTAACGCCAAACCCTCGGAAGAAGTAGAGTGTTGAAACGAAGTGAGAGGATGCGGTATTTTAGCGGTTCACTGAAGGTAGGACCGAGGCGAGCCTCCGCTAACCGTCCCTCAGAACACCGACGCAGCTCGAGCTTCCATGTTGCTCCAGTAGTGAGAAGGAAAGAGCGCCCTGATTGGTTGAAAGTTTTCTTCAGCGCGCCGTGATTGGTCCAAAGTTTGTAACCAGGGGCTACGCATTCTTGACTGAGGCGGGACTGAAGATGCGCCCAGATTTCTTGAGGTTGAACTGAAACTGAGGTCGATTAACCTGGGGCTTTTACACACAGCAGGATTTATCAGTGAGCCGGATAACTTAAGTCCAAATTTGTGGAATGTCCAGAGGGAATGTGCCTTGCTTAAATTTGAGCCTAGGAACAGCGCTGCTGTGTTCTGCTCTGCTCTGCTACACGCACTTACTCACTCTTTGCATATTGTGAATATCCATTCATTCATTGTCTGTAACTGTTAGCCAGTTTTTAGGGTCGCGGTGGGTCCGGAGCCTACCCAGAATCATTGGGCGCAGGTTAATGTGAATATTATCAAACCATAATTTTTTGTGAGGAAATTATTTTTTCAATGAAATGTGGACTAACTAAATATACTAAACACTCATAGATATGCTCATAAATACTCATATATGTTTATATTTACATACACACACACACAAATCCTAAGGCACTATTTCAGTGTTTATTGTTTATTACTTAAAACATCACAGCATTGTGATGCTCCACTGATCTGTAATAGCAAGAATAGAGCCTCTAGCTTTGCTACTGTTGACTCAGCACTGCAGAATCTGCACTATGGAACTTTTGGAGGAGGGTAGGAAACCACCCGCCCCTTAATTTCAGGACAGTGCTGTAAACGTGAAGCAAAATCACCCGATGTTATCTAATGTTGCTTAAAATTCAGCCCAGAGTTGAGGACTGAGAAATGCCCCATAGCCCTTTTCCTATAGGACAAATCCGACTTGAGGTTTAAGGTATCTGACTAAACTGAGAAATCCCGCTATGTGGTGTAGCCTCTAGGTCAAATTATATGTTTTATATTTACCAAAGGAATATAAGCTACTACATCCTTTACAGGCAACACATTTCTACAAATATGAATGCAACAAGTTTAACAGATGTGAGATACACTGATGCTAAATGCTAAAGAAATAGAAGGATGAATTACTTCAGAGGTGTTTGGAGAACAGACTACATTTATTGCACATTACAGTGAATTGGTCTTTTGTAATATACTGTCTTTTAAATCATTGGTAAATTAATAAAACCTACATGTCCTTGTGAAGGCAGCCTAATTTCAACAACTTTACAGCACGCCCTGTTTGGAGTATTTACTCACGCTTCTGATATCAAAAACCTTAAATGTTCCACCACTATTTCAGACAAGAACACTCAACATAATCTAAGCACTTAACAGAATAATGGGCAGCTACTTTAATCAGTGAGCTCAGCACTACACCGATTCTCCCTGCTAGAGCTACCTAAAGGCCTAGCAAAAACAGGAATAATGGGAGTCAGGTTGTTGCCCGGAGCGATGTGAGGGGAAATGGATATGATATCCAGAGATCAGAAAACATGTGGACAACCAGCTGTCCAAATGAACTTACGTGAGAGAAAGAGATGAAGGCCTACCCTCAAACACACACATGCAGGCACTCATCATGAACACACATATAAACACACACATCTGAGCGGGCTTTTATGCCTGGACCGTTAAATGTAAACCATCGTCTTATTTTGCATGAGAGCCCTTTGTGTAATCAAGTGTGCATGGCCTGTTTGACTCAGATACAGAGAACGTGCTAGGTGTGTTTTGATGACGTGTTTGCTTACATCAGAGCGTGTTACTGAAGGCACACCATCCACAGATCCACACTCTCCTTTAATCAGTGCTCCGTCAGTGCGCTGAGCAATTTGTTTACCCCCTCTGCCGCCCATGTTTATCTCAGCCACTTCCTGAGCGACCACTTTTCCAGCCCCATGCCTGCTTCGATTGGTGGAGGGCGAGGTCATGTGGCTGCCTTTGGTTAAATTGGTTACACTTCTGGCTTCTTGAAAAAGAACAGAACAATATGCTTGTTTATTTGAGCCTTGGTCTAATGGAGCAAACACAAAATCTCACTCACTCCGATGCCTCAGTGATAGATGTGTGCCTCTTTGAAGAAGAGAGAAAAGACGCTCAAGATGAGTTGCGCAGTTGCAACAGAACACTCTCAGAAAAAGAAAAATCACACAGAATGGCCCACTATACAACTTTTTCATTCCTATCAGAACAAAAACTTGTATCTCCAAGTTTTTGAATACAAATTAATGGAACAAGAAGGACGACAAGTCATTCTGGACCACTTATCTTGGTCCATTTTTCATAAATTGTAAAAGGGGAATATTACATTTATTTTACACTGGTTAATACAGTTCTCTAGAGTTTTTAAATTATTTCTGTGTCATGCTTTGGTCAAAACACCACATAGAAACTTCTCACCCTGTCTACACAGCCCTATTCAGATGGGCCGGTTTCAGTACCTGTTTTAGTACAAGGGGTTCCAACTTCCAATGGTTCACACTTCACAAAACACAAGTCATAATGAAACTAGTAATTAAAAAATCTGTTAAAAGGATTAAATGCTGTTTTTAAAATGATCAAATCACTTAATTGTGAGCAGAACTGTTCTAATTTGCTCCACATAATCAAGCTTCTGCTCTGAAATAGGGTGGCACGGTGGCGCAGCAGGTAGTGTCACAGTCACACAGCTACAGGGACCTGGAAGTTGTGGGTTCCATTCCCGCTCTGGGTGACTGTCTGTGAGGAGTTTGGTGTGTTCTCCCTGTGTCCACGTGGGTTCCCTCCGGGTGACTGTCTGTGAGGAGTTTGGTGTGTTCTCCCTGTGTCCACGTGGGTTTCCTCCGGGTGCTCCGGTTTCCTCCCACAGTCCAAAAACACACGTTGGTAGGTGGATTGGCACCTCGAAAGTCTCCGTAGGTGTGAGTGAATGTGTGTGTTGCCCTGTGAAGTACTGGTGCCTCCTCCAGTGTGTATTCCCGCTCTGCGCCCAGTGATTCCAGGAAGGCTCTGGACCCACCGCGACCCTGAACTGGATAAGCGGTTACATACACTGAATGAATGAATGAATGTTTTTTCAGCATTTTCATAACATAATTCCTGTCTTTGTATGAAAACCAAAAGTGCTTTGTTGTGTATTTTCTGTGACAACCTTTGACCTATCATTTTGATATGTCATAATTCTGTAATAACTTGTATAAGTGATCAAACACACACAAGTATTGCTGTGCTTGTTACTATGTGTGCTTGTGTGTGTGTGTGTGTGTGTGATGGACAGAGAAAGGCAGCAGTTCTAATGGTGGTCTTTGTGTGGCCCCCTGCCCCCGACCCCAGTGACCTCTGACCTATGGTGACCCTGCTGTCAACGCGGCTGCTGTAAGGAGTACTGAAACGATTAGGATCCAGCAACCCCAGACCTGACTCCATCACACACACACACACACACACACACACACACACACACACACACACACACAAACACACAGAGAATCACTTTCACTAACACAGTCGTCATTTTTGTGTTACTGAAAGGGATCACACACACACACACACATATATATACACACTCTTAAAAATAAAGGTGGCAGGAGATCTTTAAAGCAATGGAACATACACCATTAAGGTTTTGATGTAAAATGGACTAAATGCTGTGGCCCTGAGTATTAATAAAACGGTTCAGAACCAATACATACTGAAAAACAAAGCAGAAACCAGTATCCTCCCCCCAATCCTCCACATTGTGAGGAACGCTCAAGCTAGGTACTTGTCTCTCAGTGCTTGCAGGAACTAAGCTGAGGAATGACTGTGAGCCAGATTGGACAGAAAAAAAACACTCAGTTTACACCATGGCATCTCTCTCTTTCACTCACTCTGTTCCTATTTCTCTTTTTCTCAGAGCAAATATTTTCTCTTCAGGGAAACCTCAGTTTGGCACCACAACACTCCCTCGGCAGAGGATTTTCCCTCTGAGCTCTGAGCGTGCATATTTCCACAGGACCCCAGTGCCTGATACCAAACCATCTCCATGAGGCCAGACCACTTTATTGGTTCGTGTTTCTTTTCACGTCAAAAGCTCAGAAGAATCCCCTATTCCTCCAATTCTAATCCCACTGAGGGCAGTCGTCTCCTGCAGGGTCCAGACTCAGCAATTAATGGTTTTACTTTGTTGGAACACAAAGTTGGTTGGCTTGGGGGGCCCTTGGGACAATGGGGGAACGCAAGAGCGAGAGAGGAAGTGAATACAGAGATCAGGGAAGAGCAGGAGAAGGCAGAGATGGTTGTGCAGATTAAGCGTGAGAAAATTGCTGCCATCTGATGAGGACGACTCCCGACCACCCCTAAAGAGGGACTACATGAAAGAAATTTCTCACACTTAAACATGGTCAGGAACCACAGCGGTGGCCCAATAATTTTACAATAATCACAGCTTCAGCCTTGCCCTTGTATGCAGGATGAAGCAGATAACTGGGTTTTTAAAACCTGGTAAAGTTGCAAGCGATAGCTAGCTAAGTTAACTGACACAGTGGCTCATGAATGGCTCTCAAAGACTCAGTATACAGAGAAGCATGGTTAAGAGGTAAACAATATCAATCAGAAGTCATTGTACACTAGTTTTAGTTTATATGTTTTACAAAAGGTTTTGGAATTTCATGCATTTGCCCCAGGTCTGACCATGTCTCTACTACGAATTGGCCATGTACAAGGATCCTGTTGCCCACCAGATTCATCTGAAAATGTATGGCCAAAATTTACTAGGGCTCTATGGGTTGGTTTCTGTCACGTGGTTCAGACAATGTGCGAAATCCAAAGAGAGTGCAGGAGGTGAAATACAGAACTGAGAAGATCAACTGCTTTTCCGGTATGTCTTGAGAATTCTAATGAAAATATATTGAAGTACACTCTCATAAAAAAGGTATAGTCATGTACAGTATTGGTCACTAAAGGTGCAAACAGTGTAAACGTACCTTCAACACCACAATGCCTCTTGACATTAATGTAAAGTGGTTGTCCATCACAAGTGGACACCCAGAGAATTGAGCAAAATACAATACTTGATTCTCATAGACCACACAATCAAGTCACTTCTCCAATTCCACATCTAATGGTATGACAGATACAAACTGGCACCTGCTGCACCAGTTAAGGTGGAATGGTCAAAGTGGCGAATAAAACGCTGGCTTTAGACGTTTTGAGAAGTGTTTATTGTTTTGCACAGATCTGTTGGTGTTGTAGCTGTGCACTGGTGATAGATTTAAAACAACATCTACAAAAAACACAACAAAACCCGAACAAGAATATTCTGATCAGGCAGCTGCCTTCAGTCTCATCCTGGTTCCAATGATTTAGACATTTACATTGACACATATGATTCCTCCAGGTCATATCCAGAACTTTTCTGGGTTACTTTGCATGTCTAAAAGTGGATTGGGAATTTCAGAAGAGCCATAACATTGTGGCAGAAGGATGTACTTGTTAAGGTCTGCAGTTTTGTGATATTATTGAAGGAAAATGTGCCGAAGTGAAGCTGCACACATTCCTGGTCAAACAGAGCAGCTTGTTCTGACCTCTTTCATGACCTTAACTTGGACAGAACCCCACCATACTGTGTCCATGTGTGTGTACTGAACGTGAAAACAACGACCACAGAATGGCATCATTCTTTAGTTTAGTCACTTACCAAAGCCTATGCTGCTATCAAGACAACTCAAGTTGGCTCCATCTGCTCCCAGAACCCAACTCTTCAGAGAGTAATTAGCTTGGCTGATTCAATTCTAATCAGTGCAGAATTAATCCAGTCATCAAGTTC
Source organism: Hoplias malabaricus (assembly GCF_029633855.1). Lineage (NCBI taxonomy): Eukaryota > Metazoa > Chordata > Actinopteri > Characiformes > Erythrinidae > Hoplias > Hoplias malabaricus. The sequence goes on from NC_089804.1 coordinate 12,554,962, forward strand.
AGATTTAGAAGTTGGTTGTATTTTTTGTGTGTTATGATTCATGTAATCCCAAACTCATTCATGGTGATTGAGGTCTGGGTCCTAGGGTGATCAGTCCGGCAGCATATATTTAATTTGTAGATGTTCTGCTTTTGTGTCTATTTCCTTTCTCATCTCTCGCCAAGACGGAATTTGAGCTGTTCGTTTTCTGTCTGATTACAAACAGAATCACACACGTGTGCCACAAACCGAAACACTATGTTAGTGTTTTTATGTGGTAGGAGAGAGCATGTGTGTGTGTGTGTGTGTGTGTGTGTGTGTGCGCAAGACTTCAGAGACTTCTTCACAAATGCTCTCTAAATGTGTCACTGAGATCTGAGTTCAGATTTGGGACACACACCTACATACACTTATCAGGGCTCCAAAATATCTACAGGCACCTCCGTTTTTGAGCTTTCTCCAGTTTACCACAAAATAAGTGACAAAAACAGAAACAAAGAAATCCAGATGAGGGTGGAACAAATGTAAAAATTCACCATTAAATGCTGAAAGCATGAGGTCTGGACACAGTGTATTCCTGGAGGATATTTATTGCTCTCTCTGTTTTCCCTGGTCGCCTTTTCCCATCGATCTGCTCTTCCAGTTTCTCTCCTCTGAAATGTAAAGCCTCTACTTTTACAGCTGTGCAGTGCCGCAGCGCAGTGTGAGAGCGTTTATTCAGTCTATCTGAGCCTCTTCCTCTTTTTATGACACCAATGTGAATTGCTTTTACAGTGAAAAGTCCTGTTTTGATAGCACTATTATCATTTCTCTCCGAGTGAGTTTTGGCCACAATCGGTGTGCAACTGTGGTTAACAAATGTTCCAGCACAAGAGATAAACTGAGGTAAAGGGATGCTGTGCGGGAGTGTGTGTGTGTGTGTGTGTGTGTGTGTGTGTGTGTTTGTTTATGTGTGTTAATAAGATAAATATGGTTTGAAAAATAGAAACAATTGTCTAAATATGTTAATGCCATTTAATCAGATTGTGAATGTGAAATCTCCCTTACAAGTGCTGTACACCTTCCTACAGAGCCCTACTGGTGATTCTTAAAATTAATTTTTGGCAGCATACCGTCATCACAAAGTCAAGACTATGACATCTCATTCCAAAGCAGAATAGATTCAGTTTATAGACAATGAATGAATGAATGAATGAATATTTCCACAACAAAACTGTGGCTATAATTTAAATATGCTGTTCTCCTTACAATGTAATATTAAGTCATGTCCATTCCCACATCTAACAAAATCATGGCCATGTATTTCTGATTGAACTGTCTCATTACCACACATTGCTAAATTATGCCCATGTTCTCATGTCGAATGGGTTTGGGCCGTGTCTTATTTGTATTACGAAGGGATGTCACCATTCGGGTTCTGTACCTGCCGTCACATTTGTAAGCCTCATTTGTACAAGGCCATAATCAGCATTCCCAGAGCAAACCAGGCCAGCCCAGAGGAGCAGGAGGTTAATGTAATCCAGGTGAAACTGCATGTGCATAAGTGTATGTGTGTGTGTTCTATAGAATCTGTTTTACTGTTTGAGAGAGGGAGTTCTTGGGACCTCCTAAAGTAGAGGTTTTTTTTTAGTATATATAACATATTCCCAAGTTAAACTGCAGCTGTGCCTTTTTGAGTATATTTTTGAACACTGTTGTCCCACAGTGTACCTGGAGAAATCTCTCCTTGTCTTTAAAGCATGATTATCTTGTTTATGAGGCTGTTTAGCATTCTACTCTTTGTTGGTTAATTAGAGTGACCATACTTTTTTTTCTGAAATAGAGGTCACTTAGGGCAGACAAACGCATGCCTTTATGGACAGATAATATTCCTTTCCATTCAACTTAAAAAACAAGAACAAATAATAACAATCTATAAAAATAGTTTATCTTTTCAGTTGCTGACAGTGTATGTTAATCATGGAAAGCCTGTTATTTTCAGTTCACCATGAAAGCACCAGGTTGAGATGACATTAAATAGGGTGACCAGATCTGAGATGGTGAAAAAGAGGACAGGGTGGGTGGGGTCACGCCTCTCGCTGCCGTTGCATGTTTAGCTGAACCTATGTGTGCTTTTAGGTCACTTACACCTTTATTTGCTACACAAAACATGGGAATTTCTTTTTTAATTAATCCGAGAATTTACATTTACGTTTCGGCATAGCGGCTCGAGATGAGGGTGGGTACATGAGCTTTGCCTGACGTAAACAAGGACTAAACGTGACGTGCAGACTGACCAATTAAATTTTACAGAGAAGGTTATCGACCAATAACGGTAGCTCTACAGTCAGACCGTCCAATCAGAATATATTAGGCTACTTCACCACGCCTCCTTTTCACTCAAGCGAACCAATCGGAGTAGGGGAGGGCGGGACTAGTTTGTGAACGATACGCTTCTCGAAATTCTATGTAAGCTCTAGAAAAACTGAATCCCGGACGTTTGTGAAATTCCTCCCGGACAAGTCTAATAAAGAGGTTCATGTCCGGGTAAAAGAGGACGTCTGTTCACCCTACTATAACTCTCGCGCCTTCTGCTCACCTTTCAACAACGTCATCAAAGTGAACACTTCAATGAAGGGTTTAGGGCTTATGGCAAGAAATGGGACGGGGGAAAGCCTACAGACAGCAAAATCCCAAACATTTTTCCCACTCATTTTGTGGGTCGCAAAAAGAGTACTTGTCCGGGGGGGAAAAGGAAGCCTAGTCACTCTAGGTTAATGTCATCTCAGTTAGCTTAGCCGTGTTTATGTAATTTATGAGGAGTCTCTCAGATTTTCTGCATAATTAAATAGTTAATATACAAATTAAACTTTCAGTGGTTCATAGGAACCTGACATCCAAAGACTTGGATGCCTTGTAAAGCACCACCACATTACGTCATTACATGGATTGATTACACCGCCTGATGCCCAAGACGTTGGTTTTGTCAACTATTTAGAGTTAAGCATGATACATGCAGGAGATAGTGAGGCAAGATAGTCCCCAAGACGCGTATTTTTAAAAATTATCTGTTGAGGTTCAGGAGGAAATACACAGCTAACAGTATCACATCACACATCATGGGTATGGGCTGGTTTACACTGGGTTTGTTACAGGATCATATTCCTTTCTTTTTTCTCTGTTATCTGAGCCAACATTTTCATTGCATTTAACAGTATCCCAGATCCTGGTTGTTAACATGTGGGATTGAATGTCACTATTAATTTGAGAGCATGTATTTCCTTACACACGTGGATCTAATAGCTAATGCTAGGTCACCGTGAATCAGGTTGTTTGTTGTGTGAGGGACTGAGAATTAACTGAAGCCATGCTTGTAGCTTGTTTGAGGTTTACGTAGATATGTAGGGAAAGTTGTGTAGAAGTGTCAACAAGCCGGGTCTTGACAGTTACAGCCATCATGAGTTCAGCAATGACATCTGGACTTGGTCTTGTTTCAGCCTGGTCGAGTCTGATTACTTGCAGATATTGTGGATGAAGGATAGCAGTAAAACTTGGTGCATCAAGTCTAAGGCTGGGTCTTGTTATTAAAATTAACTGATTTTGATATCAAATACTTTCACTCAGATATTGTTTCCTGAATGATACATGTGAGCCTGACCCCTATAATCATGGGTTTGTGTGGTCAGAGGATCCAAGAAGCCTTAATTCACCTTTCTTTTGCTGGGTAGGATGGCCAAAACTGTTGCCCCAAACACTCAGCAAGACACTGACAAAACGTCAGTTAACACTGTAGCCCAAATACAAGCAACGTAAGTGACAAAGCAGAGCCGTGCAACCCATGTCAGTATTTCTACACCACAAGGACTGTGCATCAAGTCAGAACGTAAAACAACTGACCAGTCAGAAAACTTCTTGAAGCGTCACCCAGAAGGAGGGGGGTGTATCCTACAAATTCTGTTTATCACAGTGGCAAAGCAGCACAAAACATCAGAGAAACAAAAAAATTGGCTGCAGATCAAAAATGCCAGTATTGATCATTAACAGGAGCATTCTTGTTTATGTGATGTTCCCCATTTACGTCACTTGCAGTTAGGACATAACAGAACTGAGTAGTTAGTGTTGTTCTCCCAAAGTACTGAGCTGTCAATTTTTCAATTAATACTTATTTTGTCATTTAAAAGCAATATTTACTAGAAAAATTTTCATTAAAAAGAAAAAAAAACCTTATTTCCTCACCATTTGCTGCTCTCCAGTCTGTTTGCATTTCTCTATTCATGACCGAAAAGCTGCATTTTGGAGGGTGGTACTGACTTATATTCAGAAGAGCGCTAACTGCGCAAAGATCTAAAGTTCTACAAAACTAAACAACTCAAGAATCAAATGAGATTTTGTGGTAGTCCAAACAGTGAATAAAAACTTAGACATGTTAAACTTCAAGCACATACAAACATTAGTCATTTTTCCTCTTCATATATACAGGTTCCACATTAAAAAACACAGAGCTTCTCAATGTAAACAAACCAGAGAACAGCATTTCCCCACAATCATAGACGCCCCCTTTAAGTAATGGAAGTGAGGCAGTTAATCGCATGCTGTGAAAATGCGTATGGGACCACTTTTGAGGTTGTAGCTATGCTTGTGGATGGATGTAATGTTTAAATGTACCTTTCACATCTTTGTAAAATTGTATACCATAATCCAAATACAGCATACCGGTCATGGGTTACAGGACATGGCTGCTGATCCTTACCCACAGGCCACTTTATAAGCAAGTGATTATCCCTGCTGAGAAACACAACACCAGGAGCCACACCAGGGGGATTACTGGCCTCTATATTTAGGGTTTTATGTACATGAATATTGGCATAAGCACTTTGTACAAGTGACAGGCAGAGTAGACACAGAAAAAGAGCACATTTACAGAATCCCAGAGTGATTCACTCACAGAATGAGATAATACACAGACAAAAAGACAGGGGGTAGGGGGCTGAGATATACCTCAACAACTGCCCAACTTCATCAGAGAATTTTACAACATTTCTTTTACCATATTAGAAATAATTATAGCCAATAACAAAGAAAAAAATGTAACAGTTCAAATAACAAAACAAAAGACATTAAGAGGTATAAAATAATTTAAGAACTTTTTCTAAGCATGTCATGAGTACTCAGTCGGAGAGCAGATGGGTGAGACAGGAGCTATCTCTGTAAAGGGATCAGCGATGGGGGGAACGCTGCAGGGACTGACAAATTAACGCAGTTCTTCCAACAGAAACTAGTCCAATGACAGCTCCCGTTGCCTCTTCAGCAGGGGGCAGTGGTCTCGACCCATTAGCGGGACTCGTTATGAGAAATATACAGGATGCTATCTCTCTCTAAGAAGCAGTTCAGTCTCTGCCACACAGAGCTGACCATGTGCACCAAAGTAGTCAGTCTGCAATCAAAACAAACTTAGTAGAATATCACTTCCAGTTAAATAAACTTATTTTTTCTCTCATTATATATATAATATATTTACTTCTGTGCAGAGTCTGTTGTGTGTTTTATATTTTGCTTAATTATTTCATTTGTTTTAGCAGTACTTCCTCGTTTTCACCAGTTTGCTCTGGTACTTGACTGAATGGCCGCTGTGGCCCACAGCGTAAACATCCAGCAAGTAGCTCTTGCCTGGTTCAAGCCCACCAACAGTCTCTGTGGTGACAGCCTTCTGAGGGTTGGCGCTGTGGAAGTACTTGCAGAGCACCTTTTCGGACTTGCGGCGATTTTGGGGCCCAGCGCACTGGTTCTGTTCCCGGCGCCTCTGCTCTTCTCCGTAACTTTCATCAACTTGCCGCCGATACACGCAATACTTGTTCCTCTCTTGCGTGCCCAACCATGCCACGGTGACAGAGGTGCACGTGCGAAGCTTGTCAAAGGCCTTGATGCGCGTGTCCTCAGGCAAAGAAGGGAAAGGCTGTTTGGCGCCTTGGCGAGTGCTTGCCAGAACCTTAAGAGTAGAGGCACCTTTGCGGGATCCCCGGAGACGAATCAGGTACTTTGCCTTGGGTTTCCCACGGAGCTGGAACTGCCTTACACCCTCGACATTCTGTGAGAGGAGAAGCTTGCCATCACGACGTACTTGCAGCTGCACGGCATCCAGGCAGGCATGGATGTAGAGGGTCACCCGCTGATGAGAAGAAACTGGGGCAAAGCGCAAAAATTTGCTGCCCTTTCTCTTGATGAAGATGTCCGCCACTTTGCCATCCTTCAGCTCCACTGTCTTCTGCTCAGCCTCCTGCTTGGTGCGGGCGAAGGTGCCCACGTAGGCAGTGCTGGTGTTGGTAGCCGTGTTGACTGCGAACACATCAAAGTAATACTGTGTGTCCGGCTTTAGGTCCGAGATGGTGAAGATGTTCTTGTTTCCAATGCAAATCTTTCGGATGTCCTGGGAAACCCTGGGCTTGGGGACATAGGAGCGAGCCAGCTTTCCACCCAACGCTCGGTTGGTGGCCAGAGAGCGATCTTTGAGGAAGTCGTTCTCTGATGGGACAAAGCCAAAGTGGGCAAAGTCGAAGGGGCTAAAGTCCCGACCTGGCTTGGGTGCAGCCATGAAGATGTCATCCATTCCCATTTTAGCCTCTGCAGCACACAGGCTCTTAAAGTTGTGCTCCTTGTTGATGACCACGCAGTACTGCACAGGCTGACCCATTAAAGATCCTGTTGGGGTGGGCTTCCAGGCCAGGGTGACAGTGGTACGGCCGAGGGCTGTCACATCCACCCGTGGGTCATAGGGAAGCTCAGGGTAGGGTTGGTCAGATTCGGGAGTGGTGGTAGCATAGATTTTGAAGTTGCTGTCCTTCTCAGTGGATAGGATCTCCATCTGGTAGAGGCCGGATGGTGAACTAGTGGACACAAAGGACTCCACATCGTTCCCTTTGTAGGTGAAAAGCTCAGTGCCTTCATTGGCTGTCACTTGTTGCTTTTGCTGCTCCAAAGGCTCAGGTTCACCTGTAAACATAGACAAACACACACACAAATCAGGTTTTTTAATAATATCAGAATTGTATCAGTATCGGTAGATATTTACCCTTTTAAAAAATAATAAGTGTAGGACAGATTTTCTTATCAATATCTGATGCTTTGATGACAGAACTACACAGAAATTCTTAATGCTATTCCAGTAAATTGTAGTCCCACATTTATACATTTTCTAAATGTCCATATATCTACACCAGCAGATATGTGCATTAATAATTTTGAATATCTGCACTGACCCCACAATTCCCATATTGCTACATCACCGGAATGATAGTGAACCAGCATTTTGCACACAAACCCACATAAGGTTAAAATGGCTAAGAAGTGTAAACAATAATCATAGACTGCCATTTTTGACCCCACATTCTTTGTTTTTTGTCTTCTGCTTGTTTGTTTTCCTTCCCTCCTTCTTCAGACCCCAATTAGCATCAGTGCTAAACAACCTACAGCTTAGCATTCTCTGCATATTAGGACGCTGGTCCTGGTGAGGTCACTGTGACTGTGCTGGGCCATAGTGAACGATTAGCCACTGGAGACACTACCCGAAGTGTTTTCTCTCCAAACATAGCTCAAAATCACAGCCCAATGTTCACTTTGCCTACCCCACAAAACTCCTGCTCCACACAGAGGGGCCTTGTAACCTCCCTGGCCCTCAGTCCCCAATCGGGCCTTTCCTTTCAGCCCGGCGAGAAAGCATAATATTATGTTTGTCAACCAGAGAGAGGCCTCACCGCCGTACTAAATTAACACACGTCTTACTCAAAGACACCGCTCCCTCCGGAGGCATTCACAAATACGGCAAAAGATGCATGGATTATGTATGGACACCCAGTGCTTGTGTAGATTCATGTATATTTCTGTATGTTTACAGTATACAGTACACTGTGTGGAAAAAGTGTACAGATTTATATCACTATGTACACATGAATTCTTTCCAAAGCTGAGACACAGGCTGAGCCTTCCTGCTTAATCCTAGTTATGAGCTTCTTGCTCATGTCCATTTACGATAATATTTTATCAGTTTGTTAGTATCTAGAATTTTTGCAGTGCGCATTGTGTCTGTCAAAGAATCATAAATATTGTGAAAAGTAATGTGATATTTTTCAAGGACTTTAAAGAAAAGGTCTTGCCGATGTGAACATAGCCTTTTAAGTCTCGGGGCCTCGTGTGGGTGAGGATGATGATGAATGCCTCTTCCTCTGGACCGCTGACAGCAGTTGAGTCAGATGATCAAACAAACCAAGAGGGAATTATTACAGTTTGTGTAAAATCAGGACTCCTATGTAGGGGGATAAGGGGCCTGCTGTTTGTCAGTCTGACCAGTGGGAGCATTAAGGCCTGGGACACATTACTGTGCACCCAGACCCCCATCCTCTCTCTCTCTCTCTCTCTCTCTCTCTCGAAAATGGGATTTTATCTTTTACTGATGTTTTAAAGTAAATATTGTATATGATGCTTGAGTGATTGATAATAAAGGTTAGTTCATATTTCAATCTCTCTCTCTCACACACACACACACACACACACACAAAGCCACAGAGTCTCATGGCATTATGGAACGCCATAATTATTAAACGAACAGATATTGAGAGAATCGCCTGATCAATTACTGTTAAGGTTATGCAAATTGTTATGCCTTAAGAAGTTTGTGAGCGTTGCTGTTTGTCTAAGTTTGGCTGGTTTTCTGAACTAGACCTCTAAATCTGTCAGGTCCTAAAATATATAATTTTCTACATTTAAACATATACATACAGAATTGATAAAACCAGTACATAGAAGCATGCTACATCTCATGTGGTGGGCTGTGATGGTAGTAGTTTGAATGCTCTGCATCTCAAAGAGAGCAAAAATGTTGGAACCAAAAACTGGAGATAACTGAGCAAATGCACAAGCAGCAGTGATGGCCTTTCACAAGAGTGATAGGGGAAAAGGAATGGATGGAAGGTCATGACCCCTTTTCGTTTGATTTATGCTTTGATTGGACTATGCCTCACTTTCTCCGCATCTTGCTCTTTACCTCACTGCCTTCCAGACTTTGGACGTCAGATGCGGCTCATCAGCACGTCAAGTGTGGTCATAGTGGAATCACACACACACACACACACACAAACACTAACAACCAACTACTCTGGAAAAGGCCAGCCCATGCAAGACTCATTCCCACCACCTCTCAGACAACAAATATTTACCTAGAATCTGGGTTATTCACTTTGCATGTGTCTTCTCATTCGTCTAATCTTTCCTCTGTTTTTGTAAATCAATCTACAGCTATTTTTACACAACCGGCTCCAAGGCCGCAACTTGAGTAGATTCTCTTGGACCACTTTACTTGGTTGAAAAAACACATCACAGACTTGTTGGTGACTGTAGATTCAACTTATAAAAAGGGTCAGTGTAATGGACACAGATTTAAAGGATACTACAGGATTTTCCAGACTAATCTGCCACAGAAAAACAATGTCAAAAACTCTGGGGTTTTCCTTTAAAACCAGTCATAAATGAAAGGTCACAGGAATAAAGGAGAATCACTATTTACTATACACACTTTACAATAGTCTAACACTTGCCCTGTCACTTCTTAATCAGTCTGCTACACCCTTCATGTGCAGTACATCACTGGTGTAAATGTATCTAGGACACACTGCTCTTTATTAAAACTCATGAGGACATAACGTCTGATTCTAATCGTGTCTAATCCTCAGGAGAGGAATGGAGGGAGATACGCAGGTATGTATTAAGTCTTAAGCTTTATTGATTGATGAAACTAGAACCCCCCCCCCCTCCCCCACTGCCTTCCATTAAGCAGTTTTTCTTTTTAATGGCTAAGATTAATATCTGGGATCATATTAAACACACATTATCAACTAAGCCGTGAGGAATTATATGCAAATGTGAATTCAGGAATAAAGCTTAGGCTGTGGATGGGAACAATCTTGTTGTATGGGGCATTAAAGGGGAAGTGCACCAGTTGTATATATTTCCTTCATAATTTAGTGGTTTAAACCCCAGGGGTCACAAGGTCTACAACACAAATTCAGCCATTTTAGTTACTATTCAAAACTGCAAAAAACATTTTGATGATTCTGTTTAAATCCTAAGAACACCACATTTAAATTAGATTTTTTAATGGCATCAAAAATTAATCAGGAAACAAAGACCAGACAAACATTCGGAAAACCTGACTCTGATCCATCAACGCAGAATATAAGCAATATGTAAATTTGATTTATAAATGAACCAGAGGAGAGGGATTGTGTAACTCATGAATGAGACTTTATTCTGAATTTATCTACACTGGTTCAACAAAAAATAAATTAAAAAACAATTTACCTGATCCCTCTCCGCTGGCATCCTCTGGCAGCTCCTGCAGCGTTAGCCTCCACTCGAGAGGAGCATCACATGGCGTCACTGTCACGGACAGCGGCGTGTTGTCCTCCTCCACCACAAAATAGTACCTGCAAAAAAGTAGTAAATACATAAATAAAATAAAACAAACAAGCACTTTAGTATCATGTCTGCTGAGAGATGTTCTTCCAGTAAAATTTATTTCATTCATTATCTGTAACCCTTATCCAGTTCAGGGTCGCAGTGGGCCCAGAGCCTACCTGGATTCATTGGGCGTAAGGGGGAATACACCCTGGAGGGGGCGCCAGTCCTTCACAGGGCAACACACACACATTCAAACCTACAGACACTTTTGAGTCACCAATTCACCTACCAATGTGTGTTTTTAGACTGTGGGAGGAAACCAGAGCACCCGGAGCAAACCCACGCAGACACAGGGAGAACACACCACACTCCTCACAGACATTCACCCGGAGGAAACCAATGCAGACACAGGGAAAACACACTACACTCCTCACAGACTTTCACCCAGAGGAAACCCACGCAGACACAGGGAGAACACTCCTCACAGACATTCACCAGGAGGAAACCCACGCAGAACACACCACACTCCTAACACACAGTCACCCGGAGCAGGAATTGAACCCACAACCTCCAGGTCCCTGGAGCTGTGTGACTGCGACACCACCTGCTGCGCCACCGTGCCGCCCCTAAAATATCATCATCATCATCATCATTTTCTTCTCTGCTTCTCCATTTCAGGGTCGCGGTCCCCTAAAATATATTTGACTTTATTAAATATTACAAATAATAACAAATATTACTGTGTTTAAAAATGTCTTTAAGCTAATTAACAAATATGAAGTTTCATTGTGTGCATTATAAATCACATTCAATACTTTTCTGTTATGTTGTTTAATACATAAAGTCTCCAAAAACAGCGTTTTAGACTTTATTACCACTAAATAAATGTATATTAGAAGGAAAAAACTTTCTTGTCTATAAATGAATTTAATATTTAAAGTAATATTGAATTGATTTTTCAAACTTCCAGCATAATTCAATGGTTAATATGTAAACAGTAATATTGAGAGTGGTTTTAATTATTTACATACTCTGCTAGAACCTTACATTTGGAAAAGGTACTTCTCCTTGTACAGGGAGGCTACCCCAGTGCACACAGCCAATGTGGACCCACTAAATTAACTCAACATTTTCTCATTCCTCATCATAGACAGCTCACATAAGTTCACATAAATCACATGTGGGGTTTTTTAGAAACACTGTTTAATGAGGATTCACCTGCTGAATAGAGACTATGGTGTTTTACCAGAATTAAACACATGACAAAGCTGTGTATAGCACTCAATCACTACAGCTGCTGAAGTTTTATTATGTTGGCAGTCACACTCAGCACAGACTTGATATATCTCCAGATATAATGTCATACACTGGGTAAAACAGACTATTGCTGAAGATCTGTTTAAAAGAAAAGGTTATGCTGCATACTCAGAAGTGTAGGAGCACAGGTGTCTGTGGATAGTCAATAAAAGCGAACGTTTAGAAATTGTGACCACCATTTTTTGGAAAATTCAGCAAAATTACAATCTGACACTGAATTAAAGCTAGATTTAGTAGAAGATAAAGCTGAACTGGACTTCTCCATATCATAATCCAATCCAAAATTATATGCAGTTCACTCTGTATTGCTTCATTAAGAGTTTGTTCATTAAGAAACAAACATGTGGAACACTTTATTAAACAGGTTAACAAAAAAAAAAAAAAAAAAAAAAAAAAAAAACAGGTGAAAAAGTCAACCAAACCAAACAGACAGAACCACACCCACCCCCTCACTCAAACACACACACACACAGTGAAATACTAGAAAGAACAATGTGAGAGAGAGTGTGGGAATCGGGGTGTGAGGCCATATGTGGTCTGTATGTTTAAACTTATTAATTCAGAAAATATTTCACTGACCCGGTTCTAAATAACCTGGTCCCCTTTACCCTACATGAGTGTGTGTGTGTGTATGAGAAGAAGTAGAAGTATTGCATCTGCTTCTTAGACTACTTCTTCATCAAAAGAGATTCTACTTCAAATACACATACAAACACAAAAATACAGACACGCACACATTTCCCAGCATCTCATCCATAATGCATGGCTCCTTATGCCCTCATCAGCTCTAATAGATTCCATACTCTCCATTAGCACACTCCAAACCTACCCAGACCTCTACACACTAAGTGAACCTCTGCTTTCTATGTTGTGAAGCACACGATTTAGACATATATATAAAGCTTTGTGATGACGGAAGGCCATAAATAAATGCGTTGTCTCTAAAACAGTATAGGAGAAGAAAAGTTCCCTTGGCTTTAATGTACTTTGAACCAAAGTTCCACTCATTTTTCTAAATTTCTGCATAATTCAAGTGGTTAAGATGTACACAAAGTAATTGAGAGTGGTTTGGTGTGTAATGCTCCATTCTGGAGAAATGTACAGAATTGTTTAATGCCTCACAGAAGCTGCAAGACGACACAAATGTAAATGTACTGCCTGAGGCCTGAGATATAGTTATACCATAATCTTTTAATGAAGCTATATAAATAAACCACAGTCTTATGATGAAGTTATAGATGTTTCTTGGCAATTTATGACACAGAGGTGAATAAAGGATAAATAGCCATGGCCTAATGATTAGAGAAGCAGGTTTGAGACCAGAATGTAGCTGGTTCAATTCTCACAACCATCAGGAAAATTGGGGGTTGGGGGGAGTAAAGGAATAGTGCCGTCCTCCTCTCTCAGTCCACAGCTGAAAGAGCAAGGCACCTTACCCCTAACTGCTAACCGGATGCTGGGAATGGCTGCTCGCCACTCCTGGAGTGTGCTCACTGCCCCTAGTGCCTGTGTGTGTGTGTGTGTGTGTGTGTGTATGTTCACTGCCATGGATGGATGAAATGAGGTTGTAGGTTGTGCAAATGATAAATAAATGCATGTTTCGCATACCTCTTGGGGGTGTCCCTGAACAGGTATCCACTGATCTCTGCTCCATCAGGAATGACAGAGGAGTCATGGAACTGGGCCTTATCCCGGATCTGCATCTGAAACAGGCCTTCATCACGAGTGGGCAACTTCTGTCCCACCACAGTCATCCCCAACATCACCAGCACACCACACCAGCCAAACACCAGCCTCATCCTGAGAGAGAGAGAGAGAGAGAGAGAGAGAGTGTTGAAAGCACAGATTGTAAGAAAGGTAAATGTGTGTACAGCCTTGTTTAGGAGAAGGAAAATCGATTACCTTACTGCCTTGTTTTTGTCATGTTTACATTAACACAACTGTAAACTAAGAAATGCAAAAATTAAGGAATCACCATCTCACACACACACACACACACACACACACACACACACTAGCTATCACAGATATGAACACAGTGCTCTGCTTAACTACATTTCTTTCATCCAATTACACACTCTTAGCAAGAAAAATATTTCATTAAGAACTTTAATGTTACCTAACAATGTTGACAGCTAGCACTGGGCCTGAAATTGTACATAGGACAAGGGTGTGCACACACACACACACACACACACACACACACACACACACACACACACACAGATGTGAAGCACATGTGGCTGTTTGTATTTGTTCTGGAACGGTTCAGTCGCTCTAACTACTTCATTTGTCATGTCAGTTCCTTTTCTTTCTCCTGGCCAGTCCAGAGCCTGTTCGGCACACTTTAGTGTCTGGGGTGTGCTTAGACAGTGCAGAGATCTTATCACTGCTGTAATATAACATGTGCTTTTAGGCTCGGAAAATGTTTGTCACATTCACCGTTTAATAATTGTTCCAAAACTTCACAGTTTAATGGAAACCTCCAAAACCTTTTCAGTGTAATCCCATCTGCTGCATCGGCACCACACAGTCTTCATGTTTCCCACTTAGAGAAGAACAGAAAACACAGTGACTTTAAAAAATCACTTCTAACAAATGTCAACGGCAGTGAGTTTTGGGCCGTGTCACGTTCTGGCCCTAGGTGGAAAGACCAACTTTACCCACTACTCATGTCTTCCATAATTACATGATTCCTCTAGAGAACGTGAAGAGACATAAAGCCAGCCAGTGTTCCCAATAGCATCAGAGCTCAACACACTTGGAGGAGAATGCTAACTGCCTGACCCTTATGTTAGTTAAGAGATTTCATCACTGAATATTACTGAGCTGAATAATGGGAAAAAGAGAGTGCAAGGACATTTACGATGCCTCAGAGGCATCCCTATGGACTGACCTGACAGTTTCCCATTGATAGGGCCAGAGATCAGTCACATAACACACAGCATATTGTAATAATATAAGATATTTATGCCACATAAAGGATTAATGATGAGGCATCTTTTTGATAAACAGCAAAGCTTTGCAACATCAGATGGCTGATCTTAAATCAGTTATTAAGGACCTAGCGTGGCTGATTCTTCGAATACACGTGGTCTGAAGTGAGACTGGCCCTTCTAAGCAGCCCCCTGTTGACCCGTGACTACATTATTCCCACCAGCCCATCAGTCTCTGGCCATTACCCAGCATGCAGCGGTGCACTATGTCACGCCTGTTTCACTCCTGGAGTGGAGGTCAGATCATATCCTGTCTATTGATTGGGCCTCATTGATCGAAGCTGATGGGAAGGCCCAATCCCTGCTGATATAATCAGGCTAATGATGGCAGATTAGTCCGATACTTAACTGCCATTTTACTGCAGGAGAGGGAGAGGGAGAGAGAGAGAGAGAGAGAGAGAGAGAGAGAGAGAGAGAGAGAGAGAGTGTGCAGGTGTCCTTTTAATGACCCCTCTTCCACCCTCCTTCCCCCTTCTCTTTTTTTCTCTCCCTTTTCTAGTCCTTCTTCACTGATGCTTTGTCTTGCTCAGTGTAGCTCATTTTATCATTCTCTGTCCTTCTGTTGTTGTTATGCCACCTACATCCTATTTCACATTAAATGTTTGCAGGCATTGTTTATCCACTTTGTATCTTCATTTTGAAACTAAACTGCAACAAATGTTCTATTGTCTGATTACAATCCTTTGAGATCAATACATACCCTAACATCCAGCACCCCACACTGGTTTCTGGTTGAAGCCACATCCACATTGGATTTGTGAGAAAAAAAGGCAGCACAGTATTTTTAAAAATATTGCTTAGAAACTAGTACTGAAGTCAAAACAGTCGGGTATTGATATCAGAATTAAAACTGCAATAGAATTAGTATCTGGACTTGGCACTGAAGTCGAGTGTTGGTAGAGTTATCTAAACTAAAAAGTACAAAAGGGAATGTAGCCCCAGTGTTGATGCTCAGTCTGCTGTTCCTCTGACAGTATCACACTCTCACACTGCAGGGTTTGGCCCTGGGAGCCGTAAAAACTGAGGTATCTCTGAAGTTCTAGTTCTAAAACATAAAATCCACATAGACACAAGACCATGAAAACACAGTGTTCCGGCAGGTTCCATGGACGCAGTGATTTCCCACAGCGGACAGCACTCCCCTGCTAAAATAAAACTTCAAAACAGCCCCATCTGGAACAAATAACACTTAATGTTTAATTACAGCTGGGGCGAATGTCTGATCATAATTTGAGAGTGGATAATTTGAAGGCAGCACTGGCCACAATCGTGTCAACTTTGTTTTGCTGCTGTTTTTTATTTATTTGGTTATTTGCATGTTCTATTGTATATTTATCTTAAATTTTCCTACGACAGGAACTTTCTTCAGAACTTGTGGGGCTTGTAAAAAAAAAATTATGTGCGCATCTGAGTGCACATTATGATGTTGGTTGGAGGATTGAGAGGGGATCATTCTAAACAGCTTAAACTCTTTGAGCATAATGGACCGCAGTTGTTTTGGTGACCATATTCAAACTGCCCTTAATCACCGACATAAAAGCCAAATGGGGGGAAAAAAAGTCAATTTCTGTGCTATTTTACTCATTTCTGCACATTTGTTCAAACCATAACTCTCCTTTAAATCCTCTCTGTGATCTTGACACTCATCAAAGAAAACAAATGCATGGATCAATGCATACAATTACTCTGCACCAGCTGCTTCAGACCCAGGCGAGCACTGGGACAAAATGACTGATTGGTTTTGGTTCCAAACGATGTGACTTTCCTCCCATTTAGACACATTCTTCTAAAAATAGACTTCACCATAAGAATACAATTAAAAGTATTTTTCCCTTTAAAGCATCTATGTGCATGAGGTTTACACAAACAGAGCAATGAGCTAACAACCAGTCATCAATCAGAGCAATGAATTGTGTTCAGGAGTGAAAAAAAACACAGCAGTAAAGTGTGAAAAGTGTTAATCATTGGTAGTGAAGGAAATCAATCAACTTAGATCAATAACGGCTTTAATTAGTCAGTCAGAGGATCGCCTGAGCGAGTCTAAATGGTGATAATATGCAGTAAACCATGTCTACTTAGCAGAATCCATTCAGTCAGAGCAATGAGGGCCAGGTCACTGTAGCCTATTGTATTAGACATTTTCACAGTAAACACACACACTCTACCACACACAGATGACTAGCACATGTATGTTAAATGCACAGAAGCAGCACCGACGGTGTGGAAACACACAACCACTCCAGAGCGCCTTCCACATGTCAATCACTCCACAGTAGTCCTGCCCACAAACAGCAGAAAGTGGTCATTATTAAACTGTGTGAGACTTTTCTTACTGACTGTTCTGACAGTACACAGCTCAGAATATGCGCAATGCGTGCCATTTGAATTACATTAGTTCCATATATATTATGTATATTTAAATACCTATATGTAATTATAACACGTCCTTCCTGTAAAAATGTAAGTAATAACAGTCCCAATTATATGACACAGTACTATTTATTCATTTATTTTATTTCCATCCAATATTCCTATTATGTTCACATCAGTCTGTTTTCAGGAGGGACTGAAAAGATTAAATTAAATTAGCTATAAGCCAATCCACCTGAATAAGGAAATGGAAAGTCAAAGGAAACAAAATGGGAGTCTCAAAAAATGATTAAAGAATTATGAAAAAAAAAATGGGACTGCTAACAGCTGTACAAGGCCTGGCAGATCACCACAACTGTCTCCATCAGATAAAAAACGTTCATCTTTGACACAAAGGAGCAATTCAATCTCGACTCTCATTTCAGATCTGAACAAATTCTCATCCTTCCTTTGAAAGAACACAACAAAACACTGTGAGTCTGAAAGGATGTGGATCAATCAGGAAGCCCTTACTGAGAAAAGGAAAAACCACACGAAATCAATAACGTCTGGACACCAAACATGGGCATCTGAGACGTAGAATAAGGTTATATGAACGGATAAATCTAAATCTGATTTGGAAAGAAAACAACTTTTCTGAATGAACGTTGGAGGTGCATGTGAATATCGCAGGAAAAGTAAAAATAAAGTAAAGTAAAAACTGCTATTGTATTTAATATTGTGTTTAGTCACTATCACTTTCCTGTAGTTTTCTGTATTGTTCTTGACTTGTACTTGAAAGCCGCGACCGTAAATTCAATGAATAAAGCTGCCGTCTCTCATTTTTATGCAGTACTCTGTACATGGAAGTGTCTGTGTAAAAACTGTAACCTCAGGGAACAAAGTGGGGAAAGGCTTTTACTTTTTAAAAAAAAAAAACATATTAGCATGAAGCTTTTGTTGCGCACACTTTACACAGTCTGAATCATTGGGTCTGAATCATATAGGTCCCCTTGGAGTCATTTTGTTCCTTTTATAAGCAGTTATACAGCTGTGCAAATGGAGACAAATATCTGATAACAAAAAACCACAATGCAATTACACTTATTAAACATTAAAATTGTTCTTCTATTGGCCGGGTCTCTCCAGGGCTATGTGGCATGACCCTTTTCTGTCCAGATGGAGGACATTAAACAGCAAGAAGGGGCAATTTACAATAAAATCAACACTACTACAGCTGCATTTTTAAACTGAACTCTGAGGCTGACAGTGGTAAAGTTTACAGAGGCTGGAGACTGACTTAAATACAAAACACTTAATGTGACATTGTTCCTCAAAGCCCATCAGTCAAAATTTTAAAGCTGGTGAAGGTAAGCAAATATTCATTTGACTTGGGCACACTTTTTTGCACACACCTGTATGAACAGAGAATTGAACTGTGGGCTCACATATCCATCCTTGAACAGGTAAAAAAAAGGATTTCCACACGGAAAACCTTGCGATATCTCAAGAGCAAATTGTGAGAATTATTCTTTATACTGTCCACTTGCGGAGGACATGGTGGACTGTTACAGCACTCAAATGGCAAATGGAGTCTGTATTCACACGGAGGCTCTAGAGTCCAAGATTAGCTCTCAGCATGGATGTACAAGGCTCCATCACACTCTCTTCAGAAAGAGATGCTTCACAGCTTGAGAGCCCTGGACTTCAGCTCTATTTAACCGCCAAACCAAAGCGGCCCTTCTTTGCCTGGGCAGCCAAATGACACACACACACACACATTAGCAAGGGCTAGTGCTAAGCTCCAGAAACAGCACTGGAAGGTGTGGCTGCCAGGCTCTCACTCTTTGGGAAGCTCAGAGAACCATGTTTGCTGAACTCTAAAATTAGAAAATGTTTGGCAAAGTTAGTCGCCTGACCATTTACACAGAGAATGCCATTAGCGTTTACGTCTTAAACAACACAGGTGCTATAAACCATGTCTGGTCATAGTGTGAGAGCTGTAGAGCATCTTCATCAAGGGTCACCAATCTTACCCTCACAGAGCCAGTTTGGCTTCAAGTGTTCATTCCAACTGAGAATGAGCCCACCTCGTATAACTAAGCAATTACTGAGGGCTGGGCCCATCTGATGAAACAAGTAGAACCAGCTGTGCTTATGCTTGATTGAAATGAAAATGTGTGGTCATTCCAGTTGTTTTTGGATATATTTCTGACCCCTGATCTATGCCTATACTTGTCTGGTTTCAAAACCTGAAAATCTGAAAGGCTACCAATCTGCATAGGTAAGTGTTTTCACTGCATCAGATTTAATGCATCAGCTTAATGTCAAATAACAAAACTCTCAAGTGTGCCGTTCTCCAAGACTGTTTTTTTAAAATATGCTCTCTGAAAAAAAAGTAGGTAGAGGTACATGTTTGGTCACTAAATGCACCTTTAAAATA
This sequence comes from Hoplias malabaricus, assembly GCF_029633855.1. Lineage (NCBI taxonomy): Eukaryota > Metazoa > Chordata > Actinopteri > Characiformes > Erythrinidae > Hoplias > Hoplias malabaricus. Next base: position 12,574,471 of record NC_089804.1, read on the forward strand.
GGGTGACCAGACGTCCTCTTTTACCCGGACATATCTTCTTTTTTAGACTTAAAAAAATGTCCGGGCCGAATTTCACAAGAGTCCGGGATTTTGTTTTTCTAGAGCTTACATAGAACTTGAAGAAGCGCTTCGTTCACAAACTAGTCCCGCCCTCCCCTACTCCGATTGGTTCGCTTGAGTGAGAAGGGGGCGTGGTGAAGTAGCCTAAAATCTTCGGATTGGACGGTCTGACTGTAGAGCTACCGTTATTGGTCGATAACCTTCTCTGTAAACATTTAATTGGTCAGTCTGCACGTCAGTAGTCCTTGTTTACGTCAGAGGCAAAGCTCATGTACCTACCCTCATCTCGAGCAGCTATGCCGAAATGTAAATGTAAGTTCTCGGATGAATTAAAAAAGGAATTCCCATGTTTTGTGTAGCAAATAAAGGTGTAAAGGACCTAAAAGCACACATAGGTTCAGCTAAGCATACAACGAGGGGCAAGAGTTCATCATCATTATTTTTAAGATTTTTATAGAGCTGTGTAAAATAAATGAACATAATATAAGCCCAGGAGATGATGAAATGGGAAGTATGAAATCAATACAATATTAAAATCTTTATTTATAATTCAAAAAGTACAATTATGTTCCCCAACTAAAGGTACAGAATATGTACCTTTGAAAGAACCACCACAGTGACAGTTTTTCTGACAGTGTACCTATCAGCCAAGGCCGATCCTAGAGGATCAGCCCTACAGGTATATTAATACAAGGTTACAGTAAAATTAATAAAATACAGATAGTACAGTAGTCCATTGTCACCTAAACATTCATGGCTTATAAAAGTACAATAATAAAACCATCAAAAATTTAAGCAAATATATTCCACTACCAATAGCTTGTTATAAGCATGCATCTTTACTTCCTGTAGTACGTTAAAATCTCCCTCAATGAACACATAAATCTTTCTAAATATGAACAGTAGAGAGCTTTATAGAGCAAAGTTTCTAACTTTCCAAAACAAGTTTTCATAATGTAGTCAGTTTTCTACCTTGCTGCAGCCTTACTTAGCATTGCACCCCAAATATTCCAGGGCCGCCTGTCAAGGCCAGAAGGGCATTTTTAACCATTACCCTACAAGCATGTCTCTTGTGGTTTGGCGGGATAAGAGGGCGATCTCTCTGAGGTTCACTTCTTAAGTGCTGTCAAACCAAAGAAGAAGATCACAAAGATCAGTCAACGAACCAGCCAACATGGGAAAGTCGGCTGCTTCACCACAATGCACAACACACACACACACACACACAGATGTACACACTCACACATCACCATATCAAGTCTGAGGCATGGTGGGAAAGCAGTCAATCACAGCCTTTTCTGTGTTACTGGCCCCGCTAGCACAGAGGAGCCGTTCAGAAAGCGTGTGAGGAGTGTGTGAGCCGAAAAACTCTGAGCTGTTTGTGTGTGTGCCCCCGAAGGGACCCGCTGGGAAAGAACATTCCAGAGGGAATATTCAACCGCATTTAGGGCTCAACAGGTATGGAAATGAGGCATCTGTGGGTTATAAAAAAAGACTAGTGAAAGAAAGCAAGTGGGAAATCCTTGTTTCTGTACATACAGGACATGACATGGAGTCCTGACCGTCAAGGGCACCCAACGCGACCCCAGCACTGTATAACCCACAGCGGCCTGTCACAGTCGCCGGACACACAGGCGGACCACTGCAACAGTGGCGGAATTCTTTCAGCGCCTCCGTTTTCATATGCAAATGGGGGGTTTAGATACGCTATGTGACACAGACCTTCCCCATTTTCACACTTTTGTTCCACTTTTCATTCTCTCTTCTGAAGAGAAAGGGTACGGGGAAGCAGTATGGCTTGGCCTTGCTGTTAAATACAGTTATTCAAATTCTCTTTTGCACTGTCTGCCTTTTAATAAGAAAGAAGGAGGAAAATATCGCTCCTGCTAAGTTGACAGATCAGGTAGCCAACAGTAGCCTACAACTCATGATTCTCACTTCTGCTATCCCCATGGCTGACATTTGGCTAATAACAAATGACACATTAGCCATTCTTCACAAGGTATTTCCGCTGCAATTCAAAGAGAAACTCGCAGAAATGTGCTCCAATTGAGCCAAATTCTCCACAGATGGGATTTAAACCACGGCTTCACACAGAGAATGAGTTCTTTTTATTTGCACAAAGAGAAAAAAGGGGGGCTATAATCAAGATAAAAGCCTTTCCACCACAAGCCACTTCTTTTCTGCTAACTAGACTGAGTCAGACCATTCTGGTGAATGGCATCTCAGCAAAATCCCAGCACTCAGGCAGCACCTACAGCATTGAAGTAGCACACAGTGTTGACATAGCACCTGCACAGTTGAATAAACACAAACACACTTTGATTTTAAGACCATAGCATTCAAATAAATGCCACAGGATTATTATTGGGGTATCGAATTTGTGTTTGCATAATGAAAGTTTTATGAAAGTTCTTGTCTGAAGTGGGAAACAATAATTCTGTCCTTGTCCTAAATCGCTGCTTTTCTGTCATTTTGCTGTTCTCAAAATCTGACCACGAGCCTGACCTATCGGAAACTAACCACTGTGATCAGTCTGCTGGGGTCAGCACTCCACAGGGTTATGTCAGAGGTTTTTAAAATGATATATTCGTCCTTATTTCGCCTAAATTATATGATATATTCATAAAGACAAATGAGTGAAATGAGTTTGGAGGAAAAAGGTATGTATTTAGGCGGTCATTTCTGAGTGTTTTTACTATCCTGGTCTAATCTGACAGCATCCAATAATATTGTATGTAATAAGCAGTACCAGTGAGTGGCTCATACAATGTTCGGTTAAGTCCAGCTGGACCAAAATGACCACATAGAGCGTTAATACAGCCCTGAGGGAGAATTTGTTTAGATTAGCATAGTTAGGGACGACATTAGCATTGCCCCAGTGTCCAAGTTTGTTAAATATGTGAAAACCTTTTTGTGTGGTCTGTATGTGGAGCGACGCCTGTTTAAAAGCTACAACATTGCTTATTAAACACGTGTAAACACGATGTGAGAGAAAGTTTATTCCGTTTGAAGGAGAAAACGGCTGTGCTGTGATGAACTGGTCGCGCGCTCGAGCGCGAGGCAGCCTCACGCTGAAACGCGGCCAGGCTCGAGAGGTTCAATGGGAAGAGCGTGCGAGCTCCAACGTGTTTCAGACCTTTTAACTTTTCCCCAAGTTGTAAACCGCAAAAGAAAGAAGCAGAGGAAGAAGGGGGAAAAAACCTTCCCTCGCACTCTGGCACGAGTTTCAAAGAGAGTCGTTTCTGCTGAGAATGAGAGAGAGAGAGAGAGAGAGAGAGAGAGTCTGTTTTCTTCCCTCATCCCTTCTTCACTGCCCACGTTTTTTAAAATCACTTTACGAGCTTTTAAACCACAGGGCTGCGGAAATGCAAAAGCAGGTGGAGGTTATTTCCGAGCCTCTAACTAGGGAAACTGAGAGAAATCATTTTATCACACTCCTCACAACTTTAAAGTTAGAAACATTGTGGGTCCATTACGTTCTCGGAGCCTTCGCGAAAAGAACTTTCAGTCTGACAATACACACAGAGATGAAAATGAAAAAAACGTTTTGTTTTGTCCACGTGCGCCCTTACATTGGGTCTTTAGGGGTCCTTCAGACAGTGCAGTGGGTTTATACTGAACACTCAGTGATTCTTCTGAGTGCATAAATAGTGTTTTGCCTGGTTAAATGATGGGAAAGCTGGTCCTTTAAAAAAGTCCCCAAAAACGGGTTCCTTAAATCCAAAAACCTATACAAAACCCCTTTGATGTTTTGGACCTCATATTTTCAATGAAAGTATAGAAAAAAAGTACAAACATCTATTTTGAATAAACGTATGACAATTACGTGTTATTGCAGACATAGTTTCGGAGAGATGTGCATCCACTGTGTAACTGTGCCCGTGTTCATCAGAGCAACTTCTGAGGCGCTCCTCCTCCTCACATTAAATGTACTAACTCTTTAAAACCAGTGCAACTTGAGCAAACTAAATCCTTTACCTCGTTCGGCTCATGAGCGTCTCCGTTCTGTCCCAGAAAAAAAAAAGAAGAGCGCAGGGTTCAAAGTGCCTCCTCGGTGAAAAGTTCGGTGTGGTTGTGTCTCTCGGCTGCGCTCGGTTCTCGGGAGTCAAAACAGAAAAGAAAATCAAAGGAGAGCGGTCTGAAGAGGCGCAGTCCGTTTAAACAGCGGCGGAGTTTGGCCCCTTCCTCGCGGCGGTGCGTCTTTCTGTGTTTTGTCTCGTGGACTCGAGCTCGCGGTTAATATCCTGCGCTGGAGCAGAGCGCGCGCATGTGTGTATCAGTGTGTGTGTGTTTGTGGGTGTTTGAGTCTCCGCTCTGTCGCGCGCTGCTCACTCCCAAAAGCGCGTGAAGGGCAGCGTGCGTGCAGCTATAGCGCGCGCTCCTCTCTCCTACCCCCTGCTATTGAAGCACGCGGAACACGCCCCGCCCACTTCAACTGTACCAAACAAAACAACAAAAAAAGTTCTACAACTTTTTACAACGGATTGAAAGCGGAGATCAAGAACTAACCATCGCCGCAGGTAGTTTTTTTAATGGAAATAGTTCTAGAACAATTAATATAGGTTAGCAACAACGTTCTAGAACTCTTCTTGAATGGATACAAGTTCAAGGAATGTTTATGAATGAAAGATTCGGCGTCTAAAGAGAACTCTGTGAATTCATGCGTTCACAAAATCAAAAACAGCTTTTTTTGGCGAATGGTAAAAACGTAAGGAACAAAGAGCGACGCTATTTTGTTTAATAAAAAGCGTGAGAGGAAAAAACTAAAAATATTTATAAATAAAATTGTGTTTTACAACACATTCTTGACAAGAAAGAAAAATATATTATAGAACTATATTTACAAGAGAAACCAGAAAATTGTGAATTATTTTTAGTTATGAATTAAATAAAAATATTAAATATTTCTTGACTGGGATAAAATAAAGAATTCCAGTAGGGAGTTAGAGAACCCTGTGATGACTGATGAAAAATTTTACCAGTGCCTAATAAGTTTTAGTTTCTGAGAGATGTTTGATGACCCAGGAATTCCAGTGCCAAGGGAAATGTGAACTTGAGGAGATTTTAATTCCTGCCTCAATCATTGTACAATAACGGTAACGACAGTTCTGTGCATCCACTGTTAACTTGATGCTGGTTGAACATAGTTGAGGTCACTAGATTGTCTTCATTCTTGAACTTGAAATGTCGTGATAAGCTGCAGTCTAGAGGAACCATACCCTTAATTAGTCAGTGTTGCTATGTACACTTTATTAAAGGGTGTTATTTTAGGAAGGGGGATCCCCACCACAAAGTGCTCCTGCAAGGCAGTGTTTACTCTGAGGGAAGAGCTGAGGGAAAATTTCCCTCTAGCCGCAGGTAGCTAGCGCTCTTCAAAGGCTGAGAGTCTCAGGCCGAGTACAGCTGTCTGTTGCCTTGCTCTCCAGTGAGTCAGTGTCTTAGGAAACAGCTTTACACAGAGAAGAGTTTGAGACATGTTTTGAGTGTAGAGGAAAAAACATTTCTGGTCAGTGATACCAAATGTTTTGATACTCACGATAAGTCTGAGAGGTTGCTTTGGGGAATGAAAATATCCATTGCTAACATTGGTGTACAAATTAAATTGAGTCCATGACGTTCTCTCTCTCTCTTTCTCTCTCTCTCTCTCTCTCTCTCTGAACCCAAACTCAAGCCAAGCCAATCTCTTAGACGAGACCATCACTTAATTTACAAGGGCTCCATTAGATAGGGTTCAATTTGGAAATTAAAGGAAAAATTAAAACATGAAAAACGTTGTGCAGGTTCACTGCTGGCAAACTGTTTTAATATTGTCTACGGGGCATCAACAAAAGCTAATAGAGATTCAGATAGGTGCCTACATTTACCTTTAAGAGTAAAAAATTAACGAATACAACTTTCCCTCAGAACAGTCTGCCAGCCATGACACGTTCAGAAGTTTGATTTCACAATTTACCAACGGAGCTACAAGGATAACAGAAAACAAGTAGAGCGGCAGAGTACCAACATTAACTGTGATGTTCTCTTAAGTTGTTGGTTATCACATCAATGAAGAGAATCGATAACACGTCTCTGGGTTTCAGAGAAATCTTAATATTTAAGGCTTTTGTGCTGTTCCAGAGCCACACAGCTATATTTGATGAGCTAGCTGAGATGTTTGAAATTGCTGAACCATTCTTTTAAAAATGGCGGAGGGAGGTTCTTTGAGCAACAGTCCACTGATTTTGACTCAAGCTTGGGGCAATAAAGCAGTTCTAGACCAGAAGCAACTTGAAGAAACTGTGTTGAGTTGGACAGTAAATAAGCTGTGGAAAATCTTTTCAGGAAAACGTTTAAGTGGAAATAAACTGCCATTTTTAATTTTGAGCTAATTAGAGAGAGAGAGAGAGAGAGAGAGAGAGAGAGAGAGAGAGAGAGAGATTCCCACGTCTTCGTGGCTTTGTCTTCCTCTCTTTTGTCTGTTTTCTTTATATTTGTTCCTCTGCTTTAACCCACAGCTGTGAGAGGCTGTTCCTCTGCTACACTGGGGGCTTGTGTTGGTCGTTAGTGTTTCCTCTTGTTCACCGTGTTTACCTCAGGTCACCCTCTGTAGGTAAATATCAGCTTCAGGTCTCACACAGAAGTGTGAAGTCTTCGCCAACAGACACACCGCATTGTGTGTATCCCTGTCGTAACCCAGGGAAAGTCAATGTTTATCGACGATAAGAGCTTTCAGACCAAATCCTGCTCTGGACGGGAGGTATTTATGCCTGTATTTATGACAGGCGGATGCCTATAGCGTCTAACAGATTTTATAGTAGCAGGTCATGGGCCGTGAATTATATTCCCCGGAGAACTGAAAGAGGGTCAAGTGCGAATCCTTTAGTATTGACTTTTTATTTCCCCCAGAGTAGGTGGTGGGATTTGGTTTTTAAGTTTTTGTTTGTTGGTGTATTCTCCGTCCTGTTGCGCTTCATTATTTGGAGTACACACAGCGCCATCTAGTGGCAGAGCGAGCTTTTTGTTCAACCAACACCTGCAGAAACCGTATCCATTTATGAGTACATGTTCAAGCCTAGAGCTATATATAAATATATATAAAATCACAGACATACACATACATTAACGATAATGTTAACAGTTTTAATCCAGTGCACTTTTAATAAAATGTACAAAAAATGGTTCTTCAGCATTTGCTAGCTCTTCTGTCTGTTTGCACACTGGAAAAAAACTGCAGTGTTTTTACACATCAGTGGTTCTGTACATTGGAATGAAACTACGGGGCTCTGTCAGAACTGAGCAGGACGAAAACAGCATCTGGAGGCATCTAGATGGTGGAGAGACCTCCAAACTTTGAAAAACAAGGAAAAAGATGAAGATGTTGCTCCATAGGTGGGTAATACTGACTTATTTTTGCTTTTTCAGATGTTTCACTCAAAGTGGAACTGACTCCAACCGCTAACTGCTTTAATATGAACTCATACTGAAACTGCTACAAAAACAAACAGCTGGAGTTACAGTGAATAAAACTTACAGACAAGTTCAACTTCAAATACGAACAAGCAACAGTCAGCTTCTTAATCAGTCAAAATATCGTTTCACTTTAAAAGATGTGGAGTTTCTGGGTAAAAGAAACCAGAATGGGAGTTTGTTTTGCTGCAAGAATCATCTACTTTACATTGAAGTTAACATAATGTATCTTTATTATCTACAATTTATCAATATTTATATCTACATACGGGCGGCACGGTGTTGCAGCAGGTAGTGTCGCAGTCACACAGCTCCAGGGACCTGGAGGTTGTGGGTTCGATTCCCGCTCCGGTTTCCTCCCACAGTCCAAAAACACACGTTGGTAGGTGGATTGGTGACTCCAAAGTGTCCGTAGGTGTGAGTGAATGTGTGTGTGTGTGTTGCCCTGTGAAGGACTGGCGCCCCCTCCAGGGTGTGTTCCTGCCTTGTGCCCAATGATTCCAGGTAGACTCTGGACCCACCAAGACCCTGAACTGAATAAGCGGTTATAGATAATGAATGAATATCTACATACACTAGACCTCTAAATAGAGCAATAACAGACATCTCAGGACTGGAATTTGGTTTAAACCTCTGTTCATTATTACACATAACTAAATGTGAAATGAGGTCAGGGATGACACAAGCAAGTCTAACTGATATTGTTTAACAATTCAACATAGTGTGGGGAAATATAATGATTATTGTGTTTAGTTTACACAGCGCTAAACTGTCTATAAACATACACGTGTGTTTGCCTGAGCTATTACTTTCTTATTTTGCTACACTGTAACATAAGTGTGTAGTTATTGTGCAGTGACTTTAAGAGGAATCAGACTGTTTAAGTCCTGTATTGGAGACCTGTTATGAACTTATTTTAACTCATGGCCCTTCTGTTTTCAGGCAGAGTTGGGTCCAGCGTAAAGCTGATGTTGTGTGGAGGATTGTTGCCTAATTGGAGCACAGTGGAGCTAAGGCGTGTGGACTGTTATCTTATCATAGTGTAATGGAATGTGGAAGAAGCTCCTCACAGCACTTGAGTGGTAACAGACACAGCGGAGATCGCTTCTGAAAGAGAGTGTTACCAGACCCAAACACTTAAACACACACGCACACAAAAAATGCACATATCTTCATACATACACACACAAGCATTTAGTCTCTCTCTCTCTTTTAGATTCAAACAGCTTTATTTGCATGACTTTTATTAGAACAATATTGCCAAAGCATTACAACGAGAAACAATAGCAAGAAAAATAGAAAGGAAATGTAAAAGCAGAAAATAATAACAAAATAAGTGACAACAGTAGTGAAAAGAATTGTTTGACAACATTTAAAACAGCATATGAAAAAAAAAATTAAATATATATATATATATATATATATATATATTATTATTATTATTATTATTATTTATTTATTTTTTTGGGTTTATAACGTATATGTTGTAGGGTGGCACAGTGGAGCAGCAGGTAGTGCCGCAGTCACACAGCTCCTGGGGCCTGGAGGTTGTGGGGTCGATTCCCGCTCCGGGTGACTGTCTGTGAGGAGTGTGGTGTGTTCTCCCTGTGTTCGCGTGGGTTTCCTCCGGGTGCTCCAGTTTCCTCCCACAGTCCAAAAACACACGTTGGTAGGTGGATTGGCGACTCGAAAGTGTCCGTAGGTGTGAGTGTGTGAGTGAATGTGTGAGTGTGTGTGTCTGTGTTGCCCTGTGAAGGACTGGTGCCCCCTCCAGGGTGTATTCCTACCTTGCACCCAATGATTCCAGGTAGGCTCTGGACCCACCGCGACCCTGAACTGGATAAGGATTACAGATAATGACTGAATGAATGTATATATTGTAAGTAATCAAGGTTGGGATATGGTGAGGTGGGTGTTACCCACTGTCTCTCAGGTGGTGACAGTCTCTCTCTCTCTCTGATACACACAAACATATGTACAATCTTGTAACTGTGAAGTGTGGGGACATTACAGGATCTTCCATTATTACTGTGAGCTTAACCCTAAAGTCCAACCCTACTCAAAATTAAAACATGTCTTTAACATGTAATGATTTACCCTGTGGGGACCAGCTGAGTCCCCACAATGTGAGTGTGTAAACAGGTGTGCTGTGATATATTCCTGGTACACAGACACACACACCATCCTGCTCTGTCCTAATCATCAGCTCTTTAACTGTGTGGACAGTTACAGGATGCTCTGCAGCTAAGTGTCCTGTCCTGGTAATCATTAACTCACTGAACCCCATCACCACAGCAACCATGGCTTCTGCATTTAGGCTGCACCATGTTTATGGTTTCCTCTTCCTGCTCTTACTGATTTAATGACCTTGGACCTTCAGCCTCCTTGAACTATCCATTGGACTTAACGCAGCAGTGGTAAGGGATTTACTATTTGAACCTCCACAAATGTGAAAAGTGGACTCTAAAAGCTTATGTCATGAAGAAATGACAGTTTGATGTTGGACACCATTCCTGATCCAGTTCACTGCTCATTTATGTTGGTGGTGTCCAGTATCAGCGACACCACCTGGAAATATCCAGACTACAGCAGCTCTGTGGTCTGTGATGAAGGACTAGAAAATGGTTAACACAAACATCTGGAACAGCACTAAAATAAAATAAACTGGACTGGACTGAAGTGTTTCCAATAAAGTGGCCAGTGAGTTCATATTGGCAGATAACCTTCATATGGATGTTTATGAAGCAGTGATGAATAACATGTGTTTGCAGATGGTTTCCATAATGTGTTTTTTGTTTATGCTGAATGAACCAAGGCCCTTGAGCATGGAGAAAGCCTTCTAACTCACATACACAAACACACACACACAAAGAAAGAGAGATAACATCAGTGCTCTGTGTGTTGACATGAGCGGTTAGCTACTCCCAGAATTAGCCACTCACACAGAGGCTCCCTCTCTCAGGAGGAAGAAGAGAAGACACGGCAGAAGCCTCAGCGGAGCTCAGATGAAAGGCCGGAGCTGAATGGTATGCCAGAGTCTGACTTCATTTCATTATCCAATAAGAGCAGAGTTTAGTAAAGTGCAATTTCAGCTCATTATCCAATCAGACTGCTGCACGCCAGAGATGAGCAAAGACTGCAGGCTACAACATCAACATACACATATCTCACAGCAGTCTAATTCCATTAACAACACACATACACACAACTGTGTGTGTGTGTGTGTGTGTGTGTGAGAGAGAGAGAGAGAGAGAGAGAGAGAGAGAGGGAAGTATTCTTGTATTCTTGTTACAAAGAGCATCAAATTAAGTCGTATCTGTAGACAATAAAAAAAGAAAAATGAAGGATGGAAAAAAAACTAATAAGAATGGAAAACAAATACAAAAAGGGAAAATGAAGCTATAGATGAGAAATAGAGGAAAGGAAAATAAACAGACAAAAGAAAACTGATAAGGATCATAGGAAGATTTACTTTGAGAGAGTTTCCCGTGTGTGTCATTGACTGAATTTACAGTGTGTGTGTGTGTGTGTGTGTGTGTGTGTGTGTCAATAAAATGAAAACTCACCCACAAGAATAAACTCTTGTCAGATGCGGTCAACAATACAATCAGTGTGTCTCTAATCAGAGGCATTTTTCTTCATTGTGTAAAAGAAAGTCACAATAAGAAACACAGAGCAGACTGGATCTGATAAAAAACAGAAATGTGCTGGAGCCAAAAGAAGACTTTCAGCTACGTTTGGTATCATCTATTAATCTTTTCCCTGATCTTACCATTCTGTTTATTTCACATTCATTACATGTGCAAAAAATAACATAAAACACTGATAACGCAGTAAGAAAATTCAAATATGTGCATAGGGTCAGAACTGTTGTTAACATTCATTCATTCATTCATTGTCTGTAACCCTTATCCAATTCAGGGTCGCGGTGGGTCCAGAGCCTACCTAGAATCATTGGGCACAAGGCGGGAATACACCCTGGAGGGGGCGCCAGTCCTTCACAGGGCAACACACACATTCACTCACACCTACGGATACCTTTGAGTTGCCAATCCACCTACCAACGTGTGTTTTTGGACTGTTGGAGGGAACCGGAGCACCTGGAGGAAACCCACACAGACACGGGGAGAACACACCACACTCCTAACACACAGTCACCCAGAGCGGGACTCGAACCCACAACCTCCAGGCCCCTGGAGCTGTGTGACTGCGACACCACCTGCTGCACCACCCTAAACAGCATTAAACAGCATTAAGAGTATTCATGCCAACCTTCTGAAATTCCCAAGGAAGTTTTTATGGAAATATTAGTGTATGTGGGATATCCAACCAAATCCTCAAAACAATCTTCCATTATATAGAGTAAAGACTTTCCACACGAATAAAGGCTGTTATTGCTGTACATTGGTAACAAACACACAGATAATACCCAATATTTCTGTCATAACTGTGGAGAACGGTAAGATACATCAAGTATCACAGGCTTATGCTGTGGTTGTCAAGGGAAGAGTTGAATCACTGTAACACAGTTTCTCCCTAAAGTTCAACCGTCCAAGAAACAGCCCTAAAGCCTCAGGTTTGTATGTAAACCAAATTATACACAGTGTCACAGTTTGGTGTGTACATAGCAATTGCAAAAGTAATGTACGCAGGAGCAGTTAGTCTTTCTAACATAGTCCAGAGAATTGACTAACTTTGTAAAGGCAAAGGTCTTCATAACAGAATAGTGACTTTACTAAGAGGAAACATGTAAACTAAGCCTAGGTTGCCCTCTAGTGGTTTAAAAGGAAACAGACTGTATCAGCCTCAGGGGCGTGTCTTTCAGCAATAATCAGATAATTCACCAACATCTAATTATATGTCATTTAAAAATGCTAAAACATTATTAGCACTGTATTAATTGTTGAGGAGTCTGTGTATTTTCTGTTTACTGGGAGTTGTATATTTATACTTGCTGAAAAATAATGTATTAATTAAATAGTTTTTAAAAAGACATCCTCAGCTTAGTGAAGTTATATTCGTTGCCTTATTTAAGGTAGAACAACGTCAGCCTTGTAAATTGTTCAGTTGTGGGAAAATACATTTAAACCAAATAGAGAATCAGATATTTCTTTGACATTATGTCCCATCAGGCAAATAACGTTGTACACATTTGTTTTGAAAATACCCCCCAGTCATCATCTACACTCCTAAAAAGTAATCTCTCTTCATGAATGACATATTTAAACGTTATTTCCAAAAAACAAAAGGCCCCCAAAATGGTTTAGATGTCAATCTACAATTTCATGTTCATTCAGTATGTGTGAGGTCTATGAATATGTCATTAGTCACCACCTCTATCTCCTCTTACCCATCTGCTGCTCTCCTGCACAACAGAAGCCCTGTCCCAGATTGGTTATGTAGTTTTATTGTATAAAAAAACATGGCTGTCCACCTGTTTGAGACTGACTCACCCCTCATGAACCTTCTAGTACAGCACATGTCAACCACAGGCTTCCCACAGCCCCACAGTCCTTATCCCACAGTCCAGAAACTAGTTGGTAAGATTGGCAGAGTGAAATTCCATCATATTTGCGGAAATAATTGCGTAAATTTTGGACTGGTGCACAGGTAGGTTCTGGAGCTACCATATCCCTGAACAATAGGGAGGGGGGTGGACGACAACTGACGTGCAGACTGACCAATTAAATGTTTACAGAGGATATCGACCAATAACGGTAGCTCTACAGTCAGACCGTCCAATCAGAAGATTTTAGGCTACTTCACGACGCCCACTTCTCACTCAAGCGAACCAATCGGAGTAGGGGAGGGCGGGACTAGTGAATGAAACGCTTCCCGAAATTCTATGTAAGTTCTAGAAAAACAAAATCCCAGAGGTTTGTGAAATTCAGGCCGGACATTTTTTTAAGTCTAAAAATGAAGACATGTCCGGGTAAAAGAGGACGTCTGGTCACCCTATGCAAGTTACTTAGCTACGACTCATAACTCTTTCAGCTCCCTCTACTGTGTAAATTAAGTCTCTTGCATGGCCACTCTCTCACTCATGCTCGCTCTTTTTCTCCTTCTTGCTCTCTCTGTCTTAGTGTCCATACACTTTCTTGTATCTAAGAAACCACCCATTATGCCTTTCTCGCGAGAGCCCTTCTCCCCATGATTCAAAACTTGCTAAGTCCAGTAAACCAGCAGAGGACCCGGCGTAACGGCCACAGACTCCATTCTTCCTGTTACAGCTCTGTGGAACAGCAAAATCATTTAGAAGCTGTAATTCCAAGGTTGAAATAGTTAATGGCCTAATTTAAAGTTTGAAATGACTTAACACCATGATTGTAGACTGACTAAAAATAAAAGTCACCAGCAGAGGGAGACACAGCACTCACTCAACATAACGACGTCACAAATATTTTCTCTTTAGATCTACTTTATTTTAAAAAAACTTTCTTCTTTTCATTGCTCTGAACTATTCATAATATATTTAATAATTGTTTTCAGAGTATGGTTCCAAAGTCTCTATACATGGTGAGAGCAGAAGAATAAAGTAAATGTATTTAGTGATGAGGAGCCGACTCTCAAAAAATCTATTCGACTCCATACAAGCAGTCAAAACTCTTAGAGTCGATTCTCTCTCAGCAGTGTTCGTTGAACTGGAGTCATTAACACATTTGTATCATATCACAACGATAAGAACCGACTCTAAACAGAAAATAAACCCCGCTTAAAAGTTTAATTTGGAGTCTATGTAGCTGGTTAAGGGAGCTCTGTGAACACTGAGAGCAACGGATAGAGTCAAAGTGTGTGTGTTTGTGTGTGTTTCGCCTGAGAAAATAAAGCCACAGAAAATAAGCGAGAGAAAAGGCTTAATAAAAATGACAGGGTAATTTACCGCAGGGGTGAAGGGGATATAAGGTGAGTTCACCCATACAAGCTGTAACTGCCGCTGATTACAACAATCTGGGACTGAAGATTGGAGGTGTGGGAGATATAACTGACTATTTTTTATTGTTTAAAATAAATAAAACGCCAAATGATAAAGAAACTCTTCTTATATTTAGTTTGTCAGGCTTCTGTCTAATTGTCTACTTATCCTCCTAATTTTTATTTATTTATTTATTTTTAATTCTAATGATATGTGTAGTAGATTATTATTATGACTGCTTGGAAAAAGATTCTTTACTTGGAGCAGTGATATATACAGAGACATCTCTTTGGCTTGAGAACAGATTATTCTGATCTACATAGTGTATGAGGTTACACTTTCTCTAAGAATGTAGGACAGCAGTGAATTTGGAGTTTCAGGCCAGTGATGTTGTATATCCCTCATCCCTCTCACCTGCACATCAATAATGAAGATAAACAAAGGTTCGAATTGTGATGACCAAAGATTTCTTGAATTTCAGTGGTTCCATTTTAGAACTTCTCCTTGTAAGATAATAAAGTGATACACTGGTGTTTTGCAACATTATGAAATGTTTAAAGGCAGTGACCTGATTATAAATTGTGTGCATGCATGCGTTTGTGTGTGTGTGTGTGTGTGTGTGCACTAAAACAACCATACATAATTCAAAATGAGAAGCTTAAGTTACTCACTGTATTATTCAGAGAGGGGGGAGCTTTTTCCTTTGCTTATAGCAACAGAGGAACTATATCTAAAGTAAATCTGATCCATGAACCTTCTTCAGTTTAACAATGAAAAAGTTCATAAAATTAACAATAGCAACCTGTTTCACCTCCCCTCCAAGCTTGTCATCAAGGGAAGGCTTTTACCAACAAGAGTGTGTTCTCATAGTCCAAAATTCACAGAAGTGTATATAGTAAAATATTAGATGTTATGAAATTGTTATGTATGATTATATACAGTAAAGTGTTACCAAGTCAATTGGTGTGGAATTGTTAATTGAAAGAAACCAGGGGACACATTTTCTACAGCTGTATACACTACAGCTATATTCCACTGTGTACCATGACTCTGCAAAATGTATACTTTCAAATGTGAGAAAATAAAACAATTTTGTGATCCTGGTTAATCAAGTTGACTTGTCAAATAAATCTTGCCACTCTATTTTTCTTCTCAAGTTTATATCCTACACAATTTACATTTTTACATAGGTCATCATTTTCAAGCTACAACTACCAAATTTGGCCAATAGAACATTTTGGTAACAATCTCACCAAAGTAGTAGTTATCTGAAAATTGTGATTCCAGAGAAATGCACTGGAAACTGTAATCTACCTACATGCCCCTACAGGTCACATTTTTTAAACAACAACCAACAAATGTGGCTCAAACCTAGAACCAACATCTAAGCAGCAACCCATAGTATCAGCACAGACACAACTCATCATCCAGCACCTAAACCTTAGCAATCACCTACAACACCTTAGCAACTGACAAGCAGCACCTTATCAAGAACCCAAGAACTTTTTAGAAGTCATCAGTACATGAGCAATTTTTCCAGGGATATATTACTGCATACACAGCAAATGGATATCCTTTAGAAACTGCTGATACATCTCTGCTCATTTCTGCTGAATATAATGCGGCTGTGGATTTTGTTTTTGTAGAAACGCTAGTGATTGCTGTTACTGTAAATGCAGTTCTCTGTGGTTGGGGATATTGGTGAATATTTCAAAGCTACAAAATTATTAATGAGTCATATGATTCATTCAGAATGTTTCAGATAACACTGGAGAAGTATAAAGCCAGCATCTCATTGTTATCATTTATTAAGGAATATGACGACCCTGTCTTTCTTTGTTCCTCAGTGCTCCAAATGGAAACTGCAGCACCTCCAGTCTGCAGGCGGTCCGGGACGAGGTCTTTATCAGTATTTTTGATGAAGTTCTCTCTGAAATGGTAGAGGTGAGTGATACATAAATCAATCAAAACTGGATCTGTTTTTTTCTGATTTTAAGACCGAGCTAGTCCCTTTTTAGTACAGAACTAAACCAAGCCTGTTCAGAGTCACTGGCAGAATCGCAGTAGGGCAATATAAAAATTTATTCAAATGGCTGGTGTAGATATATCAGTCAAGTGGCATGGACTTCATTCTTGTTCATAGTTTGTTCTGTGATTCTATTTCAGGATGAAAGAGGAAGCAGTGTTCACACTCGCAATGAGAGACACTGGCTGGGTTCCATCAAGATTCCATTTAGCACAATTTATATGCAGTCATGGGGATATTTTAGCATGAGTCATATTGTGTAAAATAAAAACTGAGGAATAGAGAGAATTCAACTTCATATTTGGCCACTAGATTTTGAAATGTAGGCCAAATTTCAAAGTTTTCATGTGCAGTGTTAGACTTAACTTAAGCCCAGTATATGAAACAACAGTTCTGTGAATTAAAAATGTTGAATTTTTTTAATAGTCTAGGATTACTATGCATTTAATCTCCTATTTATTTACCAGGGGACTACAGGTCTTGGGGTTGTGAGTTCATTCTCTGCCCCGAGTCACTGTCTGTGAGGAGCTTGGTGCGTTCTCGCAGTGTCTGCGTGGGTTTCCTCTGGGTACATCAGTTTCATCCCACAGTCCAAAATCACAGGCTGGTAGGTGGATTGGTTGTGGGAAACTGCCCGTCGGTGAGAGTGTGTTAGTGACTATGTGATACCCGGAGTTGACCTGGTACCTGTCCAAAATGTGTTCCTAAGTGTCTCCTAGAGATTCAGGGTGGGTTTTTGGAACCAGAGCGACCCCGAAGCAGCCACAGAAAATGTAATGAGTTTTATTTAAATTGTGCACTGACAGGTTCAAATCTACAGTTTGTGGTCTAAAAAATAGCAAAGCAAATAAATATATGAAACACCTTTTTATCACACAACATTGATAATAATATATCTGAGAAAACAGACATTTCTAAAGTGCAACTGATACAGAGTAATACACACAAACCTTTTTGTGTTCATTGAATTCAAAACAAACCAGCGTGATAATGGCAGTTTAAATTCTTAGTTACAATTTCAAAACCTAAACTTATTCGTCTATTGTACAAAGCATAAAAAAATTATATATTAAGAAAATATTTTTTTAGCATTTACTCTGACCATACTGTATCTAAACTGGGTCTGACAGTTGTGTAATCTTGGTGGGGTCCGTGAACCTTTTTCATGAAAAATATAAATCTGTAGAAATGTCTTCACATGATTTCTGAATTTTACACCAACAAAAACATAAAACACTGGGTTAAGACAGCAGTGGAAGAAAGCGAGAAATTTGAAGACGTAAAGTGCATAATCAAGATGATCACTGACATTACACTCTGTAAAAGGCTCAATCCCATAATAAACTAATGACTGTAGAAATATGACAATGTTATAAGGAGCCCAGCCAACAAAGAACACAGCCACAATGCAGAAGATGAGCTTTATAGTCCTGTGTTTCTTTTGTGTTCGGGACTTGAGGACAGTCTGAACTATTCGTATGTAGCAAAAAGCCATGACCAAAACTGCAACCACAAAAAAACAGTTTTGTTCAAATGTAATAGCAATGACGGTCATTGTGCTGTTAATCTCACAGTGAAGACTGTTGCTGTCATCTGGGTCAGACACGACAGAGCTTTGCACTGAGGCTGGTATTGCTGCTGCAGCACTCACCACCCAAGCCAAGATGGGAACAACTGCAAACTTCTGTCCTGTCTCCCAGTCCGACAGAGGGTAGACCACCGCTACATAGCGCTGAATAGTCAACAACATCAGGAAAACACTGCTACTGTAAAATCCAGTAAAGAAGACAAAGTGGACACCTTTGCACATTGCGTCTCCAAATGTCCAGCCCCAGGTGTAGTAACAGGCCCAAAATGGAAGTCCAAGAGTGAACATCAGGTCAGACACAGCCAAGTTGAGGATGAATAGGTTGATCGATGATTTCAGGGACTTGTAGAGGGCAAGGATCACCAGAACCATTACGTTACCAATGAGACTGAGAATGATCACGATGGTAAAGAATATGGGAATTGCAATAGATCCAACTCTTACTACAGTTTCCTTGTGACATATTTCATCAGTTTCATCCTCGTCATAAGTATCATACATCGGTACACGTTTATTTTCTGCATCTGTATTGTGTTCTGAAAAGAAAAGAAAAAACAGATTAGTGCTGAATCTCGTCTCAATACAGTTCTTCACTTAACAACACATGAAGTAAGGAAGTTATTTCTGTGTGAGAAGGTCTTCATTACAGCAATTCAGTGAATTTATAAAGTCCAGTCATTTAAATCATTACTGGCTTTAAATCTAAGATAAATCAAAAGCTATGATTCAGAGTTAAAAAGGCAGAACTTACCCATATCTTTGTGCTCAAATAATTCTATAAAATGATTTTCTCCAAAGTGAAAACCTGAAAAAATTAATGTGGTTTCTTTAGGTTTAAACCAAACTTTTATCTTTTTAAAATGTCAAGATATTAGAACAGTTTGAGCTCTCGTTTGAACTGAGAGGAACAATTCAGGAGTGGGTGGCTTAAAGTCAAACTACTTCCCATTCTCTATATTCCTCATTAAGAGAAACTGAACCAGCTTTTTTATTTTTGTTTAGTGTGCAGTAGTTGTTCTACATTTTCAGAATTACATGAATGATTTGTCTCTCAGTGACTGCAGGCTGCTCAGGACTGGATGCATGGTTTGAGAACCTGCCCCTTTACCCTATTTACCCTCAGTGTATTTAGGTGTTGTCTTGGTTAGTGAGTGTAATTTGCTGTATTTTAGGTGATAGTTCCTCAACTCTGTTCTATCCTGGCAGTACAGGTGGATAGGCTTTATTCAATATCACTGTCACAAACCAAATATTAAAGCTCTGACATTCTCTTTAAGAAAGTGTCACCTGCATGAAGTGGGCATGTTGATTACAGCCAAACGATGTAGTTCTCACAGACAGTTTTAAAGGAAAAGAAGAAAGCAATTACTGGCAACGAATGAATGAATTTACACAGAACAATCATAACACAAACACAGTGCATCACCACACCACACGCCACAAGCAGCCATGGTCTAATGGTTAGAGGACCGGGCTTGGTACCGGAAGGTACCCAAAGATTGGTGGGAGCATCCACGTCAAAGCAATGAACCCACAACTGCTACCCGGGCATTGGTGATGGCTGCCCCCCCACTCTGGGTGCGTGTTCACAGCACCTAGTGCACTAGTGTGTGCATGTGGTACAAAGCTCAGTACATGAAACAACAGTTCTGTGATTTAAGAATGTTGATTTTTTTAATAATCCAGGATTAGTATGCTTAGTATTGTTTTATCTCCTATTCATTTACCAGGGGACCACAGGTCTTGGGGTTGTGGGTTCAATCTCTGCCCTGAGTCACTGTCTGTGAGGAGTTTGGTGCGTTCTTCCAGTGTCTGCATGGGTTTCCTCTGGGTACATCAGTTTCATCCCACAGTCCAAAATCACAGGCTGGTAGGTGGATTGGTTGTGGGAAACTGCCCGTCGGTGAGAGTGTGTTAGTGACTATGTGATACCCGGTGATGACCTGGTACCTGTCCAAAATGTATTCCTAACTGTCTCCTAGAGATTCTGGGTGGCTTTTTGGAACCAGAGCGACCCTGAAGCAGCCACAGAAAATGTAATGAGTTTTATTTACGTTGTGCACTGACAGGTTCAAATCTACAGTTTGTGGTCTAAAAAATAGCAAAGCAAATAAAAAAATATATCACACCTTATATATAAACACAATATAAACACCTTTTTATCACATAACATTGATAATAATTTATCTGAGAAAACATTTCTAAAGTGCAACTGATACAGAGTAATACACACAAACCTTTTTATGTTCATTGAATTCAAAACAAACCAGCAGCTCAACAGTGTACTTTTATTGCTTCATCAACTAGAGACGTATAACACTGGAGCAGGGGAAATTAATTCACTGAAGATATAAAGCTCTAGCCCTCACCTTTGTGATGAATAAGAGTGAAGGTATTTATCAAAGCTCTTCTAATCATTCAAAATCTGACCCTGAACTCACTAATGCTCTTGTGGATGAATGCAGTCAAGTTCTCACAGCAGTGTTCCAACAGTGCCAAATTCTCTGGATGTAATTATCTGTGTGTTCTGATTTTTTATGGTCTGCAATGTCAGTTTTACAAAGTAAAGATACCCACAAAAATTTACAGTGTTTACAGCTACACAATAAACATATTCCTCATAATTATTACTTTAATTTAAAGTATTATCTTATTATTTTCACAAGTTTACATTTTTACCATTTTCTGTTAATCAATTATTCATGCACAAAAAGGATTCATTTCCAAAAAACAGCCAACATTATGGTTTCACAAGTTCCCCAGCCTTCATATGGTCAAGATTTTAGGAGCGTGATAATGGCAGTATAAAATTCTTAGTTACAATTTCAAAACCTAAACTTATTCGTCTATTGTACAAAGCATAAAAATTATATATTAAGAAAATATTTTTTAACATTTACTCTGTGACCATACTGTATCTAAACTGGGTCTGACAGTTGTGTAATCTTGGTGGGGTCTGTGAACCTTTTTTCATGAAAAATATAAATCTGTAGAAATGTCTTCACATGATTTCTGAATTTTACACCAACAAAAACATAAAACACTGGGTTAAGACAGCAGTGGGAGAAAGCGAGAAATTTGAAGACGTAAAATGCGTAATCAAGATGATCACTGACATTACACTCTGTAAAAGTCTGTATCCCATAATAAACTAATGACTGTAGAAATATGACAATGTTATAAGGAGCCCAACCAACAAAGAACACAGCCACAATGCAGAAGATGAGCTTTATAGTCCTGTGTTTCTTTTGTGTTCGGGACTTGAGGACAGTCTGAACTATTCGTATGTAGCAAAAAGCCATGACCAAAACTGCAACCACAAAAAACAGTTTTGTTCAAATGTAACAGCAATGACGGTTGTTGTGCTGTTAAACTCACAGTGGAGACTTTTGGTGTCGTCTGGGTCAGACATGACAGAGCTTTGCACTGAGGCTGGTATTGCTGCTGCAGCTCTCACCACCCAAGCCAAGATAGGAACAACTGCTACCTTTGGTTCTGTCTCTGTCAAACCTCTGTAGAACAGGGGGTGGACCACTGCTACATAGCGCTGAATAGTCAACAACATCAGGAAAACACTGCTACTGTAAAGTCCAAGAAAGAAAATAAAGTGGACACCTTTGCACACTGCGTCTCCAAATATCCAGCCCCAGATGTAGTAACAGGCCCTAAATGGAAGTCCAAGAGTGAACATCAGGTCAGACACAACCAAGTTGAGGATGAAGAGGTTGATCGATGATTTCAGGGACTCGTAGAGAGCAAGGATCACCAGAACCATTACGTTACCAATGAGACTGAGAATGATCACGATGGTAAAGAATATGGGAATTGCAATAGATCCAACCCTTGCTACATATTCCTTACGACATATTTCATCAGTTTCATCCTCGTCATAAGTATCATACATCGGTACACGTTTATTTTCTGCATCTGTACTGTGTTCTGAAAAGAAAAGAAAAAACAGATTAGTGCTGAATCTCGTCTCAATACAGTTCTTCACTTAACAACACATGAAGTAAGGAAGTTATTTCTCTGTGAGAAGGTCTTCATTACAGCAAGTCAGTGAATTTATAAAGTCCAGTCATTTAAATCATTACTGGCTTTAAATCTAAGATAAATCAAAAGCTATGATTCAGAGTTAAAAAGGCAGAACTTACCCATATCTTTTGTGCCCAAATAATTCTATAAAATGATTTTCTCCAAAGTGAAAACCTGAAAAAATTAATGTGGTTTCTTTAGGTTTGAACCAAACTTTTATCTTTTTAAAATGTCAAGATATTAGAACAGTTTGAGCTCTCGTTTGAACTGAGAGGAACAATTCAGGAGAGGGTGTTTCTTATAGTCAACTCACACCCCACCACCACCTCTGTTCCTCATTAAGTGAGAACTGAACCAGCTTTTTAAAATTTGTTTAGTGAGCAGTAGTTGTTCTACATTTTCAGAATTACATGAATGATTTGTCTCTCAGTGACTGCAGGCTGCTCAGGACTGGATGCATGGTTTGAGCACCTGCCCCTTTACCCTATTTACCCTCAGTGTATTTAGGTGTTGTCTTGGTTAGTGAGTGTAATTGCTGTATTTTATGTGACAGTTCTTCAACTCTGTTCTATCCTGGCAGTACAGGTGGATAGGCTTTATTCAATATCACTGTCACAAACAAAGCTCAACTTCATAATGTGGTCATGTTGATTACAGCCAAACAATGTAGTTCTCACAGACAGTTTTAAAGGAAAAGAAGAAAGCAATTACTGGCAACGAATGAATGAATTTACACAGAACAACCGTAACATAATGACCACTGCCTTGTTTCTACACTCACGGATAAATCGCTGAATTCCACTGACCTCACAGGAGGCCGTTATATTTTTATAATTACAGAGTACAGTCCATTTGTTGTTAAACACACACTTTGTTGGCTTGTAGATGTAAAGTCAGAGATAGTGGCTCATCTGTTGCTGCACGGTTTGTGCTGGTCGTCCTCTAGTCCTTCATCAGTGAACTCAGGACACTGTCGGCTGGATAGTTTAGATTGGTGAACTATTCTCAGTCCTGTAGTGGCACTTAGGGGTTAAAGTACTCCAGCAGCACTCATACCACACACACTAACACACCACAAATGTGTGAGTGTCACTGCAGTGCTGAGAATGATCCACCACCAAAAAAACATACCTTCTCAGTTGTGGTCCTGTCCTGACCATTGAAGAACAGGATGAAAGGGGACAAACAGTGTATACAGAGCAACAGATGGACTCCAGTCTGTAATATATATATGAGATGGTCACCATACCCCTGCAATCTGGACCGTGGAATGTCGAATAATCCAACAGAGGAGGACCTTAGAGTACGAGTAGGTTTGTAAGGGGTAAGTAAATCAGAGAGACAAGAAGGAGCAGCGTTGTATAAGGCTTTGTAGGTGAACAGAAGGATTTTGAATTTAATGTAGCTCTTTACAGGAAGCCAGTGGAGAGGTTACAGGATAGGTGTGATGTGTTGATGTGTGTGAGAATGCGAGCTGCAGAGTTCTGCACCATTTGAAGTTTAAGTATTTGGTGATCATAATGTTATAGTTCATTCAATCATTGTCTGTAACCACTTATCCAGTTCTGGGTCACAGCGGGTCCAGAGCCTACCTGAAATCATTGAGTGCAAGGCAGGAACGAACCTTCACAGGGCGACACACACATACACACACACACACACATTCACTCACACCTATGGACACTTTTTGAGTCACCAATCCACCTACCAACGTGTGTTTTTGGACTGTGGGAGGAAACCGCAGCACCCGGAGGAAACCCACACGGACACAGGGAGAACACACTGAACTCCTCACCGTGATCTGCAGCGAGACTTGAACCCACAACCTCCAGGTCCCTGTAGCTGTGTTACTGTGACACGACCTGCTGCGCCACCATGTCGCCCAATGTTATAGCTTATCTGTTTAAAAAAATATATATATATGGTTACAGGCTGACTGTCATCGCATCATCCAGGTAGATGTTGTATATATAGCAACTGACATGCAACATCTTAACCACCAGGACTATCATATCAGCTTAAAAGCAGCCCCATAATAACAACCTTAGATACCAGAGAAACACTTTAACAGCTACCTGGAATACCATAGCAACTGCCAGGTATCACCCTAGTAACCCCCTTGGATACCATAACAACACCCATGTAGCATATTAGAAACCACCAGGAACTCCTTAGAAAATATCCACACATTATAACCCAAACATCAAACCACTCATGCCACACCCCACAATACACTAGACCACACCACACCAAACAATTTGCACTCCAAACACACACACACTGCATCACCACACCACACGCCACAAGCAGCCATTGTCTAATGGTTAGAGGATGGCTGCCCCCCCACTCTGGGTCCGTGTTCACAGCACCTAGTGCACTAGTGTGTGCATGTGGTACAAAGCCCAGTACATGAAACAACAGTTCTGTGATTTAAGAATGTTGATTTTTTTAATAGTCTAGAATTATTATGCATTCAATATCCTATTTATTTACCAGGGGACCACAGGTCTTGGGGTTGTGGGTTCAATCTCTGCCCTGAGTCACTGTCTGTGAGGAGCTTGGTGCGTTCTCCAAGTGTCTGCGTGGGTTTCCTCTGGGTACATCAGTTTCATCCCACAGTCCAAAATCACAGGCTGGTAGGTGGATTGGTTGTGGGAAACTGCCCGTCGGTGAGAGTGTGTTAGTGACTATGTGATACCCGGTGATGACCTGGTACCTGTCCAAAATGTATTCCTAACTGTCTCCTAGAGATTCTGGGTGGCTTTTTGGAACCAGAGCGACCCTGAAGCAGCCACAGAAAATGTAATGAGTTTTATTTAAATTGTGCACTGACAGGTTCAAATCTACAGTTTGTGGTCTAAAAAATAGCAAATCAAATAAATATATGAAACACCTTTTTATCACACAACATTGATAATAATTTATCTGAGAAAACAGACATTTCTAAAGTGCAACTGATACAGAGTAATACAAACAAACCTTTCTGTGTTCATTGAATTCAAAACAAACCAGCAGCTCAAGAACAGTGTACATTTATTGCTTCATCAACTAGAGACGTATAACACTGGAGCAGGGGAAATTAATTCACTGAAGATACAAAGCTCTAGCCCTCACCTTTGTGATGAATAAGAGTGAAGGTATTTATCAAAGCTCTTCTAATCATTCAAAATCTGACCCTGAACTCACTAATGCTCTTGAGGATGAATGCAGTCAAGTTCTCACAGCAGTGTTCCAACAGTGCCAAATTCTCTGTGTGTTCTGATTTGTTATGGTCTGCAATGTCAGTTTTACAGAGTAAAGATGAACACAGTGTTTACAGCTACACAATAAACATATTCCTCATAATTATTACTTTAATTTAAAGTATTATTTTATTATTTTCACAGGTTTCCATTTTTACCATTTTCTGTTAATCAATTATTCATGCACAAAAGGATTCATTTCCAAAAAACAGCCAACATTATGGTTTCACAAGTTCCCCAGCCTTCATATGGTCAAGATTTTAGGAGCGTGATAATGGCAGTATAAAATTCTTAGTTACAATTTCAAAACCTAAACTTATTCGTCTATTGTACAAAGCATAAAATTATATATTAATAAAATATTTTTTTAACATTTACTCTGACCATACTGTATCTAAACTGGGTCTGACAGTTGTGTAATCTTGGTGGGGTCCGTGAAGCTTTTTTCATGAAAAAAATAAATCTGTAGAAATGTTTTCACATGATTTCTGAATTTTACACCAACAAAAACATAAAACACTGGGTTAAGACAGCAGTGGGAGAAAGCGAGAAATTTGAAGACGTAAAATGCGTAATCAAGATGATCACTGACATTACACTCTGTAAAAGGCTCAATCCCAAAATAAACTAATGACTGTAGAAATATGACAATGTTATAAGGAGCCCAGCCAACAAAGAACACAGCCACAATGCAGAAGATGAGTTTTATAGTCCTGTGTTTCTTTTTTGTTCGGCACTTGAGGACAGTCTGAACTATTCGTATGTAGCAAAAAGCCATGACCAAAACTACAACCACAAAAAAAAAGTTTTGTTCAAATGTAACAGCAATGATGGTTGTTGGGCTGTTAATCTCACAGTGAAGACTGTTGGGGTCGTCTGGGTCAGACACGACAGAGCTTTGCACTGAGGCTGGTATTGCTGCTGCAGCACTCACCACCCAAGCCAAGATAGGAACAACTGCTACCTTTGGTTCTGTCTCTGTCAAACCTCTGTAGAACAGGGGGTGGACCACTGCTACATAGCGCTGAATAGTCAACAACATCAGGAAAACACTGCTACTGTAAAATCCAGCAAAGAAGATAAATTGGACACCTTTGCACACTGCGTCTCCAAATATCCAGCCCCAGATGTAGTAACAGGCCCTAAATGGAAGTCCAAGAGTGAACATCAGGTCAGACACAGCCAAGTTGAGGATGAAGAGGTTGATCGATGATTTCAGAGACTCGTAGAGAGCAAGGATCACCAGAACCATTACGTTACCAATGAGACTGAGAATGATCACGATGGTAAAGAATATGGGAATTGCAATAGATCCAACCCTTGCTACATATTCCTTATGACATATTTCATCAGCTTCCTCGTCATAAGTATCATACATCGGTAAAGGTTTATTTTCTGCATCTGTACTGTTTTCTGGAAAGCAAAGAAAAAACAGATTAGTGCTGAATCTCGTCTCAATACAGTTCTTCACTTAACAACACATGAAGTAAGGAAGTTATTTCTGTGTGAGAAGGTCTTCATTACAGCAATTCAGTGAATTTATAAAGTCCAGTCATTTGAATAATTGCTGGCTTTAAATCTAAGATAAATCAAAAGCTATGATTCAGAATTAAAAAAGCAGAACTTACCCATATCTTTGTGCTCAAATAATTCTATAAAATGATTTTCTCCAAAGTGAAAACCTGAAAAAAATTAATGTGGTTTCTTTTGGTTTAAACCAAACTTTTATCTTTTTAAAATGTCAAGATATTAGAACAGTTTGAGCTCTCGTTTGAACTGAGAGGAACAATTCAGGAGAGGGTGGTTCTTACAGTCAAACTCTCACCCCACCACCATCTCTGTTCCTCATTAGGTGAGAACTGAACCAGCTTTTTAAAATTTGTTTAGTGTGCAGTAGTTGTTCTAAACTTTCATAATTGTGTGAACTGGTTTGTCTCTCAGTGACTGCAGGCTGCTCAGGACTGGATGCATGGTTTGAGAACCTGCCCCTTTACCCTATTTACCCTCAGCGTATTTAGGTGTTGTCTTGGTTAGTGAGTGTAATTTGCTGTATTTTATGTGACAGTTCCTCAACTCTGTTCTATCCTGACAGTACAGGTGGATAGGCTTTATTCAATATCACTTTCAAAGCTCTGACATTCTCTTTAAGGAAGTGTCACCTGCATAATGTGGTCATGTTGATTACAGCCAAACAATGTAGTACTCAGACAGTTTTAAAGGAACAGGAGAAAGTGATTACTGGCAATGAATGAACAGTTTGTGCTGGTCGTCCTCTAGTCCTTCATCAGTGAACTCAGGACGCTGTCGGCTGGATAGTTTAGATTGGTGGACTATTCTCAGTCCTGTAGTGGCACTTAGGGGTTAAAGTACTCCAGCAGCACTCATACCACACACACTAACACACCACAAATGTGTGAGTGTCACTGCAGTGCTGAGAATGATCCACCACCAAAATAACATACCTTCACAGTAGTGGTCCTGTCCTGACCATTGAAGATCAGGGTGAAAGGGGACAAACAGTGTATACAGAGCAACAGATGGACTCCAGTCTGTAATATATATATGATATGGTCACCATACCCCTGCAATCTGGACCGTGGAATGTCGAATAATCCAACAGAGGAGGACCTTAGAGTACGAGTAGGTTTGTAAGGGGTAAGTAAATCAGAGAGACAAGAAGGAGCAGTGTTGTATAAGGCTTTGTAGGTGAACACAAGGATTTTGAATTGAATGCAGCTTTTTATGGGAAGCCAGTGGAGAGGTTACAGGACAGGTGTGCTGTGTTGATGTGTGTGAGAATGTGAGCTGTGGAGTTCTGCACCATTTGAAGTTTAAATAATTGGTGATCATAATGTTATAGTTCATTCAATCATTGTCTGTAACCACTTATCCAGTTCAGGGTCACGGCAGGCCCAGAGCCTACCTGAAATCATTGAGTGCAAGGCAGGAACAAACCTTCACAGGGCGACACACACACACACACACACTCACACGGACACTTTTTGAGTCACCAATCCACCTACCAACGTGTGTTTTTGGACTGTGGGAGAAAACCGCAGCACACGGAGGAAACCCACACGGACACAGGGAGAACACACTGAACTCCTCACAGTCACCCGCAGCGGGACTTGAACCCACAACCTCCAGGTCCCTGAAGCTGTGTTATTGTGACACTATCTGCTGCGCCACCATGTCGCCCAATGTTATAGTTTATCTGTTTAAATATATATATATATGGTTACAGGCTGATTGTCATCGCATCATCCAGGTAGATGTTGTATATATAGCAACTGACATGCAACATCTTAACCACCAGGACTATCATATCACCTTAAAAGCAGCCCCATAGTAACAACCTTAGATACAAGAGCAACACTTTAACAGCTACCTGGAATACCATAGCAACTGCCAGGTATCACCCTAGTAACCCCCTTGGATACCATAACAACACCCATGTAGCATATAGGAAACCACAAGGAACAACTTATCAACCACTTAGCAACTCCCTAGAAACCATCCACGCATTACAACCCACACACCAAACCACTCATGCCACACCCCATAACACACTAGACCACACCACACCAAACACTTTGCACTCCACACACACACACACTGCATCACCACACCACACGCCACAAGCAGCCATGGTCTAATGGTTAGAGGACAGATTGGTGGGAACATCCACATCAAAGCACTGAACCCACAACTGCTTCCCGGGCACCAGTGATGGCTGCCCCCCCTTTCAGGTGCGTGTTCACAGCACCTAGTGCACTATGGTGTGTGTGTGGGTGTGTTCACATATTTTGTTGTACGTTGTACTATAACAAATAATCGCACATTATATTTTTTATATACGAAACCAAAAACAGCCCTCATATTACACACATTGCACACACTAAACAAACACACCACACACGTTTTGACAAGTCAACTTAAAGTTTATTCATTAATCTTTCCCTTTCAAGAAATGTAATTGTCACATATGAGTAGAACAACTGAAAAACATGTAGTTTAGGGGCTGTTTTATCTTCGTATCCTGTATATTCCCTTGGATTAAAAGAAGCATTTGTTTTGCCATAAAACATAGCCTCAGGCACCAGGCAATGAATCCATGAGCATTTCAAGTAATTGCTTTCTGTGGGAGCTTTTAGAGATATTAAGGCCTGGTTCCTGTCACCACTACTGTGAACAGTTCTGACTTGGCAAGTGTCTCCAGAACTGAGTATTTCCCACCAAACCACTCTCAGTGACGTTGATTGAACCTTAACCATTTAAATGGGCACAAATTTGAAAAGGTGTTCTCTGATGTACACAGTACTGTACACGCTAATATATTTTGTGAATATCCAGTCTCACAGACACACCATGGGAACACACACACTTTAATTACACCTTAATGTCTGTCCAGAAGTGACCTCTGGGTTACAGCTGGAGGTCAAAGGTTAATAATGACAGGTGTCTCTCTCTGCTCCATGCGCTGATGAGCAGGTGCAAAGAGCTTTGCATAGTGGGTAACAATTTTTTTCAATCACACAAACACAGAGATAAACAATAAACTGTGGACAAACTGGTCTCTTGTCTTGGCAGCGTGCCACTGCTGAGGACAGCTGAGCTCAGAAGAGAACAGGCCTCATTAAATCTACATAATTTATGCCATTCTGGACTCGTCTGAAACAAAAACTCAGCGAGTCAGTTTCCTGGATGGAGATAAAAGCATGGGCCTGAGTGAAATTACACTAGCAGAAGCAGAACTGTGTAAAATACCTTTAAGATTCTGTCTTAAGGTGGATTCAGGCTGGAAATGTAGAAATAGCTTTGTGAGACCTTTGCTGTGAGAATAACAGCAGCTTACAGAAGTAAGGGCTTCTAACAGCTCCACATCCTTTCAGACCCACACCATGTGAGCTATATACTCACAGTGGATGAATGTACACACTCCTGTAATTTTGTTAAAATCTGAAGCAAAAGTGGAGATTGATATTCCCCTTTGAGAATATCATCTCCTCTGAGATGTAAGTTTTATAGGGTAAAACTAGGTCTCACAAATTCTAATTTCTCAGTAGATATTTTGTGAATAATTTACGTCTTTCTTTCCTGTTTACTATTTAAGTGGAATACATTTTGCTGCTGTAGCTTATTCTGTTGTAAGTGATATAACAATAATATATAATCATTACATCATTTTATTTTGTTTATGCCGGTCTTGTTTAAATTTGTCATTCATGAGGAAAAGTACAGAACCCTACACACACCACATGGTGAAGATGGTGGATTGGTCTAATAGGTCTAGCCTTACAAGTTTTCAGGAAAAAGAGAAAAGAACATTTCTAAATCAATTAAGTGTTCCCCTCCACATAATGTCCCAGCATTTCTTGACACGAATGTCATGCTGTTGTAATCTAACACTCCAACAGACGTACAGCCAAGAGCGGAAAAACTCAGAGCTGAAACAGACCTCCTCAAACTTGAAAGAGAAACCGCCCTTTAACTGCAGGATTATTATCCCATTACTAATCTACTTACTTATTATATAGTACCACTGTTTATTAGTTATGAACTTTAGACTGTAGTCAAACAATGAAAGACTTCAAACACCAGTAATAGGTCTCCAGAGGGTCAAGCTTTTAATTCGCAGGAGCAGACTGATGTGAATTATAATTTACAATATACGGTTAGAACTGTAAATTTACAGTCGAGAGAGCATGGTCTATTAAAACAAAGCATATCCAATTTGGGCAGTTATGTGTTATGAATCAATGACAAATATGTGAGGGTGATTATGATGACAATAACTGTAGTGATAATGCTGAAGATTTTGATGACAATGATAATAAATATAATGACCTTGTTGACCATGATGATATTGGCACACTGTCAGAAAATCTGTCACTGTGGTGGTACTTTTGCTGTCACTATGGTGATAACCTCAAGGGTAAATTATATGGTATCTTTATTAAGGGAACATTATTGTAACTTATTCTATTAGAATTGTAGATTTTAAAACTGCATTGATTTCATACGCCCCATTTCATCTGTTATTGTTGTTTTTTAGTTCTATAAATGAAAGATTACAAATATTCACCTCTCCTTTTAGAAAAGAGAATTAAATGTACCTTTAGGAAACAAAACTAAAATTTAAAACCATTGTTTTGAAGCTTTATTTACACTGTGTGTACTTTTGACCAAAAATGTACCTCTACCATACATTTTTTGTTGATGATGAAGTAGATTATGATGGTGGTGGTCATAAGAGTTATATGGTCATAGTGATGATGATTATGACAGTGGTGATGATAATGTTAGTGATGATAACAATGATGACAATCACAGTGATGATGTTAATGACAACAATGATGGTGATAATAATCATAGGTGGAGTCAGTGGTGCATTAAAGGTAAACAAAGTTTGATATTATGAATATTAGTAATGAAACAATATGGCAATTAACAGTGGTAATCAAATAGGAAGGTATGTGCTTTATCTCCACTTCTCCACCATGGCACCTGGTGTCAGTGATACCATGGCAACCAAAGGTCAGCTCGAGTTCAGTAATGCTCGCAGGCGATGAGCGATGAGCGGCTAGGGCAGCAAAAGGCGAAAAGTCACTGCCGGTGCAAACGCATGGTTAAACTGCTGCATGAGAGATTTTCTGTCTTTCAGTGAAATTGGGCTCTCTCTGACTGAAGGGTTGATTATGTCAGTTGACCTCTGACCTCCATTCCTCTCCCTTCCCCTCCATTCTCTTCAGCAGTCCTCATCTCGTTAACACCAAACACTCTCCCTCTCTCTTACTCACACACACACACAAACACACACACACATGCTTCTTTCCCTCCCTATCAATCAATTATTCTCCCTCCCTTCTTCCCACCCTGACATTTCCACACAAGACGCCATAAAATCCTTATTTATACTCACTAAACCATGCCAGTCTACTGAGCATGAACCACTCTAATGCATTCTGACAGTACCTCTCTGTGTGTGTGTGTGTGTGTGTGTGTGTGTGTGTGTGTGTGATACTTAATGGAGCATGCTGCTGTAATATAATCTGTAGAGAGGCAGGTGCATATAGCCTAATATGATTATAACCTCACCTCAGCATATATGTGTGAGAGTGAGTGTATGTATGCTTATATAGATCTGCTTGTGCAAGGTACATCTCTGTGTACTTTATCTGTCTCTATACTAATTTGTGTGTGTGTGTGTGTGTGTGTGTTTGTTTTAGGAGAGAGATCCTAGCTGACCTAAATATAGAACTGGTAAAAGAGATGATACACACTGCATTAAAATTACAGCCACTGTGTGTGTGTGTGTGTATTTACCTCAAAGAATAAAACCATTTATTTAGCAACTTAGATTAAGATGTGTGTGTGTGTGTGTGTGTGTGTGTGTGTGTGTGTGTGTGTCGCTGTGTGTAATTATTATAAGTATAATTATACATATACAGTATAGATTAAAAGTAAGAAATACTTGTATCAACATTTTAATTTTATAGCTTTTTCCACACACAGTTGTAAAATACCATCTGCACTTCATGTTGTTTTAAAATGTCACAACAATGGAGCAAAGTGTCTTAAATGTCATTAAATGTAGTTGTGTTCCATTTACCTAATCTCTGTTTGTGTGTGTGTGTGTGTGTGTGTGTGTATGTATGCTCATCTTAATACTGAGGTGTCATATACAGTTTGTCCAAGATGTCAGGGCAGCTGGGACACTGAAAAAGACATAGACACCCCCATCTCACACACACACACACACACACACACACACACACACACACACATTTCCCCTTCTCTAAGAAGTGTATACATTGAAGGGGGTGGGGGGGTGCACCAGCTGGCAGCCTGCCCCATTATAACAACCCCCGCGCACACACACACACACACACACACACACCACAACCCCACCCAGAAGCTACGCAGACTAATCACAGCCTATGATTGCTCAGCACTGTCCTGTGCTGCCACACCTGCCTACTGATGGGTGGGACTGTTCCATCTGGGAAACAACTGTGTGTGTGTATGAGGAAATGCAGACATATGTCTTAATACCTTGGTATTAAGATGGTAATGTTAAGAAACACTGCCACACGCTGTCCAGTCATGCATTGTTTAATTTCATTAACCTATAATTTCGATATATTATAAAGGTATAGTAAAAAAATCCCATAGAATTGTGTGGAGTTTCAGAAATTACACTTCACATTAAGTAATGTATGAAATTATATTAGGCTTGGATGTATATATTCAGGCATAGGTTTTACTTTGGTGTTGTTTTCAACATCTTTGCTTTAATCCAGTAGATATCTGATCTCTGTGAATCTAAACACGTTTCAGTTGCAGTGATTCCCGATGTCAATAACAAACAAACACATTCTCCCATTTGTATTGACTGAAAAGAGGATAATTCTCAGAAGGCAGATGGTCGTTTGGTTATATTACAGCACATTTCTACTCACTAACTGAATCATTCAAAACTCTCTCTGCGTCTATCTCCACCCCCAACCAGACACACACACAAAACACACAATGGGAGGGCCAGCTGGTCTTTAGTTGTAGGTAAAAATGCTGCTATCTCATCTCTATAGGATGACAATGCTTAAATTAGATTGTATGTGTGTGTGTTTGTGAGTTCTTTTCTTCTCATCATGTTACATTCACTTCTCATACACATCTAAATGACCAATCTAATGGTCCAATATGTGTTTCGAATATCCAGATGACTGATGCACTCTCCCCTTGAGTTTTATGTAATTCAACTAACAATTATATGAATAACAGTTAATCATGATATTATTATTATTCATCTATATTGATTAAATTGTATGCTTATTATTCAGTTATCAATCTTTACATTTCTTCTTTATTATTCCCCTAGGGGTTTATGCGCTAAAAACAGCTGTTATTTATTTTCATATCATCATTTCCCCACACCTCATTATTCCTTAAAAAAAAGACAATTTGCCTTTAACAATCGTACATGTAAATGATGTCTTCTGATTGGCTGCCATTTTGTGTGTCTCACCTGTTGGGTCTCAACTGTAAATGTGTTCAGGTTGAAACTCTAATTATACCTTCAGCATATGACTGAGGAACCAAAGTGGGATCCTCCTATAAGTAATACTGAGCAATAGTAGTCATAGAAAGCACTGATTTTTCTGACTATTTATTGAGTTTTAATTTCCATCAGGGTCCATTTCTTACAGGCTGCAAAGAGTCACTGTGGGTTCTTAGTAAATTATTATTTCTGGTTCTTCTGTATGCTGCAGAACCATGTTATTGTCAATGTTGTGTCAGCCATCTTTAATTAGGGGTCTCCTTTGTACAGGCCTCATGTCATGCTTTTTGCTGGGCTTTCTAAAGAGGAACACTAACAATGAAATCCCTTTTTACCATAACACTGTCCTATATCTCTTATAGCCACTGCATTAAGTATGGTCAGTATGGGAATTATCTGCATATTGTGCTTTATTTTTTCTTGAATAATATTTGATCATCCTTTTTTCCTGAGGGCCTAATTCCATTCAAACCAGTTTCATTTTACCTTGTGCCATGCTGTGTGTCTTTTGATTTGCAAATTCTGATGGGTTTTTGATTCATCTCATCACTGGACTGGGGGTGTTATGTCTCTGTCAGTGTTAGGTTTAGATTAATGACTTGCCCAATCAGGGTGACCAAGCAAAGGTGCTTATTGCTTTGTAATTTGATCAGAGACACAAAGGCGCAGTTTGGTTTAAAAAAAACAAAACAAAACACTAATTTGCATCCATCATTTGGACACAGGGCTCCAGTTGGTGCAATTCACTTGAATAATTCTCATATTAATAATAAGTGTAAATAGTACTAGCAATAGTAATAAGCTCAGTTTTCAGAAGGGGTTTTTAGTTCTGCCTCACCAGCAGCTATTAAAGCATCTGAGGTGCTTAGCATTAATGCTAAAACAAAAGCTTTGATTACCTGGGAGGGGCAAACCAGGCCAGCTGTCAAACAGGGTCAGCTTCTTTTAAATCAAAGTTGGACACAGAGAACAAAAAGGGTGTGTTAATGTTGAGTGTAAAGCTGCTGTTTAAGCATTCATACACATTCATGTCCTCCACACCCAGCTGCAGTTTAATCTGCTATTTTTAGCATCAAGCGTCACTGCAGTGAGAGTGACGCTACGTTACACATGTGCCTGTGAGAGCTCGTTGCTCAGAAGAGAAGGTGCAACCAAAGGAGAAATGTCCAAATGTGATGCAGAATGGTTTAGTACCATGCAAATGTTAGGGAACCCCAGGTCAAATGATTTTTTTCTAGATTGTCTATGTGAAAATAAAGGCATATCCTTGAGAGGGATCATATTGACATGTGGCATATTGAAGATATGCATCAGTTTCTCATTGCATCAGTTCAATTTATTTGCTAAATTTAACATATTGAAAAGAAGAGTAGATGTGCCATAACATTACATTTGCATATACAACATATTATGTTTTCCCAAATATGTTCATTTCAGCAAATAAACCTTAATTCTGCATAAAAATGTGTTCTATATTAACAAGGCATGTCAATAGTACTGCACATAACCGTGTGTGTAACACTCTTCTTGAAACCTTACGTCCATTCCTGGTTTAGATATTTTATCTTCCTAAACATTTATATCTGCAATTTCATCAGCCCAGTATGAATATACTTATGAATAGCACATATTAGATGCAAATATAAAGATCTATAAGATGAACCACCACCACCACCAGTTTATTTGCTAAATTAGTTTATGCTAATTGCTAAACTGTTTGTGTTCTCACAGTTCACAGGGCCATGGATACTCTGATTCAGTGACAATATATGCTACAAACTAAGACATTTTACAATGTGCTGTGTTAACTTTCATTATTTAGGTCATGCTTTTTGCATTTTATTGAAGGAACTGCTGAATATAAAAAGACAAAACACTAGATTCAAATTAGGCTAGTAGCTAGCCTGTGTAGGCTGTATTATGTACATAGTGGGTGTTGAGGGGTATTCAAAGACAGGAATGTTCAAAAAGGAGAAACTGTCATTATTTTACATTGGCCTTGAGAATTTCATTACTGTTCTACCCCTTGGTTACTTTGTATGAATGTACTTGGTGTATTTACGTGGCAGTCACAAAGTCGTTCAAGCTCAGACCAGCTCTTTGCCCTCTCTCTCTCACACACACACAAATACACAGCATGCACAGCCTTGTCTCTCTAGACTTGTGAGGACTTCCATAGACATCTGTATTACAGTAGCCAACTAAACCTACACCTACACCAAAATCTAAACCCTAACATTACTGTCACCAAAACCTAAACTTAACCCAACTCCAGCAATAACCTAAGTAACCAAAATGTATTCCTTCTGCTCCTTTAAGTGAAATACTACACCAAATGTTCTCTATAGCAATGGTGTGTATACTTAATACAATGTGAAATCATGTCACGTTTACATTTATACATATTTAGCCAAAGAGAAGTGTTAAACATATTAAATACTTCGATGTTTAAGACTCTTCGCTCAGGTTTCGTTGGTGTATGGTTTTCATGGATATTTTGGGCCTGTAAATGTAGAAAAAAAACATACACCAAGTTTGTTTTAATGCGTTGTGGGTCCATTACTTTCATTTTTTTTAAATGTATACTACTAGCCTAACCTTAACCCTAACATGTCTTCACCTTTAGGTTTTTTTGTGATTTATGTTCTAGAGAGCAGCTTGAGGTCCACATCAGGAAGAGAAATCCCCACAATTTGAGTCTGTAAAAAGGTTTTGGTCCCCACAACGTGATGTATTACTGGAAGACACACAACAGACAATCTCTCTCTCTGTCTCTCACTCACATACACACACACACACACACACACTGCGGCAGGGGGTGCGTGGAGGTATGGGGGGGCCATGGGGGAAAAGAACACGATGACGTGCTGGTGACGTGTGAACAGGAGGGTTTTAATCTGTGTGCTTGACTGTGTGTGTGTCTATGTATGTCTGTGCTGCAGCAGCACAGAGGCAGCGAGGGGGGGCTGGAGGCTAAAAACGGCACAAATTAACAAGAACCCTCCGAAAACAACGAAACAGACTTAATGCAGCCTCGGGGACCGTGATAGTTCTCGTTTCAGGACATTTTAAGAAAGCGAGCTCTTCCTCTGCGGAGTGTGAAAGAGAGAGAGGTGGAGGAAGTTAAAGGCAATGCGTTAGAGGAGGTCACTGTATTTTCTTGTTATTTTATCTCCCCTAAGGCCAAGCGAAAGGAGGAGTGTCGTCGCTTTTATATAAAAGGCCGTGCTAGAAAGACGTTTTTTTTATTCTGCATTGAAATAAATGGGTGATTACGGCTTCGGTTTGCTGCACACGGCGGGTCTCAGCAGCAGCAGCAGTAACGTCAACGTTACTAGCGCCGCACTTCTGTTCGGCGGAGCCACATTTCGCTCCGTGTCCGCGGCTTTTTTCTCGGATGAGCCTTCTGCGGTGACCGGTTCACAACAGTTCGAAGGCGGCGTTGTCGAAGGGAAAGGAGCCGGAGACGACAAACTAGCGCTATCGTTAGCCCGGGACGAGCGCCAGAGGAGCGACGAGTTCGAGGCGTTCTGCCCGGCGAGTGACCTTCAGGAGCCGCAGCCCTCATCCTCTGCCTCCTCTTCTAGTGGTGATTTTAACGCTTTTTGCCCCACGATTGACCTTAAAACCCCTCAGCCGCTGACTCTCTCCTCTGCTTCTTCCTCCGGCGAAGACTTAACTGCGCTTTGCCCGGCCATTGACCTTCAGGAGCCGCAGCCTCCATCCTCCGCTCCTCTGTTCGAGCTCCAGGCGGAGGCTCCGGCTGCCGAGCCCGAGGCCAAAGCGCCCCCTCCCGCTAACGTTACTAAAGAGCCGCACCTCCGCATGGACCTCAGCAACGGGCTCGCAGCGGGCTTCCAGGACATGGCCAGCGGCGCGGCCTCGCCTCCCCTGCCCGGCTTCGCAGCACCTTGGTCGGTCCACAGTAGCTCCCCGCCCCCTGGCCCACAACCACAGCCTCCGCCGCCAAGCAGCGAGCCCGACAACGGCCTGTACCCTGCACTGAGTCCTGGTCTTTTTCCCGGCTTCTCTCCGTGCGCTGCCGCGGTCAATGTGTCGGGCCTTGGTGGGCCCTTTTCTCCGCAGCCACCGCCGCCGCAGAGCCGTCGCTCCCCGGGCAGCACTCACACAGCGCCACCGCCTCACGGAGCCTTCCTGCAGCAGAGGAATAACTACAACCATCACCAGGTGAGAAATAAACACAAAACGACTGAAAAATACTAACATAATCATCTACCTTCAGCGGTGTCACCAGTTTAGACCTTAGTGTCCGTTAAAGACCATTAGAGTGGCCGTTAAAATATGCTGCAATGGGCAGGGCGATATACCGCTGTATACACACGATACATACAAGGGTGATTTTTTATTTAAAGTAACGGTGCAGTGCTGGGTTATATTTTATGTCTATATTTGATTTGTACCAAAAACACAGCACACAGACTGTTGGACGTGATGAAAAATGTAACTTAATCTTACCCTGAAAAAGGGTGTTGTTTAAAATATATGCTAGCGCTGCTGAGTTTATGGTTTCCTCATCTCCCAGTGAATAATCTACTTCAACAAATTGTATCATGTATTGTTAGTAAAATGAACAGCAATGTTCATGTGGAAATGTATGCATTTGAATAATGTAAATTCATAGTAGTGTAAAGTACTGAGCAATATACAATAAATGTACAGTAAAACACTGCCTGAATTATTTTACAGATGGTTTAAATACAAGAGCCAACATCTTTGTCAGATTTAAGTTAAATATCTACCATTAAACTCTCACATTTTGGTTTTTAAATGTAAATTTACTCAACTACTTGTATCCACTAGTATGTGCTTAGCAACCATTTAAATTGTAGTTCCCAAGCTGAGATATTTCAATGCGGATATCCCTGAGCAGAAGTGGGGAAAGAACTACAATACCCACAATGCCTTGAGCATGGTGATAGGCATGGGCATTACAGGTATCGAACTGAAGATTCAGGTAAAATGAAATTATCCTTGATATCAAGTGTCTAGACACGTTGTTTTGAGCCATGATTATAATTTATTGGTATCTTATGAGGATGAATTAAAAACCAAAAACTATGAAGAACTAAACAAGCAGCACTTCTCAGCACTGGCCACCATGACTAAGCCCATTCCCGTGTTACTGTGTAGTTACCTAATGTAATGATAATGAAATAACAGTGTTATTGTGTGCTCAGTACAAACCCATATTAATATAGCTACGGCGTGAAATTTGTGTGTTAATGTTAACGTAGGCAGCCATGCAGGCTGCTGTTATTAATGTTGTGTGATGAATGAAGTGTTCTGTGAACGGTAATCATTTTTCAACAGGACAAAGTGCTGTTATTAATACTTAAAAGGATGTAACAAAGGGTTCTCCTGACAATCTACTGACCTTAAGATTGTGTGTGTGTTTGTGGTGGAGCGGGTGTAGGGCTCTGACGAGAATGAGAAGGTAATGATTAGCCATTTTCACCCATTATTGTCATGATGTGACAAATAATTAAGCTCAAAAATTCAATAGCATTGAATAAGATAGAGTGCGAGTGAATTTGTGAGTGTGTGTCGCCCTGTGAAGGACTGGCGCCCCCTCCAGAGTTCTGGACCCACCGCTACCCGGAACTGGATAAACGGTTACAGACCATGAATGAATGAAGGAATACTTTATTGGATTTGTACTCTGGGCTTAGGCTTTAAAATAAACTATTTTGAAAAAGGTGTTAGACGTAACAAACATATTTCTGTGTAAATGAAGTTCTCCAATTTTTTTCTCATTCTATAACACTATAATAAACACTGCCCTGAAACTGGATCCAGTATAATGATCTGGATCCTTGAATGTAGGCTAGCATCATCTAATCTAATGCCTTTCACCTCAGCTCTTCTCTCAAATTCCCTCTTAGTTTGTCCTTCCATGGGCCAGGTTTGGTAGTAACTAACCACTGCATACTGGGAACACCCCACAATCATTTTCTCTTTTGTAAGATGCTCTGACTAAAACAATATGACCATCTTACATCAATGTTATTCATGTGACATGTCAATGGTTTTAATCTTGTATCTGATTACACACACAACATTGACACATTCATTCATGGGGGGAGAGTAGGAGGACATCACATGATTCCAGTGTTTTAATATACAATGATTGGTAAAAGCCTCAGAATACAATACAACTGTAGAAATTATATTCTGGCTTTGCTCAATCTGCTTACAATTCAGGACTGTTGCTGTATCATGGTGAATTGAAGACAAGGGCAGAGTTCTTCATATAGAGAGAAGTGTGCGTATGTGTGTTGTAATAGTGTTAAGACAAAACGGCCCTGATCTTACAGAAAAACAATACAATAACCTTTATTAACATTATTTAAGGTTAAAGATGTGCTGTTTCACATATGTGCTAAGTGTTTTTTATATGTGTATATATGGGACAGCATGCAGCAAGTCTCTAAACACATTGTATAGAATGTGTGTTTGTACAGAACTTCAGAATGTATGCATTGTGGTTTTAGACTTGTGAATTGCAGCAATTTGGAAAACAGATCATGCTTTCTTTCCCTGTGTCTAGACAGCAATATTATAATCAGTCATCAGTTCCCACCAAAACACTCATTTTGTCCTCTCACAAAAACACACACACACACACACACACACACACTCTTACACTCCAATGGTTAATTATATACTTAGCCCATCTAGGTTGTGTATATGGGTGCGGCAAATGCAAACTGAGTGAAAAACAGAAACAACCTGTAGCATATAGAGTGCAGTGTAAAATAAAGCCTCTGCTTGTGAAAATCCACCATTATTTCCATGTTGTACCTGGTTTAGCTGATCAATATTTCATTAAATTAAATAAAGTGTGCTGCTGATGGAATTCAAAACAATGTTTGCAATGGCTGAAGACAGGAGAAATTTGAACTGAACGGCTGTTCTTTTAACCAGCTCTAATTATGTCAACTGTTGTTTTTTAAAGACATCTTGGTACTTTGCATTGTATTTTATGTTTTTTAAATTATGTAGTGTTTTCACTAGTACAACAAAGTCTCTATCCAATGGTTTTGAAGTATTTACTTTTGCAGCATACTTTGCATACAAACACACCCAACTATATGTTGAAGTGTGTACTTCAGAGAATGTGTCATTTGTAAGCGATGAATGTGTGTATATGTGTGAAAGAGAGATTGTGTTGTTTGGAGTCAGTTAGAATTAGATGTAAAGCTCTAAAGCTTCTTACTACCTCAGTGCTAGCAGAATCACCCACGGCCAAACACACACACACACACAATACGCAAACACAAAAAAAACCACTTGATGCATATTGTGTTACATTTTGAAGTTGCAAATTGTCACCTCTCTCTCTCTCTCTCTCTCTCTCTGTCTTTCTGTAGCCCCTGATGAAGCAGTCCCTGTGGGGTGGTCCTCAGGGCAGTGGTTGGAGCTCTGGTGGGGTTTGTTGGGGTAGAGACCATCGTCGTGGGGGTGGCATGGGCGTGCCTGGCTCCCTTAGTCAGATCTCCCCCATGAAGAAACCCTTCTCCAGCAGTGTCATCGCCCCTCCAAAGTTCCCCCGCTCCACTGCATCCCTGGGGCCCAAGACCTGGGTGGACGAGAATGTATTCCGCACCGACAACAACAGCAACACTCTGCTGCCTCTGCAGGTACAAATTGTCTGTGTGAGAGAGAGAGATGTGATGTAGAAACTGAACAGATACTGGCAAAAAAGAATAGAATTCTTTAGAATTCCTTTATAATAAATTGGTGGAAAATTTAAGCAGTTCTTGAGAGTCTTTTTGGTCCAAAACAATGTCATGCTTGTTTGGTGCAGCGTGCACTACTTTCAGAACAGGTTTTCTCATATGTATCTTTCTTTCTGAGACCTTTGTGTTTTTGAATGAGCCTTGGAATAGCTTTGTATAAATTTATGGTTTTTAATTCAGAGTTTGGTTAAACAGACTCTTACTTTTTGGCATATTTTCTAGGCTGTAATGTATGCTAAACATCTTAGTACAAGTTTGAAAAGAGGGTAGAGAAATGGCAAGCATGAATATAGGGAAGAGTCATGGAGAATGGAGGAGAGCGAGTGTGTAAGGGGATCTTTTGACCATTGTTTTTGCTGATAGAAAGGCCACCTCATTTGCATCTTAACTACACCTGAGCACCTGGATTCACTCATCTGTATTCATACAGTCACCTGGATTCACTCGTCTGTATTCATACGGTCACCTAGATACACTCGCCTGTATACATTCAGTCTGCTGTATTTACTTGTCAGAAAATCCTGGATTTAACATTGGGAAAAATAATCTGATTCAGTCCTGTAACAAATTTGCCCTGAAATAGCATGCATGTAGAAGAAGAGTGAACTTGCATTTGTATGCTTGTTTCCACTGTGTACTGCTAACATGCTAAAGCAGCAACAAGGCTTATATGCTGCCTAAGGCAACGTAGCCTAGCATTAATAACAAAAGCAGGTGTGACCCTCTTTAAGAAGTAATGCAATGAACATATTATTGGAAAATTTGAATGTGAACTGATTTTAAACTTTGCTTTAACTATGCAAACTAGTGCATTAGGGGAAGTTAACATGCACACCCTGAGCAGAAGGCAGCCATCTCCAGCACTCAGGGAGCAGTTGGGGGTTAGGTGCTTTTGTTCAAGGGTAACTCAGCCGTGGATGTTGGTGGAGGAGAGAGCACCCTTCCTCTACTCCTCCCACCTACAGTTTTCGTGCTACTTGAGGGGATCGAACCAGCAAACTTTCAGTCCTGTGTCCGCTTCTCTTAACATTATATTATAGCTGTAATCTTGGAGTAATTTCTGTTGCTAACATATTGGTCTGTAACAGTTACACTCTCTGTGGACCATAAAGAAGCCATGATTGTTTTTGTCCTTTAGTTTGGAATGAGCTTTACACAGCGTAATGTACATGTTGAGTTGCATGACAGGTGTAGCATCCACCAATCCACAGTCTGCCCTGTTGGAGGAACTCAGCACAAGCTGGGCATGAAATCAGAGTCCCAGAGTCCTTTAAAAGGATCTTTCAAGAACTGTATCCATCCCAGGCTTGTTTTCACATTCAGTTGAGTGTGCTTTGTTGCTTTCTCTGCTTCCTTGTTCCTGCACCCTTCCTGCA
This sequence comes from Hoplias malabaricus, assembly GCF_029633855.1. Classification (NCBI taxonomy): domain Eukaryota; kingdom Metazoa; phylum Chordata; class Actinopteri; order Characiformes; family Erythrinidae; genus Hoplias; species Hoplias malabaricus. Next base: position 12,617,981 of record NC_089804.1, read on the forward strand.
GTTTAAAATTCCTTGCATTCCTGGCACTTTGCACTCCTTCCTTCCCGGTGTTCCTTTTGCCTCATGCTCCAGAACTACAGAACATGAGTCATCATCAGTCTGAGAGAAAGAGAAAAGGGAGAGAGCAGCTGGGCAGTGGAGCAAAGGACAAAAACATGGAGAGTGGTGTCAAAATACATAGATACATTATCAGTCTAACGATGATGATTTCATTACATCTTTTTCAGGATTACATTATTTGCTGTAATCATGACCTATAATCTATTTGTACAAATCACCTAAACAATGATCACCATTCATGTTTCAGACACTGTGATTGTCTGGAGACTTTGTGAGAGTCACTGAGAGAGCTTTTCCTCTCTATTTGCAATTGGATTTTTTTATTAAACATTAATGAGGACTTTATCAAAACAGATAACAAGCACAAATCCTTAGATTGGAAGTGTTTGTGTGTTTGGGTCGTGTGTCTCTCCATGCCTGGTGCTCAGCTGCTTCTCACTTCTTTATTTTTGGTAACTAGTACTAATGCTAGCTCTATATTTAGCTGTGCTAGCACCTTCCATGCAGTGGCATATGTCTAAACTCAGAGTGTGTGGGGGTCTTGGCACTGCTGGGGATCTGGAGTTCTGCGTGAAGCAAAAAAAAAAAAAAAAAAAGAAATCACACAATTTTATTAATTTAATCTTTAATAATATTTAATGTCTGAAATTAGCATTTGCCCTGGAGCTATAAAGTCAGGAATGTAATGTGCAATTTATGTCAGTTTTTAAAGTTTGAAATGTAGCTTTTTCATTGCATGGTACCTACCAGGCTCGACTCGGCACTGCTCAATATGCTTTTACCTGGTTGTATTTCGACTACCACGGCTCTCTGGTGAAATGTAGCCACTCTTCTCTAACAGAACCCTTCTCTAACAGAGGTTTGTCTCGCATGCTTTAACAACACAATGGCAGAGGTAACGTTAGTTTACTCATTTTTATTTTTTGGAACTTAACACGCCAATCAGAGTTATACATTTGTGCACGTCCAGCTCTTGCAGTAGTCAGCCACCAATCCAAGCAGTGTTTTAACCACTTCAAAAGACCATGGCATAATTTTATGAGCTGCTGTTGTGAGCCGGTTTGTAACTTGGAGATTTTACAGATGCCAGGAACATCTCTGGCCAGTCAACACTCTGCAATGTTTACTTTTAATACCTACTTGGCTCACTTGGAATTGGCATTAAGTAGAGACTAAAAGTGCCAGTTCCATGTACCAGGTAGTACATTTGCCAAGTGGAAAAGCAAAAAACTGGGCCGAGTAGATACCAGCAGTGGAAAAGTGCCAATATATACATTTTGGAGACATCTCTCCTGGAGACAGGGCAGGATTTCAGTGTGAACTATTGCAAAAGTCTGCAAAGCTATACAGTTCCTCAGCATTTCTGATACACACAGAGCCAACCTGCACTGAATAGAGAGCTTCCACACTGAACAAAATGTCCATATTTCACACACAGTGTGAACACCCATATCTCTTAATGTCATCATGTCTATGGCAGGTCACGTACGTTGTTGTCTTTTTAATCATGGCCATATTTGATTGTGATTTGTATTGGGGTCTGAATACTGCAAATATTCCAATCAATTGCAATCAATACATTTGAATACTACATCTGTTTTAGATTGCAGAATAGGGCCATAAGTTTGGATTGTGTGATTGAAGTTTTTCTCACTATTTGTAGAATGAAAACATGATTAACAGTTAGAGCGTCACAGTGGGAATTCATTCAGTCTTTCATTGGCCAGTCCGTCCTAGGAGTGAATGTTTTGCACAGCAGACACTCCTGTGCCCTCCATAGTCTTATATTTCCACCATTGATGCCAATGATATCAGCCTCTATTTGTGGTTTGCAGTGAGAGAAGCAGGAGTTCCCACTGCAAGAGATTAAAAGCAAATAAGACTGGTACATTTGCCTGGGCTTAAGGGAGTGTATCCAGTGCATGTGTTCTTTTTTCTCATGGATCCGCGCTAAAGCCGGACTCTAAGCAGCCGATGGCGTTTGGGAGGGACCAAGAGACGGGCCGCTGTAATCTGGTATTATCCATCACAGGCCTGCTGCTCCAGCAAGCTATGCCAGAGTCCTGGACTCCACTGTATATCAGTATATCAGCATGGATATGTGAATGGCAAAAATGCTTGTTCTTTTATTGTTATTGAAATCAGTGTTCCCCATAGATATATTTCAGGTCAGATCGTAGACATTTTGAAGCTGCCAGTGTTGTCACATGAAATCACCAATGTCATGCCGGGTCACCACTGCACAGGTCATGAGTGCACAGAGTGCTGAGTCATGATATGGTGTAGGGTTTTGGTCAACAACTAAAGCATTACCCTATTCTGAGGAAAATGCCGTGCAAGCAGTGAAAACTGCTGCCACTTCACTCTCATAAGATTATAACGTGTATGTCTTCACAACATACCCGTATGCACTTTACTGAGCGAGGCAGAGATTAGCACAGAACTCATTTCAATTCTTAGCCAAGTGTCATGTGAGATTTTAAATATAAGGGATACACTGGGAATATTGCAGTAATATTTATGCACAGTGTATTGCATGTAAAGGCACATTTGTTCTGTGTTTTATAAGCTTTCTGAGTCAGATTAGTATTTCAGTGTGTGCATTAATAATAAGCAAAACTGTTTTAATAATCCTAAAAAACATTAAATGACACATTGCATGTCGGCTTTATTGCAACAGGAAGTTTTACTATATTTATAAGCTCTGTAAGAGACTTAGATGACCAATGACCACAACTGACTCTTTACACGTAAAAGATAGATGAACTCTGGCATGTATAATATGTCTGTTCATTATGTAAACTACATAGTGCCTGTCAGTTCCAATAGAAAATCCAGTACTGTAGTAGTTAATTAGAGTATCAAGTTTACATTAGGCAGGTTTTTGCTGGACATGAAGAATGCTTGATTCCGTATGTCATTCTAAACGTCTCTAATGTAGCACTATGTTAGATATTTTAGGACTATCTGATATTTCTAACTGATATATGACAAAGCATATTTGAAAGACATATTGAAATTGGCATTAGCGGTTAATGAATTACTACTTATAATATTTTGCGTATATTGCATAGTTATTAAAGCGGTTCTTTAAGGTTTAAGCCATTTATTCTTAGGCTACAGAGCCTAGGGGCCACTTGGACAGATCGGCCAAAAAGGAATAACACTGACACAGCTAGTAGGCACCAGTTAGCCTAGCTTGATGTTATTTGTAGAATGATCAGTACAGCCTATTACGTTCATTCGTTGTTAGAAAGATTATGGGATTTTAACAAGCGTATTCCATTAAGATCACTCCTAAGATAAAAGCACGCTCAAACAGGGATGCTCAGGTGAGTGTAGGTCATAATCTGTGAAAGTGGGCAATAAAATTGGAATAAAGAGTTTAAAAGGCTGTGGACAATAAAGGTTGGTACAGTTTGAGAGCTCACACAGTGTGTGTGTGTGTGTACGTGTGTGTGTGTACCTATACTTGTTTAAAAACTAAAGCAGTGTGTTGTGTTTGCACAATGATCATTCCCTCTGAGTCCAGACACATCTGTGTAATTGTTTTCTAATCGGCAGGGCATGCCCTCCTGACAGTTATAGCTAAGTAGAAAGATGTTATATGGCCTCCACACACACACTGTCTGCAGGGTGTCCTAAAGGTCTTCATTTTTCTCTGCTGGTATTCTGGTAAACACAATGTACGCATGCACTCGCACAGAAGGAATGTCCCAACCTGCTCTCAGCCACATTAATGCACTCGCTGTAATCCTATAATGCTCATGCGACAGGTTGCCATGGTGTGCCTTTGTGTATTGTGCTAGAATACTGGCCATGTCCAGAATTATATTATGTTTTCCATATAGTGTAATTTATTTTTGCTTGGTTCACTGATGTTGTAATGTTGGAAATATTAATTATGGGTCCAATTTAAACACTGTAACTTCTCTCCCCCTCTCTCTTCTTAGGATCGGAGCAGAATGTATGACAGTCTTAACATGCACTCACTGGAGAGTTCTCTGATTGACATCATCCGTGCAGAGCAAGATCCTCTCAAGGGTAAGATTCACATCCGGCTTCCTGTGGCCCCTATAAAGCATTTTATCACTCACACATTTTAACACTCACAGGGAGAGCTGCAGCGTGGGGTTTCAGTGTGTATGTGGCAGCTGGCAGCAGGAGGTAGCAGCCAGTGGCAGCTGCCCCTGACTGATAGCTGCTAACTGGGCAGAAGCTGCAACTAACTGGTCAGGGGAAAATAGGACTGGTTTACTACAACCTGAACCCTTGGAAGAACTACATTATTAATTATGTCATTATTGAAACATTATTAATGTAAGATGTTATTATAAAAAGTCTTGAGATAATTTGAAAATCTCAGTATGTCTTGGTATATCAGCTACATTTGGGAAAGTGTAGTACAACAAGCAATAACATCTTTTTCATCTAAAACGATATGATATAAAATGATATATATATATTTGAATTCCTTAGTTTACTTAACCTGCACACATTATCTTTTAGACTTTACCACTGTGCAATCAGTGAAAAGTTCTTCTCAAATCCAGTTTCAGATGTTTGTGAATTTCTAATAAGTTGGGGTTAGAAAATGTAAATTAATCATTGTCTCTATCAACAATCTTTGCTTCTTAATACACAATGACATTTCAACCAACTGTCTCTATCATTGTTTTGCATATTTGTCTTTTAGTGCTAAGCCTCATTTATTCCACACATTTTGTCAGCCTTTTTTTGGTGCCATATTTAGCTATATTTAGGGTTCTTTTAAATGTTCTGCCATTTTCTGCCAAATATTTGACTGCGGTGCATTTTTAAGAACAATTGATTTTTAAGAACAATGAGTGAGGAATGAGGGACCTCCCTAAGCCAACACATTTGTAATCATAGAGTGTCCTGGTCTGCTGTAGACTTGAAGCAGAATGTTACTGTATAGTATGGGAGTGGCAAAGTGCTGCAGTGCCTCTCCCTCTCCCTCCCTTTCTTTCTCTCTCTCTCTCTCTCTCTCTCTCTCTCTCTCTCTCTCTCTCTCTCTCTCTCTCCATTTTCTCACCCTGTCTGCATGAGCAGATGGAGCAGACATACGGGGCAGTGCTCACTGCAGAGAGAGCCAGAGTGCAAGGAGGATAACACATTCTAAATCTATCCTACAACTCATTTTCTCCCAGTATTAAGAGTAATCCATTGATTATTATCTACATTTTTAATTGAAATGTAATAAATAGTACACACACATACACACACACAAAATACAATGGGAGGGCCAAATAGAAGCATAAGAAGCTGAAGAAAGAGATAGATTCTTCTGCCTGAGCAGTGTTTTGCATCGCAGTAACACCAAAGCAGACAATTAGCTACACTAGTATAGTATTTTAACATCACAATTCACTGAGAGGAGGGCAACCACGAATAATTCACGAGATATGTTCAAAGAAAGTTATCATTTGAATACAATCATTTGTTGAAAAGTCATTTTTACACATATATGGTGTTTGTAATATTTTTACATTTTCTTAGCTTTAAAGCTATTGCCCCATTAATTAGCATTGTACAAACATAGTATGATCTCAATTTTCCTCAAACTTTGCAATGCACAGACAAATGCCCAACAAAATAGTGCACATGTGAATGAAAGTGAATCAAAATTCTTCACTAAACTCACCATTTAAATGGTTCTACAGCAGACAGAAATCACAGTAAAACTGAACTGTGTGTAGTGCTCCTGGTTCCTTCTATATCACACACTGTAGTTCATTACGACAGATCATAGAAGGGTTTGTGTTTATCACTCTTTGAGGGCTGCAGTTTAAAAATAACTGTGAATTATGGGAGAATAAATCAACAGACATTTCCTAAATTGGTAGAATGTGGTTCATTGTATATGTTACTCATCGGCTGATTCTCTCTTGAATTTGTGGCTCGTGTGAACAGAACTGTAGATTTGTCACTTCATGTTTTCCTTCGTTTTTGATTGATGACCCAATATGAAGAATGTAATACTATAAGTTCGTGACAATTTCACTAGTATATACAAAACAGTCACTGCTGCTGTAGGCCTATAATAGCAAATTTCAGCAGTGTTATAGACATCCTATAGAGCTGAGTGTTTGTGAACAATTCGTCACCATTAAAAAGGTTTGCACTGTTAAACGGTATCCTGCCGACTGGCTGCTACTACTGTTTAGCTCCATACTGGAACTAGCATAGAGTTCATGTTGAATTAGCTTTTATGCCATTCCATGCTGATGGTAAATATATCCAGGTTTGGTTGGTGATAAACTACGTAACTTCAAAGCTAATGTAAAACCAAATAAGCAAACCTCAGACCATTTCAGATTACTTAGCAACATGGTAGGTTTTGAGACAAATGTGTGTCAGGTTTTAAGGGAGCAGTGAGCACAATGCCAGTTGTAAAAAGCATAGGGCAGGATCACTGCATGAATCACTATTATCCAGGGTTGTAATGGTGGTAATGGCTCAGTGAACATCGGAAGGCTTCATGCTTGGGCTGTGTAGAAATACATGACACTAGGCTAGAGAAACACAAATATGTTGCCATTGATTTATAAGTCTCACTTCACAGAACTGTAACTTGTGTGCTGTTTTTAGACGTTTGAGTGGGCAAACACACAACAAATGGTATGTGTGTTTTCTTAGAGTACACAGCCTCACAAACTCAGTATTAAGATATCTTGAAGGTCCTCAAGATTTGTGTGATTTCTCCAGACGTATCTAAAAAACAAAGACAAATAACAAAGTTGATGAAATTACAGATGGCCCGATGCCCAGTTTTCTCTACAATTTAGTCATGTCCATGTGTGTGCTAGTAAGCTCTTCCCTGTCACATGACTCTTTAAAGCCATGAGGATGAGGGCCAGCACATGATTCCTCCAAGCTATATATAACAACATTGTATCTTTTCAAAAAGCCACTAACACAGTATTATTTGACTGCATTATTAGACAACATCACTTTTGGAGGACAACACTAATAGCCATAGAGTGACCGGGATAGAGGGACGGTTGTGGTCTTTTCTATTCATGACCACAAATGGCTCTAGCACTGCAAGGGATCAAATTGTAAACCTACCAACAACAGGAACAACTCTTTCAAATTTGCCTTAATATTTGGGTATTAAATCTGGTTTCCAGTACTAGCAAGTAATCCAAATTCAAAGATTGAAGGACCAGCATTGAGGACCTCTGGAAATGACTTCATGTTCATATTGCATTAATAACCAGAGCTGACAAATTCAGGTTTAAGATCTAAATCCTCCCCAGAGGTTTTTTCAACTGTCCTGACACCTCTGAGACTGGCTTGAAATGTTCATAAAACTGTAAAACAATTATCGTGATATTAATGTGATGGTCATTAGCATCCAGACTAATAAATTAAAAGTTTACATTGGGCAAATATCTTCTGAGCAAGTTTAGACCATTACTATCCACTGGGCCTGAAAGAAATTAAATGTGTTTCTATAAAACATTCTGTGACACACTTGGATGATTCAAGTATATATAGAAATGGCCTGGTGATTACAGCATACCCACCCTGAAGACTTTGCCTATTTTGCTGAACTCTACACATCACAGTAAAAACTGGTGTCTCACATTTGTAAAACAGTGTTTCATGCAGCTTTGTATGTGTGTCTTGTTTCTTTTTCACGTTTAGGCCGCATAGGATGTCCACATCCTGGTGGTGATGGCCTGCTCATGCTCAATGGTAATTATATTCTCACTCCCTAGCCCAATTGACCCTGTCAACTATAACGCAGCAACAGCATGCTAGAATACTGTGGGTTTTCTTTTTTTTTTCTTCCAGAGTGTGTGTTGTAGATTATTAAAACCTGTCTGATGACCATTCATTCATTCTCTGTAAGCACTTATCTAGTTCAGTGTCACGGTGGGTCCGGAGCCTACCCGGAATCACTGGGCACAAGACAGGAACTGGAGGCATCAGTCCTTCACAGGGCGACACACACACACACACACACACACACACAGAGTCACTCACACCTGCGGACACTTTTGAATCGCTAATCTATCTACCAATGTGTGTTTTTGGACTGTGGGAGGAAACCGGAGCACCCGGAGGAAACCCACGCAGACACGGGGCGAACACACCACACTCCTCACAGACAGTCACCCGGAGCAGGACTTGAACTCATATGTGATAACCAGTATTTTTAATAGATAATATATATATTTTCAATTGACCAGAGTAAGAACACATTTTAAGCACCATTTACAATTTGTATAGTATAGTCTTAAGACGGGGCCAGTGGAGAGGTTTGTTGGAAGTTCTGACATGTTCTGAGTGCAATATATCACCATTTCATGTGTCTTGTGCTGTTTCCTCCAATCAACTCCTCTCCATTTCAGATTGTGCCATATCTTCGGGTGCTGCAGATGTTGGCATCATGTTTGTCCACCACTGTGCTCTACAGTATATTCTAAAGATATCAGATTTAGATCTAGAAAAGCTTCTGCACCTAGACCCATATTTATTAAATATCCTGACAGTAAAGGTGCTCAGAATTGCTGATTCCTAATTTAAGTGCAAATGGTCAGGTTCTCAACAAGCAGTCTAAATTTCACCATCTGAAATGCAAGTGATCCTAGAAGTTTGTAATGAGCCTGTCCCAACTGAGCGAAGTGGTCTGGATGCTTTAACAGATCAGTAAGATAAGCTGGAGCTAGATCATTAAGGGCTTTAAATGTCATAGTCAGTGCAGGACCTTCAAGAGTTCCAGAAATCTGTCTGCATGCTGGAATGGAAGTGTTTGAGAAGGCAGAGCAGTTCTGCATTTACTCCTGACTTGTGTCTGGTTAAGGAAAGTGCAGATGGAGCACTTGGCAGCTGCGTTCGCGTGCTCAGACAATTCTTGTCCATTTATAGCAGCGCAAAGGACACATCTGCTCTCTGTGCACGGTCAGGCCTGGATTGACTGCACTTACTTTGGGCCCCATAATCCCTCACTCACTGCAGATCCTGTATTTTTAGTGTTGTACACTGATGGTGCTTGTGTATGAGCGTTGAGTATGGAGCATCTGGTTACTTTCTTTCATACTGAAAGAGGATATGCATATACGTCTAATGCATCCTCTCTTTAAATAGGTAGATAATTTTCCTCCTACCTCTAGATGTAGTCAGTCAGGCAGGACATGTTTCTTGTCTGTTGTAGGCTTCTTTAACCTTTCTTTAGCTTTTTGAAACTGATAGTCACCATGTTAGCACAAAGAGAAGCTGATAACTAAAAACAATAATATTAACCATCTTGAAAAGCATGCTTTCTTCTGGTTTACCTATAACAGTATGTCATACATAGTAACAATTCATAATTCAAATCACTTAATTTGTCATGTTTTTAGGCAGGAATCTGACTATTTAGGCTTACACTTTGCACAATACAAATCTGGTGTAGCATAAGCTTAAATATATTTTTAGGATTTAATTTGGCTCTCAGATGTAATGCTTTATTTCTTTCACCAAACACACATAGAGTTTTGTTTTGTACAACTTCTAAATGACATGTAAATTCACAAAAAACAAAGCATGCGTTTCATGCCAAACAAGCTGGTTTGCTTTGCTTAGTCACATGATTAAGCAAACTTATTGGTAAAAGTCACATGAATCATCATTACTCAGTGTTGGTCATGTGACTGGCTGGAATGCAAACATTACAGACTCCAGTACGAGAGAGATGGCCTTTCCCCAAGTGTTCGCTACAGAGTGACACTCCATATGACGCACAGTAGCAGCCCACGTGAGCTCTGGCAGATCTCACTGTATTCCATGTCATGAAATACATCATAATTAAAATAATAATATAAATAAACTTGAGCTATGAGAGATCATGACATTATTACTGTGCATACAAGGTCTATGAAATAGATTATAGAGATCTGCATTTAAAAACTAAAGAAACAACCGTCAAAGGCCTCAGTAGAGATTCTATCCAATGAGGATTAAGCTTTTACAGCTCATAAAGAGTAATTGGAGGAGCCTGCCTCTAAAAATTTCAGTCGCCCCGCACTCGCGATTATATCAGCACATGTCATCATGACGCAAGTCAGGCAAAAGTATTAACTGGCATTCACAGCACAGAGCCAGTTCGAGCAAGCCTACTAAGATTGGCGAGTGTCTCCCTACTCACTATACTTGGCTCCCTACTCACTGTATCACTGTTGTGCAATTAAAAACATGTATCTCCATTTTCATCATTTGAACACATTTTAATGATGAATGGACCAATAGAAATGCTCCAGAATTACTTGGAATAAAATCTTCTTACATTCACTTGCATAAAAATTTAAGAAGATTTTTCCCTCTCCTGTAAAGTTACAACTTTGGGAGATATTTTGTATTTTGGGACATATTCAGGGGTCTGTCACTTCTAATGCCTGCTGGCTTGTTTCATATCAAACACACACTGTTGGCAGTTTTCTGGAAGTTTCTGTGTTGTAATGTTAAACCCCTTTGAGATATTTTCTTTGTCCTTGCGTCATTAAGTAAATCATTTTAAAGTATTATTCTATATCCATTGAGGTTGTCAGAGTACCAGAATTTACATATTGACACTTTTAAAAATGTTGCCCAATTGTAGTATCCGCATGTTCAAGTCTAAACAATAACAAAACAATAACATATTTGTCACTGGCGATAACTGGGGATACCTGCAACTCCTAAGCAATGTTGTATGATTGTTTGTGTGTGTAATCTCAGGCTCAAGTTATGATTAAGGTCATGTAAAGCTTGTTATAGGTATGTCTACTATGTTCTGTTTACATGCAGCAAGGAGCTATGGGAGACGACGAGGTAAAGTCTACTTCCTGTGCCATGCTGTGTGTGTCAGCATGGCTCAAAGTTGTTCAAATATGTGCACTTGTCTTTCTGTGTGAGTGTGTCAAATTTCAGCTCAAAACTGAGAGTGAGATCTAACTGTGTGGCCCTGCAGCAGATCCCTTGTGTATTAAAAAGCCATTGTAGTATGTCTGAGTTTGAAAAAGGGGGATAATGAACGCAGAACCATTACAGCCTAAATTACAAGAACATACTGTTCTTAAAGTAATTATTTAGCAAAGAATCATTTAAAAATGTCCCCTTTATCACAAGTCAGATAACCAGGTAAGTTTAGACATCAGACGGACTGTGATTTTTTTAAATATATATCTTCCTTTGTACTGGAGGATAGCTTGTCCTTACAAAACTTGCTGCTTTAGCCAGTTGTAAGCACTGTGCTGTTTGCATGCCTAAGGGTGCCTATGCAACTAGACAATGCAAGGATGCATACACATACACATGCAGATCTTGTCTATCTAGAAGGTATGCACATGGTTGGAGTCAGAGCGGAATTTGTACAGTTCGAAATTGAGCAGGAAACAAGACATTTGGATCATTTGAAAGAAAACTAACAGTAACCTGACAAACCAGAATATAAATACACAATGTGCCAGGGTGCCGTATTCTGCCTGGCATCTGGCATCTGCCTAGCCTACCCTCCCTTGTTTCTATTGGTTAATGTGCCTGCAATCCAGAATCCGATTCTTAAATTGAAATGGTTTGAACTTTCTGACGCTCCACTGAGCTTCTTTTTCTGCAAACAGGCACATTTGTGGAGAGCTGACACAGCGTCCTAACAGAAATACACTGAGGGAGTAAATTTTTGACACTCCGTCAGCCTCTAGTGCGTAGGCACCAAAATTCATCGCATATTGGCTTCAAATAATGTCAAGTCATTAAAGAATCGACTTGGAATACACTTATAGACTTCATGTGGTTTCGGCATTGTATAGCTGTATATTGTTATCTCAAAATATCATTGAGCCTGTTAAAGATTATTTAATAACTTAGCAAAATTTAAGGCAACCGTGTGATTTTATACACTGATATGGAAGCATAAACTACCACTGCTTGATAGCTACATGAGCCTCCTACCTCCAGTGCCAAAACTAAAGAAGCTTTAGAACTTCAAACACACATCATAACAGTTCAAGTACATAGAGTGTAAAGCGAAATAAATTATTAAATTATTAAATTTAAATTATTTTTCTGTTGATCCGTCACTAGCAGTTTTCACAAGTAGCTGGAATGATTTTTCCAGTCACTTCCTGTCTTCAAGGTTTTGCATGAGCCATGCATGATGCTTTAGTAAATCAGTTTTTAATGAAGTGCGCAAACACACATGCTTACTTCAGACATGTCCTCTGACAGTTGTATGCCAACGTTTAAGAGTCCCTGAAGGATTTTCAAAGTAATAGTACAGAAAACATATTTCTGCACATTTTATTGCATTGAAACTGTTTATTTGCTGTTCCAGCTTCTGGATTTTCACCAGGCCAAACTTTTGCATACAACTTTAAGCATCTAGAATGATCATTAATATGTTTTGGGGCTGCTTGTCAAATGATATAAAATCATGTTCCTAGACCTCACCAGTCTCTATTTTTTCATCTCTCTACAGGACGCTCCTCTCTGTTTCCTATTGAAGACGGTTTCCTTGACGATGGACATGGTAACCAGGGTGTTCCAGGAGTTTTGGGTTCCCCCAACTACCCACATCAGAACGGGGAGCGGATTGAGAGGTTTTCTCGTAAAGTGTTTGTAGGTGGTCTGCCCCCTGACATAGATGAAGGTGAGCTGAGAAGAGGGAAAGAATTTTTTTTAATTACAGCCATTTATGCCTTGCCTTGAGCTATTGGAAAACATAGTAACCTTAAATCTCTTACTATGTGTTTCAAGCCTTGCATTTATTATATACCCTCTCTCAATTCTATCACTCTATCTATCTCCGTTTGTAGATGAGATCACTTCGAGTTTCCGGCGTTTTGGACACCTGGTGGTTGATTGGCCACACAAAGCAGAGAGCAAATCTTACTTCCCTCCAAAAGGTGCTCATACATTGCCCCCACAAACATAATTCCATATTATACTCATTTGCATTAGCCAAATATTATTAATAAAATAAATATTAATCCCTTAATCCAGGGATGTTCCTTTAGAGGATGACCCTTTGTTCACTATGCAAAAAGCAGTGAAACATGCCTGTTGTCAGTGGGCACCCAGACATTAACAATTAGACTGTATATATGTATTTGTTTGTAAATGTCATTGTGACAAAAATTAAAAAGCAGAGAAAAGTGAGGGATACTGCTTAAAGAAATATCAAATCTCAGATACCTGGCCCAGAATCTCTTTTATATCTATACATATAATTGAAGGCTGTTCTGTTTTCAGCATCTGACGGTCAGTGTCTGTTTTGTGTTACCAAGGTTATGCCTTTTTGCTGTTCCAAGAGGAGACCTCTGTGCAGGCCCTGATCGAGGCCTGTCTGGAGGAGGATGGAAAGCTCTATCTGTGTGTGTCCAGCCCCACAATCAAAGACAAACCAGTGAGTCAACTAAACAAATAAATACCAGGAACATGCCTGTGTGAGAGGGCGGCACGGTGGTGCAGCAGGTCACACAGCTCCAGGGACCTGGAGGTTGTGGGTTTGACTCCCACTCCGGGTGACTGTCTGTGAGGAGTTGGTGTGTTCTCCCTCTGTCTGTGTGGGTTTCCTCCGGGTGCTCCGGTTTCCTCCCACAGTCCAAAAACACACATTGGTAGGTGGATTGGTGACTCAAAAGTGTCCGTAGGTGTGAGTGTGTGAGTGAATGTGTGTGTGTTGCCCTGTGAAGGACTGGCGCCCCCTCCAGGGTGTATTCCCACCTTTTGCCCAGTGATTCCAGGTAGGCTCTGGACCCACCGTGACCTTGAACTGGATAAGGGTTACAGATAATGAATGAATAGGACATCAGTACTGTAATATAAAAAATTCTTAATAAAATAATTTAACCTTAAGAGGTCACTTTTATTGAATTTCAAATAATAATCTGAACAATATGACACTTTTTCTTTTAACTTGCTGTTTGAAGCTGAAATGCTTTTAAGACAAGCCAAGTTTTCCTTTCAGTAGACAATAAAATTACAAAATGCTATATGTCTATGTCTATGTCTGTGTTTATTTTCTAGTAAGAAATGACAGTTTAGCTGTGTTTTGATTTGCATTTCATTAATTATGGATATTTTCGATGTGTTTTTCAGGTTCAGATTCGCCCTTGGAACCTGAGCGATAGTGACTTTGTAATGGACGGTTCCCAGCCTCTTGACCCCCGCAAGACCATTTTTGTGGGTGGAGTGCCACGCCCTCTTAGAGCAGGTAGAGCATGTCAAACATGTTGAAAATGTACAAATTTTACATTTATTTAGTATGTTTATTACAAGGCTTCATGCTCATTATTAAGATATTATTAAAGAAGTTGTTTACAGCTTTACAATCACTTTTTGTTCAAATTTTCCTAGACGTGACTAATATTTGAAATGTGGCTTTTCTTGTCCAGCTGAGCTGGCTATGATCATGGATCGCCTGTACGGGGGCGTGTGCTATGCAGGAATCGACACTGACCCAGAGCTGAAATACCCAAAGGGGGCGGGACGTGTGGCCTTCTCCAATCAGCAGAGCTACATCGCCGCCATCAGCGCCAGATTTGTCCAACTGCAGCATGGAGACATTGACAAGCGGGTACAGCAGCAAGACATGCAGATATTATTACTCTTTATATGTTTCCAGCTGGATTTTTATATAGAAACAGATTGGTCTTGTACAATCACTACACAATTTTATATGTGAGATTTAAAAAGTAGATATAAGAATGTTTTTGCTTGGGGGGCAGCCTGTCTGTCTGCTGCTAACCCATCCACACACCCCTCTAGTGGGCATAGTGCGCAATTGTCTCTGGAAAAACCTTGATGACGTAATCTCTTGATGCCTGCCCTGGGTCTATAACCAATGGTAGCAAATCGATATTTCAGTCAATGAACTAGATATCTTTATCATGAAATAATTATTTACAGGATGTAAAATAAAGTAGATTAGTAAAGAACATTTGTGTATTTTCAGACCTAATCAGCTAAAAGATAAATAACAAAAGTTAATATAAGATGATGATGAGGATCTTGAGAGTGAGGCTTAGAATACAGATGCTTGGTTATATTTCAAACCTGATCTGTACATTTCAAACCCTGCTGAAGCTGTAGTCTCTTGTCTGCAGGTGGAGGTGAAGCCCTATGTTCTTGATGATCAGCTGTGTGATGAGTGTCAGGGGGCTCGCTGCGGAGGGAAGTTTGCTCCATTCTTCTGTGCTAATGTCACCTGTCTGCAGTACTACTGTGAGTTCTGCTGGGCCAACATCCACTCCCGCGCTGGCCGCGAGTTCCATAAGCCACTGGTCAAGGAAGGAGCGGACCGTCCGCGCCAGATCCACTTTCGTTGGAACTAAAGAGCTACAGAGCATCTGAGAACCGAGAGGTGGCCGAGGTGGGGCTAGACAACGCTGTGTGTACGGCAAGAAAAAAGTGCTTTGAGCCCAAGCTATCAGTATAGAGCACCTAACAGTATACAGTATATAGAGATCTATAATATATTTATCTTTATCTTTTGTAGCAGCCAGACACACTACACGCCTCATTTTCTTTCACCAATCCACCCACCCACCTTTTGCTTCTCCTCTCCCCCACCCACACATCTCAGGCTCAGAATGGAGTGTTTTTGTGGTACTTTCATGTTTTTTTTTTTTTAAAAAAAAGGAGATTAACAAAAAAAGAGATTGATTTTTTGTAGTTTTTCAAATTATTTTTATATGTGAGATTTAAAAAGTAGATATGAGAATGTTTTTGCTTGGGGGGCAGCCTGTTTGTCCGTCTGTCCGTCTGTCTGCTGCTAACCCCTCCACACACCCCTCTAGTGGGCAAAGTGCGCAATTGTCTCTGGAAAAACCTTGATGACATAATCTTTTGATGCCTGCCCTGGGTCTATAACCAAAGGTAGCAAAACGATAGGAGGCATGAGAACGAGGCGTTTCTGCCATAGAAAACAATATTTTTCTTCCCTGTATTGTTTTTATGTGCTCTTAGTAGTTACGACAGGATAATTCTAAAAGAATATTAGAGTTCAAATTTTGCTCTCCATTTTTGTCCTGCAAAACAGATCGATACCTCAGACCTGCGGATCTGGTTTGTTATTGCTCTTCTTGGCAATTTAATCACAAGCTATATGAGACGCTTTGCTGCTATAATTCTGATGTAATTGCTAGATGTATAGTTGTGATATCTGATGGCATCTTTTAACAGAATCGTGTGAAAAATCGAAATCAAAATGCAGTGTGCACTCTCGCACGGGCGGAAGAATGGAATGTGAAAAAACATAAGTGCATGTTTGTTGTCTTTGCATTGTTTGCATGCAGTAGGCTATAGAGGTTATCAACATGTATAGGAAAGAAAAAAATTACAAACACATAAAATTAATTTTACTGTAAACACAACACTATGTAGCATGAGAGGACAAAAAAAAATTAGACTCTCAAGTATAAGATACTATCAATAATGGTGAATATTAAGGAATACTAAAGTTCAATTCTTACTAAAAACTTTTGCATGCATTGATGTGATGATTTGTTTACATACATCGTTCTTTGAAAAAACATCATTAGTTCTTAGGTTAGTGATTTCCCCCATTTCGTGTATCAATGGTTAGTGAAGAAGCAGTGTGCTGTCCAGTGCTCGTGTGTCTCGTCTCTGTTTGTCGTGTGACTAGTTTTAGATTCAGGTTTTAGTTTAGTTACGACTTAGTGGAAAGTTAGAACATCTCAACATCTAGACTTTGCCCCAGTTAACCACCCCACCCCCCCACTGTTCATCATATGCCCTTGCTGGCTGAAAGGCTGCTGGTTTACTAAACCACTCAAAAAATATTTTTAATCTAGTTATCCATTACTGTAGGTATGAGTGTGTGGAGAAGATCCTATAAGGAAGCATTTTTGCCTTTATGTGCCCGAAGGCAGCTTTCCTTCAGGGAAACTCCATCTCTTTCGCTCTGGACCGTGCTGTCCTTCAACTGTGTGGTTGGTTATGTGGTAAATGTAAAAATCAGTAGACGTAGACTATATAGGTGGAGATGGACCTAAAACCCAGGAGAGTTAAGAGAAATGCAACCCAATCAATAATGAAAAAATAACATTTTTTTATGTAAAATGTTTTTGTAGTGAATAATTTATTTTAGTCTGCACAAGTCTCATTGTACTGTACCCTCCTATTGTAATCAAGTGCAACTCTGTAGACAGTGTTAGGGACAATCTTTCTTTAAGCAATGGATGCTGTTGTGTTTAGCAGCAGTTTGGTACTGTATTTGTTTATGTCTTTATCTGTCTTTCTATGCTCTCTATGGAATTAGCTAGTTAGCAATCTAGTTGCTAGCTATCTTTATTACTACACTTGTATTTATTCTGCTTTCTCTGTCTCCCAGACTGGCTACTCAGCTACCTAGCTGAACAATATCACCCTAATCTCCCTTTAGATCTCTCAGTCTCGCTAGTTAGCTCACTTGCTGCTAGCTATCTTTCGTTCTCTATCTGTCTGTCTGGCTATCTTCTCTGTTTGGCTGTATATCCCTGTGTTTGTGGCTTTGGTAACGTTCAGTGCCCTGGTGTGCTGTCCTGAGTATTTGTGATTTGATTGTTTACGTGTCTACTGTTACCACATTGAGATGACGTGTGTGTTTTATTTATTTCTTTTCTTATTTAACTCAACTATTTATTTGTGGACGTGTCACCAATCCCTAAAAGTTTAATGATCTAATCTCATTATAACATGCACTACTATCCTACAACCCCTGGCAAACCGATGTTATCTGATAGAAATCTGTTCTACTGTACGCTCCCATCCAGCCGTTGACCAATTTTAAAAGCCAAAAAGCTTTTAACAACAAAAATAAGTCGTTAGCATTTTTTTGTCTTTAATTTGTAGCGTATTGTAATTCTGATTTTAATGACTATATCAGATTATTTAATAATCGTTTTATTTAACTTATTTGATCAAATCATGCAAAGACCGTGTGCCCAGATTTTATTCTGGTGATAGTACTAATCCAGTTGTGTACTCTGAAAGAGTTGAGTTGATATGTGGAACTGAATGGCATTCGAAAGGGTGGATTAAATCTTTGCTGTCAGAGCAAAACTTGTATCTCATTTTATGTCGTTTTCATTTTTTGATATAAAATGGAAACACCAGCTGGCCTTTACATTGTGTGAAATCTCCGTGGTGAATGGACCAAACGAATTGGTCCTTAAAATTGAATTCAATATTTTTTACATTAACTTGCATTCAACATTTAGATTTTCCTTCTTCTATAAATTTACCATTGTGAAGATACAAGGTTATTGTCCGACAGCGATGAAATGCTTTTTCTTGTGAAAATGGTGAACAAATGGTAGCACTGGGACTAGTGAGCTGTGCCCCAAAGTACATGAAGGAACATTTTCCTGAACTGAGCCTGTCTAAAAACGGCTGAAGGAAATAGCACCCTTATGTCACCATATCCCTTTAACTCTTACTGTCAGTGGAGTTTGTGATCAGTACTGTGTCCTCTTTCCGTGTGGAACACTGTTGTTGTACATGTGTTTTATTCTTTGCTGTTTGTTTTTTGTACAAAATCATATTTATTTCACTATTTTTGTAGACGACTCTTTGATTTGGATTGTATTTTTCTATTTTACTTATTATACACCCTTCATTTCCAAAATTATTTATGATTCTGTTCACAAGCAGGGTTTCTGATGAAAGATACTTTAAAAAGAAAGCCTGAATGAAAGCTTTCTTTAAAAAAAAAACACCCATGCAACTTTGTGTATAGCGATATATTAATATATACCGTAGTTGGTTTTAACATTTTAACATTATTAATATATAAGTTCATTCTGAGTTTTATTTTGCGAAGAAAACATTGAGGGTTTTTTTTTTTTTAATAATTAATTATTTTCATGGAAAACACTTGAGACTCTCCCCCGGTTGCATCGAGTCCTAGCAGGTCTCTCCTCACTGATGCGCAGAAACTTGAATATAACACATTTTGAAAGGCTGACTAACCTCGAATCTGTGTTGTGACGTGCAATACTGTTTCTAATGTTTGTATAAAAAGTGAGAATTACAGTGTATACCTTTTTAATGCAGATTTATTTTTTTCATTGCATATTTTGCAAATTTCTGATTCACAGTGTCATTTTTTACTGTCAGAAAAGATAAACCCCTTTTTTTCATTGCAACTATTTTTAAATCCAGATATCTTTGTACTGATGTAAATGATTGTAGTTATTTTAAATAGCATTTTGCTAACAAAAGGAGAAACTTTTTCATGCATATTTCTATTTCATTTCACTTTATTTTACTCTTTTTTATTTTACTTTAATAGTAGCAAAATACTTGGAATAATTTTTCATATATGTCATTAATATTATTTTGTATTTTTATGTGAAAATATATAAATATATAATTTTATGATGCTAATTGCTAAGATATTATTTTAATTTGAATTATTTTTAAAGCTAAAATCTTTGTAATATTGTTAATGTTACTAGTTTCTAAATCAGAGTTTGTGTATAGATTCCCTCAAGTGGTTTATGAAGTGTTCGGATTGTAATTATTACTGAATGGATCTTTGATATGCAAAATGAATATCACGTTGATTTTTATTTAGGTTTGTTTTGTATTTAAATGGGGTGTTGATTACAATCTTGTTTCTTTCATTTCCTGAATAAAGACCCGTTCTGTTTGGACACAGCTGGAGTCCTGACTGCACTTCTTGTTTCTTAATTTATTATGTCTCTTAGGGATGGACGATACGGCCAAAATATATATCGTGATGTAATCTGATGGTCTTAATTTTGGTCGATAAAATATCATTTATATATTGATACGAATAATATAAAAACCACGGAAAACCTGCCAAGAACAAACATACCAAGAACCAGGACAACACCATCAAACAAACCTCTTGGCTTTGTCAATACTCATATTTTTTTATTAAATTTAAAATTGAGTGTAATGAACTGATTGCAGCGCCCTGTAATGAACATCAGTCGATGACTGATCCTGTAAAGTATACTGAAATATTGAAAAAAGCCAATATATGCAGATCTTACACTCACCTCATTTCTACACTAACTGTCCATTTTACTGACTATACAACTACAAACTATTCCATTTGTAGCTCTGCATACTCAGTGGTCAGGATCCCCAGAGGACCACCACAAAGTAGGTGTGATTTTCGTGGTGGATCATTCTAAGCACTGCAGCGATCGAGGTGGTGGCCATGTGTTAGTATGTGATGTGCTAGTGCAAGTGGATCACAGTGAGGCAATATTGCAATCAAATTGTGTTTTTATTACAGACTAGGGTCGTTTGTTACCATGTTTTTCGAGGTTAGGGTTAGAGATAAGGTTACAATATAAAAGGCACTACAATACATTACAAAACAGATATCATACACTCACCTAAATAGAACTATTTAACAGATTGTAGGTTGAAATTATCAACTGTAATCATTCTGTTTAGAATTTGTAATCCCATTTCCAACATTTTCCATGGTTATGACCCCCAAAATGTCACCACAAAGCAGGAATACAATGTGTTGTGTGTGTATGGAGTCGACTTTCAAAATTAATTAAATTCGATAGAGACAATGCAAGAAAAAATGTGTGTGTTTGGCGGGGATTTAAATCTTAATATTAGCGTTTGACTCGTGTCCCATATACCAGCCTCAAGCTCCTTGTTTAAAGAGTGATTTAATATGGAAAATCGGTTCAGAGCTGTTTGCTGTAACGAGAAACGAAACCGAAACCGAAACAAGAAGCAGCCGTCCGTGTTGCTGACGTTAGAATCTGTGTAGCGTCCATGGTGGGCTCCTGACCACTGCGACCCTGAACATGAACAAGCGGTTACAGACAATGGATCAATTGATGGACGAATAGCGTTTTCTTCGACAAACAAAATGTGTTAGAATTTCGCGATGAAGATATGAGGTAAATGAACATTAGCCTAGCTTACATACTCAATGTTTACGTCAAGACTGTGTACTTAGCTTGAACTTCTTTTCACCAAGCCGTCCGTCCTGCTGCTGGAAAATATTTAAACTGATGTCCCTTTAGGTAAGTTCTGATTGGAGACAATTTTATACAGGTATGTGGAGTTTTGGAGGTTTTGTATGTGGCTGCCAAAATGGAGGACTTGAAAACTTTTTTGTACAGGGAATACTGGATCAAGGGAATTTTCAATTTATATTTGTTCTCATTTAGGTGAAGAGCATTTAAGTGAATATGTGTTTAAGCATTGAAGTGTTTTTCTTCTTCTTCTTCTTCTATTATTATTATTATTACATTTACATTTATAACATTCAGCACAGGCTCTAGTTCCAAAGGTAGACCTGTTGCAACTGATGTAGGAGTCTAGCCCAAGGACTAGTGTATTATGGTGTGGTTACCATCTTTGTAGCAGACTGTAAAATTACCTGTGACACTACATCAAATACCTGTAATTTTCATTTGTACATATTCTTCCAGGTTTTTTTAGGCGAAGTGTAGTAATCTTCATGAAGAAAAAATGGAGGAAAACACCCCTGAAACAAAGGTTTACTTGGGCCCCAAAGAGGATGAAAAACCCATAAAACATGTCCTTCAAGGGGCCAAAAGGTAAAAATATACACTCTGCAAACATCAGAGACCAAGTTTAATATATAAAATGTTATTTGAAACTCTCATTACATAAACGTTTGAAATGACCACTTCATTTTCCCAGTAGGTTTTTAGCCTTGCTCCATGTCTCACTTTACATTTAACAACTCCTCATCCTTACAGTCCCAGTGTTGGGGGATTTGTTCAGATCTGAACTGAGGGTGAAGTGTGATTCTCTCAATGATTGTGTGTTGATAATGTACTAGGTCTTTGGTGAGGAACCAGCTAATATGATCCCCATTTGTTTCTATGCCAGTTTATTGAAAATGCCCTTCCATGTTGATTAACAACCAGCTAATATCCAACAGGAAATATCACCTTAGTTCACCACAAAACATAAAATCAATTTAAATGATACTTATGTTTATCAACAATGTCCCATACTTAATAAACACCATAATGTTGTCATCTAGTGGAGATGCGGTGATTCAACATGAGCGAGCCCACTCTCCTGTGCCCAGCTGTGTGTCCATGAAGAGCGACAGGTCCATGGAGCTTCCAGTCACATTGAAGGATGGGGGCGTTCCCCCTGAGCACTGGTAAAAAAATATATTACATTTCCACATCATCTCGTTTGCCCTTTTCTCCCCTAACTCCACTTATTGAATACATTTGGGGTCAGTGTATTTGCTTTTGCCAAATGCTACGTTTAAAGGAACTGTTCTGTCAGTGATGTTAGCCTAATGCTGCTAACGTATATATGATTATATTAATAATTAAGAGAAGCTAAAATTAATATGAGAAATACCTCTGCTTATTTAATATATTTTTTATAGATTTGCTCAGTCATATTTAACATTTATTTAACAGTTTAACCTAGATCTTTCTTTAGACATATTTCCTAAGATGTTATCTTTCATGTAGCAACTTTTGTTTTGTTTTGTTTTCTTTGTCCAGTGAAAAGCAGTTAGGATCAGAGGCATCCATGCCCAGCTGTGTGTCCTTAAAATCTGACCATTCAATGGATCCACCAATTACGTTGAAAGAAAAACCGTCAAATTGTGGGCTCTGGTAAAGTCTCAAAACTGTCTGTTTCTTGTATTTATTTGGAAAGTTTTAAAAATCATTTAATGCATATTTTATCCCTGAGTGCTTGTCATTCAAGTCTCAAATTTTACATCATTATTTTTTTGTTTTTAAGGGTACTCCAAGAGAGAACAAGCTCATCTGCTCCTAGCTGTGTGTCTCTGAAGAGTGACCAGTCTATGGATCCACCAGTCACATTTAAAGAGTGAGTCATGTCTAAGAAACTGGGGTTTCATCTCCCTCACTTAATTTAAGCTTCTCCTTTTCTTATTTGTTTATTCTTCATTACTGAAATATACTGTTGTCTCCACTTAAGCCTTCAGCGAAGAAGAACAAACTCCCCTACTCCAAGCTGTCTGTCCATGAGGAGTGACCAATCGATGGGTCCACCTAGTTCAATCAAGGAGGCAGGCTACTTGGCTGACCAGAGGTTATGCAATGGACTGTTTATACGCCTGCATTATACGCACCTTGCCATACAATGAGCATGGTGTCATTTTATTAGAATTGTTTCTCAAACCATAGCCCAGTGTACAAGCAATAATTAAATTAGACTTCTCATGTTAGCCTTTTTTTGTACTGTAAATAATAAAACCTGGTGCACATTAGCCAGCCTACCCTTTAAAATCTTTGTTTTGCTTTTGTAGAGATCATCTTATGGGATCAAGCACACAGGCTGATCAAAACCAACAGCTATATTTCTCTGCCACATTAAGGGTGAGTTTAGCAGTTGCTTTAACTGTACGTATGGCTATAGACTTCTGATGAACATTTACAAAATCTTTTTTGCCATTTAAATATCCATTGAACTTGCTCTGGCATCATTTCCCATGTAATATATATTTTTTCTTCATAATAGATATTCGAGGAGCGGTTTATTGGTTTTGTAAAAGAAGAGATAAAGAGAATCGGTCAATTTCTGAGCCCAAGTTTCACAGGAAGTGTAGAGAGTTTAGAGGAAGAGGACGATGGCACAGATGCCAGAGACGGAGCTATGAAGATTGCTCTCCACATTTTAAAGGGCATGAAAGAGCCGGACCTAATAGAAAAACTGGTCAAAAGTAAGACAATTATGTTTGTCTAAGATACTGTACTATGCAGAATTTTGAACATGTTATTCATCTTGTTATAACTATTAATAAAAGCTTCACATCTGAAAACAATCTATATGAATGTAATAACATGTTTTAGTATTTGGGTTGTTCAACCCTTGCATCAAGTATTTTAATTTTTTTTATTTTGGGAAGCTTTCAATTTTAGCCACTAGTTTTGACTGTAAATTAGGTATATTGTAATTAGCGTTTTTCCCCACAGTGATGTTCATACCACAAATTTAAAGCAAAACAGACTATTTTGTGTTATTTAATGTTTTTTTTTTTCTGTCTTATTCAGCTGATCGTGTTTTCTCACATCAGAAAAATCTAAAACACAGCCTGAAGAACAAAACTAAGCAAATTTTTGAAGGAATCTCTAAGCATGGACAGCCAGCCCTTCTCAACAAAATATACACCCAACTCTACATCACAGAAGGTGGAAGTGGAGCTCTAAACAGCGATCATGAATTGAGACAAATTGAAGCTTCATATAGAAGTTCAGTGGCAGCAGAGACACCAATCCTTTTGGACAACATCTTTGTACCGTTGCCTGGGCAGGACAAAACAATCAGGACAGTACTCACCAAAGGCATAGCTGGTATTGGAAAGACAGTCTCAGTGCAGAAGTTCATCCTGGACTGGGCAGAGGGAAAAGCCAATCAAGATGTTCACTTCATTTTCCCCTTGCCTTTCCGGGAGCTTAATCTGATGAGCGAGGAACAGTATAGCTTGGAGGAACTTCTCCATTACTTTTTCACAGAAATGAAAGATTTAGAACTCTCAGTGCTTAAAGACTATAAAGTCATTTTTGTGTTTGATGGTCTGGATGAATGTCGGTTTCCATTAAATTTCAGGAGCAACAAAGGGTGTGCGGACATAGCTATGCCAATGTCAGTGGATGCTCTTCTGACAAACCTCATCAGGGGCAACCTGCTCCCTTCGGCACTTCTCTGGATTACTTCCCGACCTGCAGCTGCTAACCAGTTACCCGCTAGGTGTATTGATCAAGTAACAGAAGTGAGAGGATTCAACGATGCAGAAAAGGAAGAGTACTTCAACAAAAAGATCAGTGATCAGGGTATGGCTACTAGAATCAAACAACATGTAAAGTCAACCAGGAGCTTCAACCTCATGTGCCACATACCAGTCTTCTGCTGGATCTCAGCCACAGTGCTGGAGAGGTTGCTGAGTGAAGCAAAGAGCTGTCCGATACCCAAGTCTCTTACTGAAATGTACACACATTTCTTGATTTTCCAGACAGTGCAAAGGAATGATAAGTACATAGAAGGGAATGAAATGGATCCTGGCCTGATGAGAGAAAACATTCTTTCTCTAGGAAAGCTAGCTTTTCAGCAGCTACGCACAGGAAACTTGATCTTCTATGAAAAGGACCTGCGTGAATGTGGCATTGATGTGAAAGATGCAACTGTGTACTCTGGACTGTGCACGCAAATCTTCAGAGAGGAACTGTACCAAAGTAAGGTCTACTGCTTTGTGCACTTGAGCTTTCAGGAGTACCTTGCAGCTTTGTTTGTGTACTTAACCTGGGTAAGCGGCAAAGGCCAGCCTCAGGAGCTAGATGCATACTTTCAAGAGCTTTGTTTGAATTCAACACTTTTTGAGCTGCATAAGAGCGCAGTAGACCTTGCTTTGAGAACACGTCGCGGCCAACTGGATCTCTTCCTGCAATTCCTTCTTGGCCTGTCCCTGGAAACCAATCAGAATCTGCTGCAGGATCTGCTGACACAAGACGTGAGAACTAAAGAGAGTCACCAGGAAACAGTCAAGTATATAAAACTGCAGCTCGAAAATCATCTCAGTCCTGAGATGTCCATTAGCCTCTTCCATTGCCTGCATGAGCTCAATGACCATTCTCTTGTGCAGGAAATCCAAAGCTACATAAAGTCAAGAAATCTCTCCTCAGAGACTCTTTCACCTGGACAGTGGTCGGCTCTGGTCTTTGTGTTGCTGACCACCGATAGAGCAATGGATGTTTTCGAGCTTAGAAATTACTGCACGTCGGAGGAAGGATTCAGGAGGCTGTCACCTGTGGCCAAAGCATCCCGAACTGTCATGTCAGTATCACAAACGTTATATTAAAAGAATACTGCACTCTGCATTAGTCAGAGACCACTCTTTCCCTTTCAAAAAAGGGAAACTTAAACAAAATGAGATTTCAAAATTGGTTCAAAGCATTATTAAAAGTTTGTTTAAAAACAGGAACTACAGAGAAAATCTCCACACTTGCTTTACACCTTAAAATAGTGTTTATGTCCATCCTTCCACTGTGAGAAAACATAACACTAGAGATGTGAAAGTATGCGGAACTGTCCAGAAACATTTGGAAAACTGTACCTGCACATTTCTTTGAAAAATTCTGAGCATAGAAGGAAACTCAATCTGCTCAGCCACAATATATGGGCAATGCTACTTGTACTCAGGTGACAATATACACTTCAATGTGTTAAATACTGAAGAAATATAATTTATTATTAAATTGGGTTGTATAGATTTTACTGATAAACTAAGCAAATGAAAGGGTGGTTTCTGCCTTTTGCACCGATCTGTCGTCAAAAAAAATGTAATTAGTTAAGATATGCTGGTGTTTGCATCTAGGGCTATGGGGCTAAACATGACACGTTTAATACAAACCGTGTATAAAAACTACACAGAACAATGGAGAACTAAATCAGGCTTAAAGATGCCTACAAATACTCTATGTGATGTATGTTTATGTACATCTATGTTATGCCCATATTTAGAGATGGCATACCAAAAAGTGTCAGACAACACATTACTGTTTGAGGTAGTGCTGGGCGATACAAGCGCAAATCAATATCACGATTAATTATACATTTTACCACGATTATGATTAATGAACGATTATTTTGTTTTTGTATTTTTGACCCTCACAGTTCAGTGACAAGGCTTTTACTGTGAATATGCGATACGATTATTTTGTCTAATGTTGCTGAGAGCTTGTTCCTCTCTTATTTTTTGAGCACTGTTTATATTTGGTGTGTGATTGTGCTTTGGTCACTGAAACAGTTTTTTCTCAGCATTTACATTTACTTATTGTTCACTGCCGTCTTAGTTATAGTCAAAACTCAGCACATCCGAACCACAGATGCTGTGTATTTCTTTGGTATGAGCTGCTCGAGTCAATCGGTCGGCCTCAGCGTTTAGGTTACAGATGGGGTAGAATCACATGACAATAGCCTGATAGCATGGTTTTAAAGGGACAGTACATGAACACACAGTGGGGACATAACAGAATTACCCAAAAAAAAGTAAAACAAAAAAAATAGATACAATCGATATAGGCAAGATTGTCTCGATTAGAAGTTCTGAATGTCTGAATTTTTTTAATTTATTGCCCAGCCCTAATTTGAGTATATGGAGTAATTGTTGGGATAAAAGCTCCCATTTCTTGCAAGCCTCATAGCTCCAGTGCACAACTAAAGATGTATAACCAGTCATAGGACAGATTACATTTTCCTTGAATGTTTCATTACTTATGTTTAAAGTAAACTTTTTTTCCCCCACAGATTGTCCTCATGTAACCTTACAAAAGCCATTTGTACTTCGGTGGCTGCTGTTATTGCTTCAAAATCTTGTCTTACTAGAGTCCTGGACTTGAGTTATAATAACCTGCAGGACACAGGAGTGAAGTGGCTTTGCAATGGACTTAGGAATCAACACTGTCTACTGGAGACACTGAAGTAAGATCCTATCTTTACTGGGCACCTTTTATCATTTTTAAAGAACTGTCTTTGAAATTTATTCAAGGATCAAATTATTATTTATTCAAATTCATTCATTCATTCATTGCCTATAACTGCTTATCCAGTTCAGGGTCGCGGTGGGTCTGGAGCCTACCTGGAATCATTGGGCGCAATGCAGGAATACACCCTAGAGGGGGCGCCCTAGTCCTTCACAGTGCGACACACACACACACACACACACACACACATTTACATTTACACCTATGGACAATTTTGAGTCGCCTATCCACCTACCAATGTGTGTTTTTGGACCGTGCCGCCCTGTATTCATGGATGTCACTCTGAATATATAAAATTAAATGTATGTATAATTGTCATAATTTCTTAGGCCTTTCACCTATTTTAAGCATAACTGAGCCATAAGAGCCCCCTCCAGGGTGTATTCCCACCTTGCGCCCAATGATTCCAGGTAGGCTCTGGATCCACCGCGACCCTGTATTGGATAAGAGGTTACAGGTAATGAATGAATGAATGAGCCATAAGAAAAGAGGCCATTATTGATTTCCTGTTTCATTGAGGTCAGGCTGGCCACAATCCCTTAGTCCTGTGTCAGGAGGCAGGACAGAATATGCAGAAACAACAACACCAACAACAAAAAGTCACAGAATGTATAAGTATGGTAGCGGGAACTATCTTCACAACAGAACAGACTGATCCCTATTGTTATAGCATTTTCTTAATCGTTTGTTTCTGTGTCCTATTGTAGACTGCAGTTTTGTGACATCAAAAAAGATGGCTGTTCAGCCGTTGTTTCTGCTCTGAAAGCAAACCCTACCCATCTGAGGGAGCTGGACCTGAGCTACAATCCCATTGGAAACGAGGCCCTTTCTAAGCTTTTAGCATTGCTGCCTGACTGTAGACTTCACACACTGAGGTACTTTCTGAGAACATTTTCTCGTGCTCCTTCTTTATATAATGACATAATTGTTTTATTTCAATCACTATCAGTACATTTTCATTCTGCACATATTTAGCAGTCTGAGGGCAATGATGTAAGCTGATCACTTATTGTCTGAAGATGTGTTTATGTCAGAATTAACATAATGTGAATGTATATTCGACAGCTGGGCTCAGGAAAACATAAAAAGCAGAAAACACATTTTCTGAAGCACATCTCGGGGCTTTTTTTAAGCTCTGACAGAAACTGTGGTATCATTTGAGGGCAGCTGTAGTTCTTTTTTGAGCTCAAGGTGTGTTTCTTTTCTTCCGAAATGATATCTAAAAGTTGACCACTATTCAGTATAGACTCACTTGAAGAGAATTTGTGGTCAGTAGCTAAAGTCAGTAGTTAAAGGCTAAGCACCACTTAATGGACCTCCATGAATATTTCACATTATTGTAGTTACTGACATATATAAGTATGAATTAAAATGAAAATAGCAGCTTAATTTGCTTTAAAACTGACAATTTTAATAAATTGACGGAAAAACCAGAGCTCGCTTGAACGCAACCGTGACGTCACTGGTGGACAACAACTGAACAACACCGCGGTAAAACACTGTTATGACTGACTGTTATGACAGTATCTAGCTAAATAACCAACATTATTCATGACAATAGCCTAGCAATAAGCTAAACTCAAATTTAGAGGTACCGTTATTCTTGTAAATGTGATCGAAGTCAAACTCGAATTCATCCGACACTATAAACCTCCGTAATGCAGCTACGTAGCCGAGTATAATCTGAGCCACCGAGTTTAGCAAGTCAAGCTAACGTTAATTAACACCAACTAAAACAGGCGAAGTAAGTGTCCTTTCCCTGTTTACCTCCATGTTACAGAGGCTCTTGAACACCTTTCGTTGGTGTCCTTACATGCCCATATTGTTGGAAAAGCGCCAGTGAAATGAGCTACAGATAACGGAGTGAGCGGATGGTCCTTTCCAAAGTGCCCGTTTAAAGTTGACATATTTAGTCAATTTTCTGGATATTTTGGGATCTTTGGGCCATTTGTGCACAGATGTCCCACTGTACATTGAATGATTGCAGCCATAAACAACACCTTTTCGTCATTTTGCATTAAATTAAGTGCAACATCTAAAGTTGTTGTCCACCATCTACGTCACAGGCACGACGCCTATTAGAGTTTCGGAACACTGTTGGGGGGGCAATGGTTTTTTAAACCTTATTCCTTCAATTAGTAAGAAATAACATGTTTTCTGACTATCAATAAACACAAGTTAGGAACTCAAGTTATTCCACTGTATTTATTTGTTTAACACTTTCATATAGCTGGTGTTTAGCCTTTAACAATCTTTGGAGCAAAGGGCTGTTTGAGGGAAGCTTAACTCTAGGTCGACATTCTATATTGTAAACGTATTCTCTCTCATTACTTATTATTTACAGTTTACTTGTGGGTGATGTACTTAAATCAGAAAAATACTGTCTGTGATTTCAGTGTTTTCGTCTCATCATTCATTTCAGGATTTCGGGGTGTAACATGACAAAGGAAGGCTGTGTTTTTCTGGAATCAGCTATAAATGCCAAACCCTGCCCCCTTCGAAATCTGGATCTGAGTGAAAATAGCATAGGGGATTTGGGAGTAAGAGTCTTTTCTGAGTTACTGAGCAAAGAAAACTGTAAAATTGAAAAGTTGTGGTAAGTTCATGAGGCACCAGTTTTAGTTTACTCTCGTAAGGATGCTTAAATGTTTATTATATTGTACAAAAAATTGATGTTTTCTGCCATCATTTAATTATTTTTAGAGTGTAGCTCAGGAGACACTTAGGAATTGGAGTTCATAAGTGTCTCCTGAAAACTCTTGTCTCTTGTCAGTCCTCTCAATTTATCACTCTATTTACTAGATATTGAGTATGCTGTCTTACATGGATTAGTTAACCAGAATGTTCTTTACTAAAAGACACAGTCTCAAAATGTTGGACAAAAAGCTATAGTGTAATACTTCACAACAAACTAATAAATATATCAGATACTTTTTTTTGCCACTCACAGTAATAATATTATAAAATTTGCAAAAATTCCAAAGATTTGTGGTGTTCTTTTTCAGCCTAGAAAAATGTAACATAACTTGGAAGAGCTGTAAAATTCTGGAAGGTGCAGCCACCTCTATGTCGTGGGGTCTTAATTCTCTTGACCTTAGTGACAATGTCCTAGAGGACACAGGAGTGAAAATGCTTGCTTTCGATCTGAAGAAGTGTCAGCTACAGAAATTAAAGTTTGTACAAATTAACTTATTTATCATATTATGTGCAACTTAATATCCTGTTTGTTTGTTTTTAAAGTGTATGAAAAAAAATAACTTTATGCGATTTATAATGAGATTTGTCTCCCTCTGCAGGCTGTCTAATTGCGGATTCACAGAGAAAGGATTTTCAGCATTAGCTTCAGTTCTCAGATCAAATCCCACCTGCTTGAGAGAGCTGGATGTGAGTAAAAATTTCCCTGGCCATGCAGTGATGTGGGAGCTGCTTTCAGCACTGCAGCAGTCCAGCTGTGCCCTTCAGTGTCTATGGTAAGCACTAAACACATGCGTTATCAGAGATCCTAATATTCTAAAAGTGCAGCTTAGAAAATACACTTGATTTCAGCAGCAGTAGCAGTCATCTTCAGCCTATTTAGTATGTTTTTTACAGATACGTGTGTCATACTGTATCTGTAACCGATTAAACAAGTTTTTTTTTTAAATTCTGCATGGTGTGATGATTAAGACATTTAGATACTAAAAAAGAGGGAAAAAACTCCTAGTACATGTGAGCTACATTGGACTCTTCATTAGAAAACCTCAGTCTCTCAATATAAGTCGTTTAAAGATTATTAATTATATCTATACATGATTATAATGATGGCTTTTTCTATCCAGCCTGGAAAGTTGTAACCTTGGCTCCGACGTATGCACTGCCTTCTCCACAACATTCAGCCAGAACTGGAGTCTGAAAGAGCTGAGTCTGAGTAATAATGAGATTGGAGACGAGGGAGTAAGGGCTCTCTCAATTGGACTACAAAGTGGGCTGTCTGCCCTGAAGACTCTGAGGTATAGTCACACACATCTGCATAATTGTTTATAATCCAGACAAGCTATGAAATATCTGCAATAAATTTCCATATGAAATATTTCCATATTACTGTGACCTACAGTGTAACTCAAACCTTTGCTGGAACAGAAGACTTAATCATTATCAAAAATACACCAGTAATGCAAATTTTCACATCATTTTCAAGTAACTATGTTCCTTTCTTTCTCTTTTCTACTCTCAAGGCTCTCCAACTGTGCCCTCACAGAGAGCAGTTGTGAAATCTTGGCCTCAACACTCTGTTCAAACACCACTGGCCTGTTAGAGTTGGACCTGAGTAGAAACAACCTTGGCCAAAATGGACCCATCTTTCTCTGCTCAGTATCAAATACCAATTTCACACTGTGAGGAAAGTCATTAGCCAAGATTTGTTTTATGGTGTCAGTATAAGGGACCAGTGTTTGTCATGGAAGAAGTAGTTCACCATTCATATCACTATAGTGATAGATTTGCATCTCAAATGAATAATCTGCTGCCTCTGTGTCATGCACTTGATTATCACAAATGATGATTTCAATCTGTTTCGTACTGGGCACAAGGCAGGAATACTCCCTGGAGGGGGTGCCAGTGCTTCACAGGACAACACACTAAACCGGACAATTTTGTGTTGCCAATCCACCTACCAACGTGTGTTTCTGGACTGTGGGAGGAAACCCACGCGGACACGGGGAGAACACACCACACAGACAGTCACCTGGAGCGGGAATCGAACTCACACCTACAGGTCCCTGGAGCTGTGTGACGCTACCCGCTGCGCCACCGTGCCGCCCACTCACTCACTCACTCACTCCCTCCCTCCCTCCCTCCCCCAAATAACACTTTAAATTAAATGAAATTTACGAGAAGGCACGAGAAGGATAACTTCCGGGTACGTTCTGGGACCAATATTCCAGGTGGTTGCGTTAATAGCGGAACAGGAAGACAGGTTGTTTGATTCCACGTAACTGACGATAAACAAACCTGCTTGTCGGGATTATGAACGACGAGCTCAGACAGTACGTTTATTCCCACTTTGGTAACGTTGATATTAATATGAACACGTTTATAATCAGCCGTGATATAATATAACACCTTTTAACGACTTTTAAAGGAGCAATCTCAAATATTGACACCCAGCGTTTAAAATTGGAACTATAATACCGTTTCAAAACAGTGGAGAGAGCTCTCTGCCTCCTCCTCAGAAGTGAAGCCAGGTTGCCAGTTTGAGGAAAACTGAATGAACAAGCAAGTAACGAGTTTAATAGGGTGACCAGATCGGGGGTGGGGGGCTCGAGTAGGTTAGTGGCGTGGGTGTGACTTTCACAGATTCCTGATTGATTGTGCAAGCTTGGGGTTTTGATTAAGAGATTCAACACGTGTCCAAACCTCTTATTAAAGAAACACTAGGCCAAAATGGAAAAGTGATTTAATTATCACCTATAGTGGTGCCACTTTAGTCTCTGGAAACTAGAGAAAACACCTCTCTTTTCATGTATCATTTACGTATGAAAAAGATCATTAATTTTGGGGTTGGGTTTTGTTGGAGGGCCATTTGAAAAATTAAAAGAAGCAGGTTTAAGCAACTTAAAAAGGTTCATTTATTGGCCTGACTAGCAGACAGGATTTGCTGACATTTTTATAGTTTGAAAATATTGATGAAAACAAAAATTATAAAAAAAAAAAACATGATGTGTTGAGAACCCTGATGACTCATCAGCACAGTAAAAAATTGTGGACTGTCTCCAAACCCGTAAGGCTGAGGGACACAGCCCTGCACAACAGAATTCAACATAACAACAAATAAAATGTTAAATCTAGTTTTTGGAATTTCTGCTCTTAAGGGAAGTCATAAAAATATCCTTTGGATGCAGTGAATAGAGATTATGCTGGATGAAGAACATGGACAGATTTAACTTTGTATGATGGAGGAGGGAAAGCCCAAAATAGGCAAAGCTCCATATTCCCATAACTGTGGTCATCTCTCATCAGTCACATCTGTCAAGATTATCTTCTGTTGTGTGGTTACTAATGCTCATATCTGTCAGTATTCCTGTAAGAATTCCAAGACACAATGCATAGAAAAGATTTCCAAATGACGTTAAAAAATGACTTGGTAATAACTGTGGAAAGGTGTCTAGGGAGGTTCCAGTTACATAAAACCAGATAAAATACAACATCTCACAGTCATTGTGATTAATATCCCCCATGAGTTTTCATACGGCTAGCTGTTAAACGTCCCAGATAATGAATATGTTTAGAGTAAATTTTGATTACTGTTACAAAATACAGTAAATGTTCATTTTTGTTGGTAACCATCTCACTCACTCATTCACATGTAACAACCTGTATTTTCACCACAGTGTGGCGCTATAAGGTATAAAATGCTTCATTAGTCTGATAGATCCAGATATAAACTTGTGAAATGGTCAAATTCAGATAGGAAAACTGATTACTTGAAATGAAGGAAATATATAGGATCGAGTGGCAATAAAAACGATACTAACTATACTTTTAAAGCAAGGCGCATACTAGTGGACCAATCATAGTGAAACAGGAGAAAAAGAACAAGCCAATGGGAAAACATTTGGATGCCCCACCTCCAACATGTATTGTAGATATTAAGCCAGTTAAATGGTACATAGATCCTGTAGCCGTTTGTACAGTTTGATCAACTTTGTAGTCTGCTTGTTGTTTCAATAAATTTCTGTCTTGTTTTGAAATTGTTTGCTGTTTTCTTTGTTTTTTTATTTTTTTATTATTTCTAAGTTCAGATCAAGGTCAAAAGAAATTTATCTCCATGACAATGTCGAAAGAGGATGGATAAAATTAATTTTGGGGTGGGTTTTAGAACAAAACAAAACACAGGCACAACAAAACAGCTTGTCTCCAGATGTGTTCATTTCGTACAAATATACATCAGGTCTAAGGAGACGAATGCTCTGTAAGAGCTGTGCCTCACATCACAGAGAGTTTGTCTTTGTTGTTTTACATTGTGAATTAATGTAGCTTTAGATATTACACAATAGGCACCAACATATATTTCACTGAATACATTCATTATTCATTCATAATCTGTAAGCGCTTATCCAGTTCAGGGTGGCGGTGGGTTCAGAGCCTACCTGGAATCATAGGGCGCAAGGCGGGAATACACCCTGGAGGGGGCACACACAGGGCAACACACACACACATTCACTCACACTTTTCCGTCGCCAATCCACCTACCAACATGTGTTTTTGGACTGTGGGAGGAAACCAGAGCACCCAGAGGAAACCCACGCTTACACAGGGAGAACACGCCAACTCCTCACAGACAGTCACCCGGAGCGGGACTCAAACCCACAACCTCCAGCCGCTGGAGCTGTGTGATTGCGACACTACCTGCGACACCACCGTGCCGCTCATTGACATATAATTGTATCATTGAATACAATTATATCAAAATACAAATACAAAATAGCCTTTATTGTAACCCACACCTTTGTGACCTGCGCTCTCAGTTTCATCAGATCAGCCAAACGATTCTTTTACTGCAGCTCAGCCTTGTGTTTCTTGCAGTCAGAGAATCACTATTTTATGAATTAGGATGATTGAGAAGCTTAAAATTTGCCGATGATTCATCTGTATCCAAATAATGTACGGCTCTATCTCAGTGCAGTTAGCAAAGATATACTCCCATTCAGCTCTACTGTCTAAAGTCTTCTTGGGGCTGTGTTTGTGGGCTTGGAGACATCAGTTTCCTTCAGATACTCGTGCAGTGCTCCAAGGAGAAAAGGTTGGGAACAACTGCCTTAGGGCATCGATTTGCAAATACCTGTTCTTAATCAGACTTCACTCACAGTAAATAACTGCAATGAACTGAAATCGGGGAATTTCTGAATGACCAAACTGGTCTTAAGTTTTTAAAAACACTGATTCTAGACTTCTGAAATGCAGTGTACCTTTATGAGCTCATTGATTCCTTGTGACTGACCTCATAGGTGCTAACATCATGGATTTAGTGCCTGTCTGTCATCTTTCTTGGAAAATAATGAAGGGAGGGGACAGATGGAGCAAGGAGGGCAAAAACAACAAGCTGAAGCTCAGACATGCAGAGACGTAAGGAGAGTCTATTAGAAGGAAAGAGACCAGAGGAAAAGTATTCTAAACAAACTCAGCGAAAGTGGCAGCTGATAAAATTCCAGAGACACTGCCTTTACAATGTGAACAGTTCCATCAGATGCGGCACATAGTAGAAGACAGAAAAAAGTTAAAGTGGAAAGACAGAGGGAAAAGAAAGAAACGCCGGTGATCAAGTAGGCAACGTCTGAAACTGCAAAGAAAATAAAACCAACAGCAGCAGAAAAACGGCAGCATCTTGGACAACTGCTCACATTGAAAAGGTAAGATGTCCTTCCATATCATCACATTAACATCATACCTTACTCTGAACTGATTCATAAAGGACATTATAGAGTGGTCCATGGGGTTGTGCCTTCAACTGAGAAGATTATATTTCATTACTTCATACCATTTGCAGGTTTTTTTTCCTCCACATTATTTATATTGGATCTGGTACTATTTTGTCATGTAATTAAAATAAAAATCAACATTCTGAAAACATCTCTCTCTCTCTCTCTCTCTCTGTCTCTCTATGTATGTATATATCGTTTTTTCTTACCGTAAATACTGTATAACTTCAGCATGAGTGGGCGGGGCTAAATTACTATCGTATAATTAATATGTAAATATGAAGGTTTTAGTGACATCACAGCAAATTTCAAATCAGTCAAACGTGTAGCATCTGTTACAGCTGATCAATCTGTTTGTGTAGTTGTCATGGAAATGCTGTCTCTCTCTCTGAGGACCATGTTCTGCTGCTACATTCTTTCCTTACAGCTGCTTGCCGTCATCTTCCCCCGTAATCTCCTTCACAAATAGACTCTCATTATTGAGTAACTGAGTGAACCGCCCAAAGACAATGTTCTGTTCCGTATGGTCCCAAGGCTTTGTTTGTGTAATTTACTCAGAAAGACCCATGTTTGCCAATTAATTCATTCATACATCTAATTTTCTTATCAAACTGCTTCGGTACAAGACATGCAGCAGGTATCTTCTTCATTTCCAAGACTGCTTAGCTCCTAAGTTGTCTATTCAATTGTATTTCGTCTTGTATGCAATTCTAGCAGTGTGTCCATATATTTGTAGACATGGAATCATCTCTCTGAATATACACCCATCGCTGATAAGTAGAAATGTACTGCAATGAATGTACTAGAATGAGATGTTTGGAGCTACAATGGCTTTGGGATGATTTGAAGTGGTGTTTGTTATCCAGAACTGATCGCCCAGCGATAGAAAATGTGCTCACTAATGATCTTATGGCAGAAAGAAATTAAATGCAGCATATGTTCCAAAATATAGTATATTGTTTACAGAAGAGAAGGGCGACACATGCTTTTCATTTGAGAAAAGAAATTAATGATAAATATCAGTTTTTTCTGCCCCCTTCCTGTTCATTTTTTATTGCTCAAAAATAAGTCGACTCAGAGTGTAGGTGCTGCACAAAGAACTATATATTATCTCTTCCCTTTAACTCTTTCCATTCACCAGGAAATGAAGTTCCAACCAAGTAATCTGACTGAGTAAGAGACATTCCATTAGCACTGATGAAGAGTGCAGCAGCACTGGGATTTTTAATTACGGATGTATATTGCTCTGCTTTAACGATTAGCAATTTCATATGAGAGAGGGTTTAATCATCACCTGTATTAAGCAGATTCCACTGTCACAGCATGTTATGGTGCAGAGCATGTTTATTCCATTGATGATCCTCACATAAACATGCCCATAAACACCTGCTCCTTTCCTGTGGTCTGAGGTAATGCTGGCTTACCCAGAGTAGCAAGGAAAATGTTTATGTTTTGTTTGGCATCGGTCCTGCCCCAAACCAGTTGCTGAACTATTTCCATGGGCAAAGGCAAAAGAATTATTAAACAATTGATCTAATCATAATTTGCTGTGGCTTATTACAATCACACAGCTGTTGCAATCAATTTTTGCTGAATACGAACGTAAATGTGATTATTTTCTGCATTCAACCCACCAAATGATACCGCATGACCCACCCACATGACATTCATTGTAACAGCACTCTATCTCATATGATATTGATTAATAAAACATATAATGAAACAAGTAAGGGCTAAGTTCCAAGCATACAATAGGCAATTTCCTATGTCATTAAACCTAAATTATGAGTCTTTACACATGACACAACCTGGACTTGAGTCAGTCTTTGCAAAAGACCTGTAACTATGTTTCTGAATTACAATTATTGTAACAGTCTGAGTCTGTACAGAATTACAGGCCAAGCCTTTGGAAATTATAAATGCGACAGCATCAGTTAAGGGAGGGCTATGAGATCAAACATTTGAAAGAACATGTTTCTCCAACATGTTTCACCAACAAGGAAAGCCCTGAGAATTTTCTCAGAGTGTGTGTGGGAAGCTGAGTGTGTTTGTGTTTTATGGGCGAAACACATGTTCCAGCACACATCATCGTTTTGTCCGCTACAACACACATCTGGCCGTCTTGATGTGACTCGCCAAGCAAAGTGTGATGTGTAATCATACTGTGTCCCAGTGGAGTAAATCTTCCCACCAAAACCATGTGCTGTTTTATAAGATGTACTAAAAGGACAGTGGGATCATGGCTTAGGGGCCTGTGTCAGCCAGTGCACCTTTAGTGCATTTACAGTTTACTTTATAGAATAATTTACACAAGATGCTGGAATATTGCTGTGAGGATTGCATTTAGCCAGGAGAAAGTGTGTGATATTAAAACACCACTACAATGCCTTGGGACCTGTATACCCCTTTATTTCACACTTGGTAGTGCTCACCACTCGCTGCTCTCCAGTTTGTTTTCGTGATCAAAACTGAGCTGTGTTTACAAAGCACCAGTGTCTGTAAATGGGTAAAAAAAAAACAGTGTCTCAGTCCATTATGCTAGGCTTTCTCTCTCTGCTCATGACAAAGAAATGGCATGTGGAGGCTTTTGACAAAGTATAGACCTCCAAAGATTGAAAAGTATGAACTGAGATGAGGATATTGTTCTATT
Organism: Hoplias malabaricus; assembly: GCF_029633855.1. NCBI lineage: Eukaryota > Metazoa > Chordata > Actinopteri > Characiformes > Erythrinidae > Hoplias > Hoplias malabaricus. The sequence goes on from NC_089804.1 coordinate 12,656,653, forward strand.
CCTGCTCCATAGGCGGGTAATATTGACTTAGTCTTGATATAGATGAAACAGACACTGAATTTAGGGGAGCACTAACTGCTTGAATTCCTACACGTCTCCAAAAGTTACATAGTGCAGTTTCTACAGTGCTAAGACACAGTGGCTCTTTTTTTTCACTTATCCAATTCAGGGTCGCGGTGGGTCCAGAGCCTACCTGGAATCATTGGGCGCAAGGCAGGAATACACCCTGGAGGGGGCGCCAGTCCTTCACAGGGCTGTAAAATGTCAGTGAACACCGTATTTGTGGAAAGCAACATTTCACCTCTTTGTTTGGTGTTTTAGGGCGCTGAGGCCTAATGAATATCTGTCCAACTGTGGAGGGAATGGAATGTAAACTGGGATCTTACTCAACAGCAACATATTTGAGTTTTGTGATCTCATCTGTTCAGTTTAGTTTGCTCAGTGTGGTGCAGACAAAAATAGTTTTGACTGTTCTCTTGTTTTAGGGCTGCACAATATATAAAATATAGTAATAATATCAATATGCAATTTACATAGGTCTTGCAATACATTACAAACCTGGAAAACAACAGTATTAGAAGAACACCTTGTTATTGCCCTTGTGGCATGCCTGCACCATGGTGATGTCACTGCCACACAACTCCAGGGCTTTGAGGGTCCAGGGCAATATTCACCCAGCCACTAGGGTTGTACTGGTAAATGCTCCCAGTGTCTGTCCCAAGCCTTAGTGGAATAGAAGGTTTGCATTTAGATTAAAACCTGTGCTACTTTGACTGTGTGGAAGATCTACAGTGGCGACACTTCCTGGGACCAACTGAGAGTTAAACAAGGGAAGTTTAAAATAACTGAACATGGGTCCTTTAAACTAGCACTAACTTCACCTGAAAGGTCTGTTCTAACATTTAGGTGTGATGTGACTGTGTATTTTCTCAGGTCTGAGGATGAGGTTGATTGTGTGCATGATGTGTCTGTGTCAGTGTGTGACTGGTCAGTTGCTGGACACCAAGGTGAAGGGATCTCAGCCTCGATTCATCTGTAGCATCCCGGGACTCTCAGGGCCTCCAGGGAAGCCGGGGTCTACTGGACCAGCAGGGATGGACGGTCATGTTGGAATCCCAGGAAGAGATGGCAGGGATGGGAGGAAAGGAGAGAAAGGAGAGAAGGGGGAAGCAGGTGCAGTGGTTTTCATTTTAAACAATGCATTTATTTTGTACTTAAATCAAGTGCCTTTATTGCCATTCCTCAATATAATCCAAACATATCAGAGTGAAATGCAGTGCTTCAGGTCCATGGTGCAACACAGTACAGCAGCACATTAAATAGGAGCAATGTAAAAATACAAAAAAAAAAAAAAAAGAGAGAGAGAGACCTAATTATAAACCCACATGTGATTATATACCTGAGACACTAACTAAACAGAACAAGACAATAAACAGAGGGGCATAAGATATTAAGATAAATGTCTAGCTGTTAAAGTTCAAATGTGTTTTTGACTGAGCTAAGAAAACTGCACAGGCTCACTCAAACTGATCTGACTGCTTAAATATTTAGCTTCATCTGTCTTTTATATTCTATCATTACAGTGACAGCAGCTTTGGCTGTGGCACAGAAATCATCAACATTTAAAACTATGCCTCTCTTTTTGATTGACACATTGGCAGAGAGGAGAAGGTCCAATAATAATAATACAGTCGTATTTGTGGCTCTAAACTTTCTGAGTGACCTTTTTATCCCTAAGATGATCATATTTCACTGAGACAGATTGATATATTCATTTATATCATTATGAAACATGTACCACATCATTTGAAACCACAATCCATCACTGCTGGGCTTTTTCTTTATTCTACGTCCAGATCTGTTGGCAAAGCTCAAAATTCCTCTAACAGATGGGCCTGGGGATGGTCGATTTTTTTTCTGCTAGCATAGTTTGGAGCAAAAAGATAGATGCATTATAGAAGGTTGTTTAACCTCATGTTAACCTATTGAAAATGCAATATTATATTTATTATTATTCTGCCTCCAGTAAACCTTTCCTCAGTAAACACACATTACATACAGACAGGTGAGATCACGTGCAGGATGGAACATGTAAAAGTTTCCATAACTCAGTTTCAACCATGGCATAAGAGTTTATTCAGCACCGCCCAAGCAGCCCTTAACACAAATATTCAAGCATATATGTTAATGACAGAAAGCCATTCAGGACCACATCATTTCTATTCGTTTTAAAAGTCCCTCCAGAGGCTATGACCTTGTCTTACACCAAATAATTTTGAGCAGGCTCCCACCCACCATGATTCTGACCAGAATGAATAGACAAGCTTCTGGTTAAAGGAGTATATTTCAGAGTATTTCAGCCAAAATGAAAAATGTGACCATATCATCATCTGTTGTAAACAAGAATGTTCACCTGTTATGCTCTAATAGTCCAGAGAGGGATATTTTCCATTTAAAAGAGTAGAAAAACTCCCACTGCCTGGACAGAATATTTGAAACCCTACAAACACTCCCCTACTAAGGGTTATATTTTAATGTAATAACCTAATAAGACCGTCTAAGTCTAGTCCAACTTTACAACAGAACACGTGTGTTTAGCATAGAAAAGGATAGAAAAGTATTTAAAGACCTAAAGTATGCCTCAAATTTGATCATAATTTTAGGAATATAGCAATCAAAAACAGGTGAGATGCATGATGGGAGTAGTCTAACAGGTCTGTCTGTCTCTTTTCAGGGATTAAAGGGAGAGTGGGGCAAACAGGTAAACTTGGTGAGCATGGAGAGAGGGGCCAAGTAGGGAAACGAGGCCCTGAGGGTGAGGCTGGAGACACAGGACCACCAGGACCACGGGGATCCTCAGGAAAGAGAGGACAAAAAGGACAAAGGGGTCCGCGTGGCATCCCTGGAGTGTGCCGCTGTGGCAGTTTGGTGCCAAAATCTGCCTTCTCTGTGGGCATCACCAGCAGCTATCCAGCTGAGCAGAAGCCTATCAAATTCAACAAGGTTCTCTTTGATGAGGGTGGCCATTACAACCCACAGACTGGCAAGTTTGTCTGCGCGTACCCAGGGATCTATTATTTCTGCTATGATATCACCCTGGCCAATAAGCACCTGGCTATTGGCCTGGTCCAGAACGGACAGTACCGCATTAAAACTTTTGATGCTAATACTGGAAACCATGATGTGGCATCTGGATCCACAGTGATGTACCTTAACCCGGAAGATGAGGTGTGGCTGGAGATCTTCTACAAAGACCAGAATGGTTTGTTCTCGGACCCTGGCTGGGCAGACAGCCTCTTTTCTGGGTTTCTGCTCTATGCAGATACTAATTACCTGGATGCACTGGCAGAAGACTACGCTTAGTAGCAAGAAATATACATCATTATATGAGGATTATCCTTGGGTAGCCGATAAACAATGCAAATATGAAAATATAATGTCTTAATATAGGTTAATATAATATAGCAATCAGTGATGCTCTTCATGACTTGTCCTGTTAATGACAGCACCATAATGCCTGCACAACATAATACTACATGCACACAGATTGTTATGATGACTGCCCTTAATCATGTCAACATTGCCATAGACTGCAATGATGTCATGCCAAACTGTCATGGAGTCTTTCAGATTGGCTGCAGGTAGTCTTCAGCAATGAGTCCCTCTCTTGTGAACAACCAACAAATCAATGTGTTGAGGTCACGGTGTAGCTTGCAGTTTTGTCCAGTGCCAGATAACGTTTGATCTTCATTACAAGTACTTTGACGGCCAGAATTTATACTAATGAGGTTCTGCCACCAATGGCCCTACCTTTTCTGAACACACACTCTGGTGTGCTATTTCAACAGAACAAGGCTTGTCCGCATACTGCTACCATCTCAGGAGCCAGCCTTGAAGACATTGCTCCTTCATTAAGGCACACATGAGACATACCTATGTCATACATATTCATGATCACTCACGGTGTAGGAGTTCATGATTAATCACTCATGAAATAATGCATGTCTTAAATGAGCTTGGGCCCAGAGACCTTTCTTCATGATAGATTTCCAACTTGCATTTTGGGATGCAGCAACAATTGGTGTTCACACACAGTGGTTTTGGGACAAGATTCTGAGCCAATGCATTTCCAATATAGAAACATGTCTATAATGCAGTGCCACCTGAGGGCCTGAAGATCATAGACAGTCAATACTGGTTTTGGGCCTTGTCCCTTAGATAAAGAGATTTCTCTGGAACTCTCTGGATTTTTTTCTGAAATCTGACATTTTAAAGAATATAATGTACTTTAGATGAAATCCCCAGGTTCTTTGCTATGTTACATTGAGAAACGTGATTCTTGAATTGCTTGAATATTTGCTCTCACTGTTTTTTAAAGAGTGAAGAACACTTTAATTCCAAAAGTCTCTGAAAGATGCTATATTTTAAACACATTCATGTCACTGAACATTTAACTAATTGCAAATTTCTAATTATTTTTGTAGCACTTTCTTTTACTATGGTATTTTATTAATGTGTGTCTGGCACCAAATTCAAATTTGGCATATATATATATATATATATATATATATATATATATATATATATATATATATATATATATATATATATATATATAAGTGGATAACTTTCAAAATGATTGCAAATGATAAAAATGATTTTCAAATTTCTAAATTTGAAAAGCTGAAATACTTTCTTTCTACTTTTTACACTTAAACATAGGGTTTAAATGATTGCATTGTTTTTATTGACAAATTGCTCTGTCCCATTTATTTTTTTTCTGGAAATAGGGTTTGTAGGTTGTGTATGTATATATGTTATACTGACACACTGAACATATGTTTTTATTTATTTTGATATTTGGGTTAATATTGTTGAATATCAAATTATTCTCATTGTACCAAGAAGGTAATTTTATTTGTAAAGTTTGGGACATATTATTTTGCTTGGTCTCTACTGTGTTATATCTGAAATTATGTATTTTAAAAATAAGGTGTATGTAAACAAACATAAATATAGATTTTTTTTATATTTATGCAATTATCTTCAAAATCAAGAAATAATCCACACTCAAAATATTAGTTTTTAAAGATTTATTTTTGTACAAAAAACTAGGAAAGCTCACAAAGAGCAGACTCACAAATCTGACAATGTCCCGTCCTTAGGCTTCATCAGGTCACTGTGGAGTTCCACTACACATTTGGAGTTCTCCTTTTATTCTTTTGGTGCACTTCAACCTCCCTTCCAGAAGGGGCATCATATCGCACATTTTTTTCCCCAAACAAACAGGAAAATACAGATACACTTTTCCCCTCTTCACAGAAAAAGGCCAGAAACAATTCGCAACCATCCCCATAATGAACCATAGTCTACATTCAACACTTCAAAACAAACAAACAAAAGCAATATCTTTAAAAGCTTTGATAAGTTTAGCAAGCAAGTGACATTTTTTGGGCCAGTTTGCAGGTACTTTTAAACAAATGGCCAAATAAGTATCACTGCAGTGGTTTACATGTGTATACACTAAAGCCATGTAAATAGTCATTGGTTTTTTTCATGATGTCAATAAACTAAATGTGCTTCTCTCAAACATGCATTTATTTTTACAGCCATTGTACAACGTATACCAAAAATGTTTCTTCCGCCTTTAGCCCATTCATAGCAGTGAACATATACACGCACACACAGACTTGGGGCAGTGAGTACACCCACACACCCAGAGCAGCGGGCAGCTATCCCAGCACCTAGTGATTGCTCAATGGAAATTTAGCCATGGACTGAGGGCGGAGACAGCACTGTTACTTCATAGCCCCTACTGGCAACCTTCTATTCTCAAGCCCACTTAGGCCTTGGCTGCCCTTTTACCAGGGCTTCACTTATACAGACTCACATAACTTGAGGGGAAATTCCACCCATACATGATCAGCATCAACTGGAATGTACATTTTCAAGCCAAATAAAACACAGCAGGTGTGTTTTTGTAGTTCCAAAAGCTGTGGAATACATTATGTCACTCTCATTACTGTAGGGCATATATATTTGTGTTGCAGGAAAAATATGTTTGGGACATAACAGGAAAAAAAAAATCACAATTCCTTATCAATAGCATGTATAAAAGAATATATCACCCATCAGCCATAATATTACAGCTCTCTTCTTGTTTCTAGGCAAACTTTACATTTATAACCTCTACTTACACTAATTTCATACATGCATATTGTAGTTCACTGCTGTCCATCTGTTGCTCTGCATGGTTTGTTGGCCCCTTTCACCTTGTTCTGTAATGGTCAGGTCCCCCAGGCAGCAAGGCCACCACAGAGCAAGTGTGATTTGGGTGGTGGAACATTCTTAGCACTGCAGTGACACTTTAGCTTTTGTTTTGCATTTGGTGTGTTGTTCTGGTATAGGTGGGTCAGACACATCAGTACTGTTAGAGATTGTAAATGCTTTGTTAGAGATTGTAAATGCACTGACTGGCTGCTGTCTTAGGCTAGTTGGCGCAGATGCAGAGACAGAGGCAGTGGCTCAGTTGCTGCACAGTTTATGTGATAATCCACTGAATCTAGCCCTTCATCAGTGACACTGAGGGGGTTAAAAACTACAGTGCACTGATGTGTCTGTATTATGGATTCAAAAAAGGTCCAAAAAAATTTTGAGCTTGTAAAACAATACTCACAGATGTAATGGAATTTGTAACTGTGTTTGAGCAACTACATACACGTAAAATTTAAGTGTATTGGAATGCTCAATTTTAAAACAACAACAACAATAATATTTAAAATCACAGATGAGGAAAAAATATTTGAAATTTATAGAAATAATTTTTAAATGTGTAGAAAATATATGAATTTGTAAATTAAATGTTGTGAATGTGTGAATCAGTACCTCTCAAATGGCTTAAAATGTGCCAGAGCAAATCCACACATTCACTTTCTCTGCTGCTTGTGTGAAATTCATTTTGCAGTTGCAGATTTTTGACCCTGTTTTGACGGTCAATTGATGGACCAATAGGAAAGCTTTAGCTGGCAATCAGATTGCAAGGTTTGTTTAACCAGTCAGAACACTGATTTGTTGCTGTCACTCAACTTTGGCACGCTGTTTGTAAATGCCTCAAATTCTCCATCATGGCTCTTCCAGCCAGAGATACAGTGGAGAGTCAGGTAAATAACAATGCTAGTTCAGGTTTCTTTTTACAAATAGAACAAATCAGTTTTCTGATTGGTTAAACAAACAAACCACACATTTGATTTACAAATACAAATCTTTTATACAGTACAAATATTTTTCCACATTTGTGAATTTAATTTATTATTATTGTTGTTGTTGTTGTTTTAAATTTGAGCATTCCAATACATTTGTGGATTTGAAATTTACTTGTATGCAGTTGCTCAAACTCAGTTACAAATTCCGTTACATCGGTGAATATTGTTTTACAAGCTCAAAATCTTTTTGACACTTTTTTTTTTTACTCAATACGGTACCAGTGCAAACAAACGCGCTACCACCACGTCAGTACACATCACTAAACAATACCTGTGGACAATAAAACAATAATAAACAAACAAACTGTATAAATTGCACTTAGGTGGTATGTGGAGCTGATTAAAAAAGGAAATGGGCGTAGAAACAGAGGTTTGGCTTTATTTTATGGCTGATTGTGTGTATTAGCACCCAGTATCTCACCGCACAGGTTTTTTGTTGATTGACAGACACGCTGGCCAAAGAGAAGACAGACTGAGAATAGGGTCCAGCCTATTTTAAACCAGCATTGCTCTGTCGTGCTCGGTTGAGGAGCAGAGTGTTCCGTTACTAAGCAGCGGAGAAGCGCGGCGGCGGCAGAACGTTAGCCTCGGAGTTTCAGTAAGTGTGGCGGAAAGACGAGAAACACTCTTTAAAGCGCTTCAAACTAACAGACTGTCTCCGCTGTAATGTAACATAATGAAAGAGTCCTTTATAGCCACCTCTCTACCAAATACGTTCTCTTTAGGTCGTTTGTTTTTTTCTTACGAGGCTGAAGTAACCGTCGCAATGATCTGTTCCACCTTAAATGATACAGCAGTTAACTTCACAGCATCAGTCGACAGTGTGTAGCCGCTGTGTTGTTTAAGGTGGAACGGAGAATTGTAATAGAAGTTAGCTAATATCAACCTATTTCTCGAGTTTATTATCACTAGTTGACGTTATATATACATACTGCCTCGTTTCGTTATACCGTCTTACAAAGCATGTGTTCCGTATTTATTTAACCCTAGGAAATCTATCTCCGTCTTTAAAATGTGCAGAAGCGTTATTCGAAAATGAGACACAGAAATACTGAAAAAAAAAAAAAAATATGGGTGAATATATTAAGAACTATTGTATGTGTCGCTATATGTTTATTAATTTACTCGCATGAGCAACTATGTTTTATTATTCAGAAAATATAATGAGTCCCGTTTAACCGGATTAATACAGTGCAGTGAATAAAAGGGTAGAAAAAAACCATTGTACTCCGTATTTTTGATTGTAGATTTTAAACGGGGCTCTAATACTAACCCTGTGTTGGTGTAGAGACAAACTTAATGTATGTTGTATATTGTGTATGTTTCTGTAAATATTGTGATATTTAATTCAACTCACAAACCCATGATGAACATGTCTGTGACATTTTATATCTTTTAAGTTGGAGAAAGTGTTGATCCTGCACCTGTTCTTTGAAATGACATAACTGACAGACTACCATTTCTGAAGTGGCCAAACAGACCATTTTTCGTCATGTCCTCATCCAGGTGACTGTTTTTTTACAATTATATTTCATTTTATTCAATTCACATACAATATACCCTTCCACCCTAATCATGAAAACTGATGAAGGACTAGATGATGATTATCATAAACTGTGCAGCGACAGATGATCTACTGTCTCAGACAAGGTGGACCAACAAGCTAGATATGGACAGTAAGACACAATAGAGTGGACAGTAAGTGGACACAGTATTTAATAAACTCCAGCACTGCTGTGCCTGATTCACTCATACACCACCACATCAGTGTCACTGCAGTGCTCAAAATGAGCCGCCACCCAAATTTGACCAAAAAATGGATCTTGATCTTGATCATTGAAGAACAGGTTAAAAAGGGGGCAAATTATATATGCAAAATGATCATTGTGATAAACATCCTGCTGCTTCTTAGACTTTCATTTGAATATTAACTGTTCTTAGTGAGCTGCGGGAAAAGCTGCGAAAGAAACGGAGGGCACTACAGGAGACTTTAGGGAAAGTGAAGGACGACACTCAGGTAAGTGTTGCAACAGTGGACTTTAGACTTAGTGACTAAAAATCCTGCTGCAGAGTCTCTAAAATATATAACTTTATATTTAAATGTGTATTTTTCTATTTATCTGCCGGTATATATACAATGTATTAGTCTGTATATAAGACCATATTCATCAGAACTGAGATATTTTTTTATCTGGAGTTATTGATGAGTTTAAATCTACATGATCAACTTACATTTTTCTTCTAAAGCTATTTTGTCTGTGGTGAAGTTTAAAGAGCATGATTCAACATGCCTATTGCTGTGCTGGGCCTTCATGAACACACACATAAACACACACACACAGATACGCAATCATACAGCTAAGCTGATAAGAAGACGTGTCTTCTGCCTGTTAGGCTTTGGTTCCCTCTGACTCCGATGTGGCTAAGGAGAGTGATCACACTGCGGTGGAGGTTGGTTCTGTTCTGTAGAACCTGTGTTCTAACTGCGTGATAGAATGTTGCTTTGTTCTAGACTGCAGATTTCAACCTTGCTTTTTCACTGTTCTAGACTAACCTATGCTTTCTTTGCTTCTTGTCTGATTGCTCTTGTGGGATTGTTAGGCCATCTGGCTTCCTTTTTTGTGTGCATCTTATAGACTTTTTGTCCTTGTTTTTCTATTTCTTAGATTCAGACTCATTGTGAAGTTATTAAAAGCTCTTAACTGACTTTGTTTAAAATTAATAAACAAAGTATTTCTAATTGCTGTGCACTAACACACAACTGTAACACAGTAAACTGATAAGGTGTTGTGTCCTCTGCCTGCTGATTCCCTCTGAATTTGATATTTCCAGTATGAAATTAATTGACTGCACATTGTCTTGGTGAGACTGATATACACACAAACTCATTACAAACACTAATAATGAATATTTTCCAAATGTGTATTAGTCTAGTGTAAGAAGTAAAGGCAGAGTACATCCTCATTCTGCAGTGCCTTGCCAAGGATTTGTATATTGTTGCTCTCCAGAGAAAAACATGTTCTCCAAAATAGTAACTTTATAGGAGAAGGAACAAACAAAAAAGATATAATTCCTTTTATATATTAAAATAATATAATATTATATATTAAATAATATTATATATTAAAATAAGTAATTATGGGGCATTTATATTATGTTACCATCATGAAATTTTCACACAATACAAAGGACGTCTTTTTTAATTATGTAGTAAACTAAAGGAAATCTACAAAACAAAGGAAATACATGTTTTTCTTTGGATGGTGAAGATATGTGATGTATATTTTACAGAAACAGTAAAGTGCAAAATTCAGGAATCACTGTTCGATTTTACAGTAAATTTACAGTCTAAAAAGTTATTGAATATATGTTATTTGTTTTCCAGTGTCAGAAAACAGCAGAAAACCTATTTACAATAACACAAAAGTACATAGAATCCCTAACATTCATTCATTCATTCATTCATTATCTGTAAGCGCTTATCCAGTTCAGGGTCACGATGGGTCCAGAGCCTACCTGGAATCTTTGGGCGCAAGGCAGGAATACACCCTGGAGGGGGCGCTAGTCCTTCACAGGGCAACACAGACACTCACACCTACGGACACTTTTGAGTCGCCAATCCACCTACCAACGTGTGTTTTTGGACTGTGGGAGGAAACCCACACGGACACAGGGAGAACACACCAACTCCTCACAGACAATCACCCAGAGCGGGAATCGAACCCACAACCTCCAGGCCCCTGGAGCTGTGTGACTGCGACACCTACCTGCTGCGCCACCGTGCCACCCGAATCCCAAACAATAGAATGTAATTTTAAATTATTCTTAGTATTTATTTGGCCTTTATTATTGGGTCCTTTCCTCTTAATTAATCAATTCCAGTGTTTTGCTTAGATCAGATTGGGCTGTCTTAACAGTTCATATTCATAAATGTAAGTTCCCTGAAATGGCATGCATGTGCACCCCATCACAAATTGGTCCCTTATCTCTGTGTAGTGCATAATGTATGTCCTTAAATAATAGCCTCTACACCAAAGTATTGTACAGTATTTCTAGTTTAATCACCTGCACAGTGCGCTATGTAGAAACCACAGAACCATTTACAACACAGCCTTCATGTTGCTGCCGTTAATGACTGCAAATGACAACACTAAACTCATGAGTACAGGCAAATAATTAATTCAATCCTGACCCACCACATACCAAGGATTTGGATATATACCCAATTTTGGACCACATATAAAATGAAGTAAAATCTGATTTGGAAATATCTGATTTGACATGTCTACACAGCTGTGAAATAATTTTGTGTAACATTTAAGAGAAAAAGTCAGATTTAAGTCACTTCAGTCTGGTAATATATAAAAAAACAGCAGGGTAATTTTCCATTCATTATCTGTAACCGCATATCCAGTTCAGGTTTGCGGTCGGTCAGGAGCCTATCTGGAATCAATGGGCGCAAGGCAGGAATACACCCTGGAGGGGGCGCTAGTCCTTCACAGGGCAACACCCCCCCCCCCCCCCACGGATACTTTTGAGTCGCCAATCCACCTACTAACTGGACTCACATGAGACAAAATTGCGAGGTTAATTCATTCAAAGAGAGAACACACCCTTTAGGGGAAATAATGCCAGGTTAAAATGGGTATAATAAATCACTTTTAAATATGTTTTCTGAATGCATTTCTTCTGACACTGAAAGCAATGAATAACTTGCCAGTTTTAATGGCCAGAATAATTACTGTTTTGACTGAATATATACATACAATATATGGACAAAAGTATAGGGAAACTTACACATTACACATTTAGGAGCTTTTTTGGCATCCCGTTCTTAATTCATAGCCATTAATATGGAATTATTTCTGCAAAATCTTTGAGTGTGTGTTTGTGGGATGGGTTTTTTTCCCTTTCAAAGCCTTTGGTAGGTCAAAAATATATTACTCCCAAAAGCTTTTGATGAGGTTAAGGTAAGGGATCTGTTTGGGCCCATCAAGTTCTTCCATGACACATTCACCCAACCGTGTCATTTTGGACATTGCTTTGTGCACTGAGGCACAGTCATACTGGACCAGAGAACAGCCTTCAACAACGTTGAAAGCAAACAATTGTCCAAAATGTCTCTGTGTGCTAAAGCATTAAGATTTCCTTTCACTGGGAACAAAAGGGCCTAGGTCAACATGTGAGAAGCAACCCCATAGCATTTATACCTCCTCAACTAAGTTGGCAGAACATATTACCACTGCCCCAGAGGAAAGTGATGGCATGCTGTACACCACTGCATCTAACACTTGTCATTGTGCATGGTGATATAAGGCTTGGATGCAGCTGCTCTGATGTGGAAACCAGTGCTCTTAGGTTTTGTTGATGTTAATGCTAGAGGAGGTGGGAACGCTGTAGTTACGAAGTCAGCAGAGCTTTGGTGAATTTTATATGCTGTGCGCCTCAGCACTTAGTGAGCTCCTATCTAACTTTGTGGTCTTGCTGTGTTTCCTAAACCCTTAAACACCAGTTTCAATAATACTACTCACTCTGGATCATGGAATATCTTAGAGGGAAGAAATATCCTAAACTGATTTCAGTAATGCATTCTTATCCAGTGAGTTCTTTTGAAAGACCCATTCCTTCACAAATGTTTGTACAAGCAGACTGTCTCTATGTGCTTGATTGTATTGACTTCTGGACCAGAGTGAAACGCCTGAATTTGATGATTAGGAGGTGTGTCCCCATACTTTTGTCCATAGTGTACATGTAATAAACGAAAAAGTAGTTTATACTTTTACACAGCTGTATCAGTGCAGTGAAACTGTATATGATGTAGCTCTGAGATGTTATTCTCATTGTGTGATAATACATTACATCAGGAACTGACCAGCATAGGGGATGATCCAGGCGAAAACCTACGACGCACACTAAAAACTCAAAGAATGAAGAGAAAACAGAAGGTAAAACAGACTTTTTCTTTTTTTCCCCTCTATAAGACTATATAACTTTTTATATTAATCACTGTATATGACATGTATCAAAGCTACCTTTCTAAATTCCAAATCCCAAACCTCATTTAAGCTGTTGCAGTTATTCCATGGATTTGTAAATGTACGTAACTTTCAGCATAGTTGATAATATTTAGCTGACCAGTGACTATTTTCACATACATGACAAATATTAAATGCTTTGGTGTCTGATTTTAACCTTAATCCTAACCATAGTAGTTATCACCCTCTCAGTTAATATCCTTGACACTTTTTACAATAAGATGACTTTTACAACCTGTTTTTTTAGCTGTTAGAAGAGATATCAATGGATGGTCCTTCAGAGGAGGTGGTGAAGGAGGAGGTCACACCTGTACAGGAGCTGCAAGAGGAACTTTCTAAGGACACCAGAGCAGAGGGTGATCATTCCGCCAGAATACAAAGAGGTGAATCAAAAATATTCAAATAATTATCAATACAGAAATCAGACTATTTTGGCATAAGTTGTTATAGATGACAGATTGATTTTATTTGTTGTTGGTTTGCAAAAGTCTTTAGTGTTGGAAGCAACAAGAATCATATGTACCACTGCAGCCCTAGTGTTTGCATATAAGGTCTAATATTATCTTCAATTTAAAATTCCATATTAACTTTTTGTTAACTTTATATCATAAATAAAATGTAAAACTTTTTGTAATCTGAAAATTACAAAAAGCAGTAAGTGACTTTTGTTAGACCCTTACATAGCATGTCTGTATTTTTGCCAGACCGTCTACACGGGCCAGCCTAGGAGAAGCATTTTCGCTTACTGAATGACTGACTGACTGACTCCTAATGTTGAAACGCGCATGCGCGACTAGGAACGATATTTCATCTTCAGCTGTTAGTTCAGCCATAATTTTTAAGGTGGTGCTACTACAACGAATGTTGTTAGCTCAGCCATATTTCACATAGCTCTTTTCCACAAACAAGGGAATGGTTCAAGTTTGTGAACTAAACTTGGAACCATTCAGCACATTTCCGCTGACCTAAACTGGTTCGTGAACCAGAAAAAATCGTTCCCAGCTGGAACCAAAGTAGAGTAGGTTCTTCAGGGTGAACCGTGGCTTCATTAATACAGCTGTGCCCAGCCACATTAAACTTCACGTGTTTAACTCTAACCTGTTACATTGAATAAATAATTAATTGTAATTCTTAAAATCAAAATGTTCTTGGTCTTCTTTGTTCTTTGGTGATAGATCACTACTGGTAGAAAAACACTAATGCCGGTGTTATGTATTATGAACAACATTGTGCTCCTTTTATCGTTTCTGAATCTATTAGTCCTGCCCTCCATATTTTCTGTACAACACAATCACAAAATACAAACCACATGTAAACAACACATTGATATGAAGCACCAAAGCTTCTCCAGACCTTCCAATGACATGGCTATGTATTTTGGGCTTTCCTGTTTTTGAAATGCCAGAAACACCTCTGTGATAATGGCTATAAGCCTAGTGGCGGTCCGGCTAAAGTAAGCAAAATGAGCAATTTTATTAGATAATCATCTCTCTGTCTCATGGGCGGCACAGTGGCACAATAGGTAGTGTTGCAGTCACACAGCTCCAAGGACCAGGTGACTCTCTGTGAGGAATTTGGTGTGTTCTCTCCGTGTCTGTATGGGTTTCCTCCGGGTGCTCCAGTTTCCTCCCACAGTTCAAAAACACACGTTGGTTGGTGGATTGGCGACTCAAACGTGTGTGTATGTGTGCATGTGTTCTTGTGCGCGTGTTGCCCTGTGAAGGAATGGCGCCCCCTCAAGGGTGTATTCCTGCCTTGCACCCAATGATTCCAAGTAGGCTCCGGACCCACTGCGACCCTGAACTGGATAAGCAGTTACAGATAGTGAATGAATGATCTCTCTGTCTCTTAGATCTTCCTCCTCTCCCAGGTTTGAGGTCCGACCCCAGTCTCTCAGAGAGCTCAATGAGGAAACGCATGAGGGAAAAGCTAAGAGTGGCCAGGGTAAATTCATTCCACAAATAAATTCATTGCACAGAATTGCCACATGTATGAAACAATGCTGCATTAAGTTCATTTTTGTTTTAGAAATAGTAGAAGATTTTCTAGTTTGTACAGTAAAAAAAAATAGATGAAAATGAGTTCAAAGCTTTATTTTAGGGCCATGATTGTTTTCAGGTGCTGTTTTTTTTTTTTCTTGGCTGACTTAACTCAAACTGAGTTGAATTTTCTTGTAGAAAGAGTGATTAGTTTGTGTCGAGTATGAGAGGAATGTAAAGGCTATGCACACACAGACTTGATGATTTTCTTTTCTTCTATCAGTCAAAAGCTGCCAGCCTGTTGCAGCAAGAGGCTTCACTGGAGCCGGTCAGTCATCTGAGTCTCAGAGACAGAAACACAATGTTTGACAGAGAGGTATGCCCACTTGTTCTGTGTTATTTGCCGTGTTATAATAGCATCTTGTTGTTTACGGTCACAAGCTGAGTTTCTGTCCATGTGTTTGTGTGGATTATAATATATCGAATACTTAATGAGATGCGTGAGTATTTCACCGTCATTCCACTTAGCTCTGTCTCTTTTCTTATCCAGTTGGCACATCCCAAATATTTCAGGCCTTTTTTTTTGGCCTTTTTTTTTTAAAAGATATGGCCTATTGAGTGTAGAGCAACGTGCTGTTTAAGGTGTTTAAGACGAGCTTTTCCCAGGAAGTCCATGGTCATTCCAGTCTGTTTGCATTTCACAAAATATCCCAATTTTTTTCTGGAAAAGGAGTTGTAGATCAATTTTAAAAATCATATTAAATTTATTATAAGTTTAGATTCCACACATGCAGTGTGATTTAATTGAGCCATAAATGAGATATAACAAATATGAAATGATTATGTGATGTTGTTATTCTTAGAGTTGACAGTAATTTTGTGCACATTGACATTACTGTATGTTTCTGAGAGGGTCTATCATTGTTTTGGTCCTGCAGGCTGATCCAGACCTCAGTGAGGAAGCCTCCTCCTTTGCTGCCAGAGTGAAATTCCGAGATGCAGCAAGTCGCATCACCAGGGACAGCAGGGTGAAGGATTATTGTGTTATTGTAATGGCAATGTTCCTAACACAAGACTACAGACTCTAGTAATTTAGCCTAAGTTTGACAGAATATTAGTCCAATGCAGGGCAGAATTTGTATAATTATCAAAACATTACATTTGGTAAATGAATGTCAAACGTGTAATTAGAATTGAACCATGACCTCATCTAAGCATCTCCTATTACAGTTGTAGACACACTTTTATCTGAGAGTACAAAGGCAGGGTTAAACTGCTTAAAACAAGTCTGAGAAAGAAAGCAACCAAGTAAAAATGAGAGTGAATAAATAAGAGAACTGTGCAAAAAAAGTGAAAATGAGAGCTGAGAGAAAAGAGAACCGGGCACATATGGCTTTCAAAACATCCATGCTTAACACAGCTTTTCAGACTGAATGCTTCTGTGTTTTTCGATCCTTAAGGTATTTTGACCGAAGCAAATTTCGTTAAGACCACAAGTAACTGTGTAAATGTGTGCCAAAGACAAATCTTAAAAAGCGTTACTTCCTGGGGTTTCTGTAGATTTCTTGTCTTTTGTTCACTAAGTAGGCAGAAACTGGTTTGCCCACTGCTGAGGAAGCTTACAACTTCTTTACCTTCAACTTTGACCCTGAACCCCAAGAAACACGACACAAGGCTCTGTCAAAGAGAAGATCTAGGAGGAGAGAGAAGGAAGAGGAAGAAGATGAAGAAAAAGCAGGGGATGGGGAAGAGGAACAGGAAGAAGATGAAGATGAAGAAGAGATGGCCAGAGATAATGAAGTAGAGGAATCCAGGGTAAAAGTCTAAAAACCAACGTAAAGTGTTCAGAGGCATTCACTGTGCTTGCGTTAAAGATAAAGAGCATTAGTTAAAATTTGCTTTTTATGGTTGCAACTCAGGATGAAGATGCACCTCTAGTCAGAGATGAAGAGGAGGACCTGTTTATCATTGATCAGTCAGCACAGGACTTCCTGGAAGTGAAGAAAGCAGAGTATATAGGATACAAGATGCGTGTCCAAAGAGAGAGCGAGATTCTGTTCATTCCCAGTATGAGGCCAGGTAAAATAGATGTAGGACGTCTACTGATAAATTAATCTAAACAAGACAGAACATTCCCACTGATATTACTGTACAATCCAGGGCTTTAAAAGGGCACAGGGAGCAAAAGTGGACAGCAATATCTCAATATTTTCAAAAGTGAAAAACATTTTAAAATGCACTTAAAAAATGAAATAATCTTTTACATTTCTGAATCATTTTAATAGTCAGCAATTTTTAATTTAGATTTTTTAACAAATAAGGATCTCCAGCAATCTAGATACATCAAAGTATTTGTTTTGTTTTTTTAAGTTGTCAATATGTTTATTCGAGAGGATACTATGCATAGGTTAGAATTATAATAATATTTCAAAATATCTGTTTCAGGCGATAATGTGTGAACAAAACAATAAATATATATTGTTAACATGATCATCAAGTTCTCTTGTGCCATGTGTTATCAATTACTATAAAAAATGCAAAATAATTTTTAAAGTTGGCTACAGTGTGGTTCATTTATTTATATATTTTAATAATGTTTAAAATTAAGATTTAATTTTGGAATTTGAAAAGGGTTTGTTCCTTTTTTATTTCACCCTTTATCGAATCTGTGTAGGTGTACCTGTTTACCTGTATATCTGTGTTTGCTTGTGTCTCAGTGCCAGCTTCCAGTAAGCTACCGGAGAATGTCCAGCCTCGTTACTTGGAGGAGGAGGGGCTTTATGTTGGGGAGAGACCACCTGTTTCATTTTCCAATCAGAACATACTGGAAAATAGAATTTTGAAGCAAAATCAGGTGACTGACATCATTAGATAGTCTTGTGGTTTTTTTTTTACTTCTCCCTGAAACTTTTGTAAGAAAAGGGAACTTGAAAGTGTAGCACCTACACTACCTACATATGGTACTGTTTTTAAATGGCAACTGATTCTATTTTGAATTGAAATTGTAATGCCAGATGTCAGCAGTCATCAACGGTTATGGTGAAAATTATTCTCATAAAACACTATTTTTTATATTTGGTGATTGTTTTCCCACAAACTCTATTGTCCAAATCATGTACATATGCCTGCTTTATTCTGTCAGAAAAGAGATAAAGATTTCAATGTAAGTGAATAAACAGTGACAATCTTGATTTTACTTGGAGCAGTGTGGATATTATTCATTAATTTGCTGGGAATTGGTCTAGGCTGCTTGACAAGTGTTCTAATGTGTTTTCAAAATGCTTTCCATGTTGTCCATTTTTTTATTGGCATCTTTACTATGCGTATTGAAAGGCAATAGTTTTTTCTTTTTGATCAGGACAGGAAGTGGTTTGGAGATGATGGGAGAATTCTGGCTTTGTCCAATCCTGTAAAGGAATCTTCCACGAGACCACCACTTTTCCATCTGGAGGAAGAGCTTGACCCAGCACTACAGACCGTCTTCAGAAAGGTACATTGGGCTGCCGTATAATGATCATGTTTTCTGGTGAACTTTAAACATAAGGTTTTGATTTTTGTGCACACTTGAAGGTAGCAGACATTTGTGTGGCAGGCTTATGGTTTTGCTGCCAAAAAAAAAAAAAAAAAAACGTGAATAAACTTTTGCACTTAAAAGAGGAACTTAAATGAAGAGGTTATTTAATGCTGCTGCAGTTAGCAGTGGTATTATTTTCTTGTCTGGTTTTATAAGAAGATGAAAAAACATCCATTTAAAATCTTTTTAAACAATTATTTTTCAAAATGGTTTTCTTTCATGGATTAGAAACAGCATTAAAATCACATATAGGCCAACAGTAGAGAATCTGTTCCCTTAAAACATTATTGGTATTCAAGTATTTAGATAAAATGTAGGTTAAAGCCTTTTTGCAACAAAAAGATGTCTGCTTTGGAAACCAGCAGAAATGGTTACATGTGGCACAGTGTAAAAATATGACTTGTTTAGCAGGTGTTGGGGGCTCAGGATGTGAACACACTGCCTCTACATTTTTTTACCTGAAAACCTCAAAAAACTTTTTTTTTTTTTTTTTTTTTTTTTAAGTCACAAAAATATTTTTGCTTTAATCCCTGAATACATGATAAGCAGTTGTAGTTATGAATACTGCTGTAATATCTCATTACATGAACTCCTGTCATACCCTTAAAAGAGCCAATAGCTGAGCTCAACAATAGAAATGTGATATTTCACAATTATTTAAAAGCTAACAAAATAACAAGAATAATATTAATTTACAAAAAAAATCACTTAATTTGAAATCATGTGGGGCGGCACGGTGGCGCAGCAGGTAGTGTCGCAGTCACACAGCTCCAGGGGCCTGGAGGTTGTGGGTTCGATTCCCGCTCCGGGTGACTGTCTGTGAGGAGTTGGTGTGTTCTCCCCGTGTCCGCGTGGGTTTCCTCTGGTTGCTCCGGTTTCCTCCCACAGTCCAAAAACACACGTTGCAGGTGGATTGGCGACTCGAAAGTGAGTGTGTGTGTGTGTGTCTGTGTTGCCCTGTGAAGAACTGCCGTCCCCTCCAGGGTGTATTCCCGCCTTGCGCCCGATGATTCCAGGACCCCCCGCGACCCTAAATTGGATAAGCGGTTACAGATAATGGATGAAATCATGTGTATGGCAACATATTTTTTCCAAGAATGATAATTTCATGCCAAAATCTTCTCAGGACTGAGTTGTCAGGACTCTTGAGTTTTTGTGCATGCATTCAGACTATTGCTTAGCAGCAACGGCCACCAATAAGATTTGCAGAAATGAGTGGTGTGAGACATGAGAGTGGCTCCAGATGTGTGGTGATGTCGTTAATGGAAGGAGGACTTAAGTTGAGTTCAGAGTGTGGAGTTGTACTAACCAAACAAAGAGGAAGGATATGATACACTTTGCAACATATGGAGAAATGAATTAATATATTAATTTGTTGCCTAGATGTCCTTGAAAAAACATTACTCTTGGAATTAGCCTTAAAGGCACATGTGGTATTAATAATAAACACAAGAGCTTTAAAAAAGTGCTTTTGTCTGCGACAAGAAAAATTATTTGGCTCTGCGTTCTAACGAATCATTTCTTTCAGATCTCAAAAAAGGATTGGAGGACTTAAAGTGAAAAATGTTATAATAGTTCATGTAATCTTTTGAGAAATCCACCCCATAAATCCCTGGACATTTTCTGCATGGAAATGGATAGCACATAATTAAAAAAAGGATAGCATTTTGTAGTTCAACAATTACAGACATCAGTCCATTTGTGACTCTGCATTCATTGCTTGTCCTCCTCTGTCACTCAAATGGCCAGAACCAGCACAGAGCAGGTATGATTTCAGTGGTTCTCACTGCTGCAGTCACAATGGTGGTGATGTGTTGGTGTGTTTTGTGCTGGCACAAGTGGACCAGACACAGCAGTGCTAACCTCACTGACTGCCTATTTTTACAGACAGACAATAATCACAGTCCATAGGTGTGAGTGAATATGTGAGTGTGTGTCGAGCACTGGCGCCCCCTCCAGGGTGTTTTCCTGCCTTGCACCTATTGATTCTGGGTAGGCTCCAGACCCACCGTGACCCTGAACTGGATAAATGGTTACGGATAATGAATGTATGAATTATAGTCTCCTTTTGCAGGCTCTAAAATCAAAATATGTGAACTGCTACATCGCTGGCATCGGGGACACACAGGGAGACTACCAACTGGATGTGGATGTTTCTGGGCTTATATTCTCCCATCATCCCCTGTTCAGCAGGGAGCATGTGCTTGGAGCTCGCCTGGCCCAGCTGTATGACCAGTACCTCAACAGACAGCAGAAAAACCTTACCTCCCTTCTCACTGACAAGGTAACCGAACTCCAATTAGGCTCATGGGATATATGAAGAGAATATTTGTTAAGGATTAGATGCACTTAATTTGAGGAGGTTGAATGAGGAGAAAGCACTGTTCCTTTACTCCTATTTTCCCCATTTTCTTTTTCCTGCAGGTCCAGGAATCTAACTGTCAAGCTTTCAGTCCCAAGCTTATTGTTACTTTAATTGTTTTCATATATTAATAAGCTAATAGCACTGAACATGTAAAGTCCCAGTCTGAACTGCATTTGATGTTAAAGCCTCAAGTCTTTAAAAGTGGAGGGTTGCTGTTGAGAATATTTAGTTTTTCAGTAGAATATATTGATAAACTTATACAATTTTAATTTAGTTTGTGTGAATCTGTGTGCACAGCTGAACGGTTTGAGAAACACTATTCGGAACATGCTGGAGCTGCATAGTGGGGAAGGCATTAGTCATGTGACCCAACAAAGAATTGCAGAGTATAAACAGGAAGTGAGGTAAGTGATCTAAAACAGATGTTTTATATGTTTTAGCTATGTTTATTTTGCACAAGGCTCTACACATTCAGGATTCAGTAAAAATCAATGCTGTTCAAGTGTGACTTACACTGTCACGTAACAGATTTGATTCTGTCTTGCTGAGGTGACAGAATGATTTTTGCTGCATTTGTCTAGAATCTGGCATCTAAGACCAATTTCTTCATCTTATCTGTAGGAGCCAAGTTTGCTTTCAGGCTGTACTCCTACAGAAGCCTATTACAAATAGTGTTCTCAATTTTAAATTCAGGATTATGTTGAGTCTGTGCTATGTTTTACAGACACACACGTCAGCTGCGAGACTCTGAGCAGGAAAAGGACAGAACTCTGCTGAAAAACATAATCAAAGTTTGGAAAGAGCTGAAAGCACTGAGGGAGTTCCAGGGGTTCACGAACACGCCCTACAAACTCTATCTCAGGAAGTGAGTATTGCTGAATATAACACAACTCCAGCAAGATACATTAATCTAGCACACTTTAAAATTCTAGCCTAACATGGAATATTATAATATATATAATATACAAACAAGAACTAACCCAACATTCTGTATTAAACTTAAATAAACAATTAAAATGCACAACAATCATTAATAAGACAACCCAGCACTCATGAAACATGAATGAACCAAGCCATTTACTCCTCAAAAAACTTAAAAATCCACCCAGTTCTTCTCTGCAAACCTCAGTAAACCAACACAAAACTCCAACAAACCTCTATAAACTAAACCATGGCTCTATAAAGAGTATTGATAAACCAACCCAACACACTACAAAGAACAATTACATGTGACATTCTGTTTTCCTCAGAGAGGAGGTGCACCGGGAGCTGGATGAGCAGCAGCAGGAGGCAGAGATAATGTCTGAGTTAGCAGAGCTACAGGCAGAGATGGAGGAAGATTATGAGAGGAAGATGATTGATTACAGGAGAAAGATGGAAGAGTGGAAGTCCTGGCGAAGGAAGCAGGTATCATGGCTGTAATTTTTATCCCAGGACAGTGGAAAGAATATATTAACATTTTGACAGATATAAAGATATATTTTAATTATCAGTCTGGTATGAAGAAGCTAGTAAATTGGCCCTCAGCCTGGATCTTTCAAATCATTACTCAATCGTTAATTGTCTCCAGTCTTAGTTAGTTATATCAAATATAATCAGAAACACACAGCTCCAGGAACCTGGAGGTTGTGGGTTCGATTCCCGCTCCGGGTGACTGTCTGTGAGGAGTTGGTGTGTTCTCCCCGTGTCCGCGTGGGTTTCCTCCGGGTGCTCTGGTTTCCTCCCACAGTCCAAAAACACACGTTGCAGGTGGATTGGCGACTCGAAAGTGTCCGTAGGTGTGAATGTGTGTGTGTCTGTGTTGCCCTGTGAAGGACTGGCGTCCCCTCCAGGGTGTGTATTCCCGCCTTGCGCCCGATGATTCCAGGTAGGCTCTGGACCCCCCGCGACCCTAAATTGGATAAGCGGTTACAGATAATGGATGGATGGATGGATAATCAGAAACAGCAATGCTCATCTCACTCATGCTTTTCCAATGAGAACTTTTGGAACGTTCTCACCATTGTCTAAAAACTCCAGATGCATGTTCTCTGCCATGAGCAGAGAGAAAAAGCCTAGCTTACGAGACAGAGATTGCAGAGCTAGCATATAGTGAGGAAACATCCTCTGAATTATATAAAAAAAATGGTGAACATTGTCATTAAATTTTCCTTGAATTTAAATTCTCTTTTTACGTGCTTGAGACTGCATTTTCATTTTTCTTCTGCAAAACAAGATACCAAGACACAATTTTTTAATGATATTTAAATTATAAGTCAATGGTAGTGTTTTGAACTTTTTTTGAAAGTTTCCACTGATTCTTTAAGTGTGATTTTAGGAAGCAGTATTAAAAGAAAATGCAAAGAGTTATGTATGATATGGGGATATATACTGTACTTTTACAGTACAGGGAGCTGTCTAAGACAAAATGTTGTGTGTTTGTCTCTGCTGACTTCAGAAAGCTTTAAAGAAGAAACAAAAGAAGAAAAGACAGCAGCCTCAGGATATGGATGAGGATGAAGAGGGGGATGAGCACAGTGAGGAAGAGTTGGCTGAGGAGCCAGTGAAGCCAGAAGCTCCAGAGAAACCTGACATAGCAAGTCTGGTCCAGCAAGTGCGTGAGAAAGCCAGTAGGATCCGTAGAAAACCTGGAGAACCTGTTCTGATTCCAGAACTTACTGCATCCAGTCCAGTCACTCCTAATGAGCAGTGTAAACGGTATGTACACAGAGGCTGCTGTCTTTTAGTAAGCGCAGATGTAGTTTAATTGTTAATGACATCTGAGCACTGCTGAAAGTCTGTAGTTTTAACATCAATATACTGCATGTGGATTGTGTTTTAAGAGGTGAATTTTCACGAAGAGAAGATGTTGCCAAGCGTACTCTCTTCATCAAAGTTTTGTACAATGACAAAGAAGTTTCCAGAACAGACAGCCGTACGCTCAACTCTGACTTCAGGGTTCACTTTGGACAGATTTTCAACTTGAAGATAGTGAACTGGCCAGAAAGTATCAAATTACAGGTGGTTAGAATTAATAAATTTTTTAATTTTAATTTGTTTTAACCTGTGTCTGTATCAGGGATAGTTTAAGAGTTTGATTGATTAAGAAAATTTTGAAACTCATTTAGTAAATGTGGGGAATCACAAACTTTTTCTTCCGCTAAAATTTTGTATCACTACTAGTTTTCATAAATACATCAGAGAGTGTTTTCTAGAGCAGGCTTCATTCTCACTACAACCCAGACCATGTCAAAATTCTGTCTTAAAAATTGCAGAATTGTTGACTGGTAGATACAAATTCAGCCTGCTTTTGAAAGTTTTTTTTTTTTTTTTTCTCCCTCATATCTGGAATGGGCTGTGAACTGTAACATAATCAAAGACAAGCAATATGACATCTGGGATGCCCCACGACTTGAATTGTTTAGTCTGTTAGAATTATGTATTTTTCTGTGTAGTCGGTAATCTCCTGTTACCTTCTGAAAAATCTTCTGATTATTAATTGATTAATGACCTTAAAAATTGATTACCATTTTGACTGAAATACATGTTCCCAGTCTATGTGCTTTGACCTTACATGTATTTTCCCCTTCAGATATATGAAAGTGTGAGCTCTTCATCATCTCTGCTAGCGGAGGTGTGCGTGCCAGTTCCGGAACCTTCTGTCTTAACAGGCAGCGCTCCATTTGAGGAACTGGAGTTCAGCAGCAACCAAAGAGTCACCTTCAACCATGAAGGGGTTGGCAGTGGTAAATACAGACAAACAAATTATGAAAACCGTGTATGATACTCTTTCTTCTCTACTATCTTGTGACATGTTGGCAGAGATTGCAGCAGAATATCTAAAATTATTTTCAGAGTTCCTAAGCCAAACATCTGACCATCATCCATGTACACAGTGAGGACATGCTGAAAAATGATCTGAGCTTATATTCATAGTTTTATTATGTATTTAGTAAATCATTGTTTTAAAAGAATGTATTTGTTGATTAATTTTATTGTACTAATATAAGATTTGCCTTTTTAAATTTTTGGTCCATCCTACTTTAGATGTACCGTTTTCGTTTTCGGCTGATGGCAGTAACAAGCAATCCCTGCTGACTTCAGGAAAGCTGTCCTGCTGCGTGTCCTGGGCTTTAGGGGAGGATGACATACCCCTAGCTCCCCCTTTCAGTCAGTCTGGTGCAGGCATGCACAGGCAAGTCACAATCCCTCTCAAACACATTTAGATAATTTGAATTG
This sequence comes from Hoplias malabaricus, assembly GCF_029633855.1. Classification (NCBI taxonomy): domain Eukaryota; kingdom Metazoa; phylum Chordata; class Actinopteri; order Characiformes; family Erythrinidae; genus Hoplias; species Hoplias malabaricus. The sequence goes on from NC_089804.1 coordinate 12,682,086, forward strand.
AATTTGAATAATTTAAAAATGAATTAATACTAAATCTTTATATTAATTAATACTAGCGTGAAATTACATTAATTTATCAGTTACATTACTTGTTTTTTGTGCTTTTCTATTTATTTTCAAATCAAGAATTTTGAAAGGAATATAGTAATTTTAACAGTAAAACTTTAGTCATTGTTATGCAGTTACTAGGCTCTTTGTTTCATTTCATTGTTTCATTTACTTCAAAAGCATTTGTACTGCTTTTTCAGTTAGTGTCACTTCGTTTTATTTTATTTTGAGGGTATACAAATAGCAATTATCAAACTTCAGTTCTTGTAATGATCACCTGTTTATACTTCACTATTTTTCCATTCTCTCTCTTTGTCTATAGTGGCCTGAGACAGATGGATGCTATAGCATGTATTGGGGCATCAGGTCTGAATGACATGAAGAGGCTTGGGAAATGGGCAGCAGAATCTCGCCTTGACCCCAATGACCCTAACAATGCCTCCATAATGCAGCTGCTAACAGTGAGTGAGAACAAATATTTCAGGCTGAAACCTGAAATATATATATATTGGGTTGTTTTGTGTTTCTCAGATTGTAAAAGTTCCTCAGATTTTGTTTTGACAAGGTACATTTTTTTTTTCATCATTTGATGAGAACTGAAACAATGTTCCTAGAAAAGATTCAAAATCCCTGTGTTTACAGTTCTTTGAGAAGAGCACGTTGAACTTCATATAGATCAATCAGATTCAAGTCCCTGTTTGAACCCTGGACACTACCTCATCTCTCCACTTCCCTCTCTTATTCCTCCTTACTATAGGCGGCAAGTGGAGGGGAGGTAGCTTTCCCTGATTATTTCCGATTGGAGCAGCTACAGGAGGAGTTTAACTTTCTGACAGACGAGGAGCTGGAGCGTTCTCGTCGTTTTCGTCTGCTCCGGCTCAGGAGTCAGGAAGTTGCAGAGTTTCGCCATTTTAAAACCATACCTGCCACTGAGCGTGAAATCTCAGAGAAAGTGTTTGAGGTTAGAGTTCCAGTTTATGTATCACATTGATGTTGAATAGCTACATCTCTTCCCTTAAACCTTTTCTGTGTTTATATACCAGCTATTGGGCTTTGCTAGAAAAAAAAGAACAATGTGCATGAACACAGCATTAAGAATGTGTTACAGTGAATTTAACTTGATAAAGGAGAGATGGTAGGTATAATTAAAAACTTGTAGCACAGTTCTCTCTCATGTAAATATTATGAATATTAATTTAAATAAACAGTTATTGCACCAAGTTCAAATATCAATGTTGTAGAACTGTAACTTCCTCTCCATCCCATCAGGATTATGACCGCAGGTTAAAGGAAGGAGAGCAGGTCGACACCAAAGAGCACATAGATGCACACAGAGCCCTGGTGGCCAAGTATTTACAGAAGGTCAGTGGCCCTTTATGTTTTTAAAACATTTGTAACCCTATGTGGACTGGATTAGTGTCACATAGGGAGCTGGGGTAAATTCATTGTACCTCAGGATGTCAGTAATGCTTATGGTGTATTTACACTGGATAAAATATTTTTGATGTAAATAATAGAGATGGGAGTGGTTTCTCATGCACTGCTGTCACACTGTGTGTATCATAGGCAGCAGAGCTACTGGAGTTTTTACACTATTACCACTGTTCTAAGACCAGCCCCCCTACCAAAAATAGCCATCACTACACAACCTTCTAATCTTGTGCTTCAAAGTATATACTGGGTGAGAAGAGGGCAAAAAAGTTGCTAATCCTTCACAGTTATTATAACTGATATTATAAACTGTTTAATAGTAACTTAATGAGTAGGACACACATTCATAACACGTCATAACTACCTACAGTTATCAAACATTTCTCTCCACTAGTTGTTTTATGGATTTCAGCATGGTGCTTCATTCAGCAGCGGAGCATTTTCTTCTACTTGAACTCCTGTTCTGTTGAGTTGTTCTACCTTACTGTACTTTGTAAAACACCCTAAAACGTTATACGTTGTGGGTCTTGGCATGCACAGATCTGCTTAATTAGGACATATCTAGAGATAGCACAAATAGTCAGGACACCTGTGTATTTTATTAATAAATATCTCCTCCATCCTTGAGAAAATCTGCTAAAAACTCTTTTCAATTGGATACGCTGCATGTCACTTCGGATGGGATTAACATAACCTAGGACTATTTTTACTGCTTGGGAATCTTCCCTGAAACTGAAGCACACACTCCGGAAAAATTACAGAAATTGTCTATTTGGAGAAGATTAAAAACACTGAGCTACTCTGGTAATAATTACTTTATTTCATATCCACAAGTAAAATGAATTCTTTTCAAATAGGGATTTAAATATAGTTTTTTGCTGACATTTAATATAATGGTGTGGATTTTAGATTTTTGTGTGTATTACAGTAATTTATAAATTAATAAACTAAGAGTTAATAAGATTTTTCAGAACAAAACATAACTGGCTTGATCCCTCCCCCCTTGATTTAAAATGTTGTTTACTTTTTTGAGCAAATAAGGCCAGGAATGTTGACCTTTTTAAACTGAAGTGATACTACTGAATTGAGCTGGATCTTTTTCACTTTCAGGTACAAGAGACAGTCATTAATCGCTTCCTCATAGCAAAGCATCATTACATATTGTCTGATTTGGTTGTGGAAGAGGAGGTCCCAAGCATTGGGTAATTATTCTATACTCTTCCACAGAAGAACATCATTAGTTTGATTTTGAGATATTGAAAATTGAAACGAACTAATGAACTAAAAGCCATCAACTATGCTCAAAGAACATGTCATATTTAAAATTTTTGTTCAGTTCATATTTATTCTGTAATTCTCCTCTGTTTTATTCTCCATTTCTTCTTTGCAATTTGTATGTAGAGGTCCAGGCCGAGGGTACGTGTGCAGGCTTTTTTTTTGTTGTTCTTTCTGTGCTCCTTTTTAATTTGTTCCCTATTATTTACCCTATTATTACCTCCATCTTAAGGTTATTATATCTCATTAGTTCTCCTTTCTGTAAATACATGTACCCTTTCTCTGTAGAGTTGTACTGTTCAGTGTGTAGACCTTTAGGAGTCCAGTTTGTCAGTGTTGTAGACAAAGGCTGAAGGAGTTTAAGTTTTAGAATCAGTGTAAGGTACATATTAATACTTTGCAGGTAGCTTCAATATTCTATTACTAAGACCATATGTATTATGTATGCAATTTTATGTTATGAACCAATTAAAAATGTATAGTCTAAGTTGTACCATATGTGCCAGGATAATTTGTGAAAGCATTCCTAGAGTTACACTGGGTAGTAAATTGCAGTATGAGCTCCAGTATGACCCCAAATATAGTCATACTATTATGGAAAGTGTCTAATGTAGAAAAGATAGTGAACAAATTTTAATAAATAGAATACATATTAGATCATGCTAATTCGCCCCTAATGTTGCAGGCTGTATAGCATTTTTGGTTTGAGAATATTTGAGTCTGGTGTACTGAGCTAGACATTTTTGTAAAAAGGATAGGAAATGTCTGTCCACACATGGTGCAGTGACAGTGTATTGTACTTTTTACTGTCAGGGTTTTAGGTCTGAGCCTGTTTAAACTGGCTGAGCCCAAACGGCCTCTGAAACCTCGGAGAAAAGAGAGGAAGAAGGTAACGGCTCAGAACCTTTCAGACGGCGACATTAAACTCCTACTTAACATCATCAGAGGCTATGACATCCCAGTCCGCAAACCTCACACCAGGTATCGCACATCACGTCTTGTAATGATGTATGTGATATGTCCTTCCATATCCTTGATATTACGTAAGCATGTAAAAAGAGAAAAATGAAAAACAGACTTAAGAAAATATAACTGGACAAATTTAGAATTAGAATCACTATATTGGCCACTGTGCTTGCACACAGAGGAATTGATTCTCCACATTTAAACCCAATCGGTGCAGTGAAACACACATTTACACACTCACTAGTGAACACTAGGCTGGGAGCGCACATGCGGGGAGTGGTGGCATAAATAAGCTTGTTTTCATAACTAGTAGCATTTTTTTATTTTCAGCAAACCTGCTGCAGCTTCTAAGAGTGCACGCTCGTACACAGAGACATTTACAGCCCCTCAGTCCTCCCAGACAGCACTGCAGGGCAGTGAGTGGCCCCTTGGACAGGTAACTCACCGTCACCCAACCAGCAGTGTGCCCTTGCTTCAGGTTGGGGCCAACTCTGCTTCATCATGTCATGTTATTTTATATATGTGTGTGCTTTCAGCCCATGGTCCGGCCTTTTGTGGAGGTGTCTTTCCAACGTACAGTGCTGCAGACCTCCACAGCTGAGGGGCCAAACCCCTGCTGGAATGAAGAGCTTGTGTTGCCATTCAGGTCTGAGTTTAGAAACTTTCTATTTATTCCAGGGATATATTACAGCATACACAGCAAATGGATATCCTTTAGAAACTGCTGATACATCTCTGCTCATTTCTGCTGAATATAGTCATATACATATAATCATATAGTCATTAACATTTCTGGGAAGTATAAAGCCAGCATCTTATTGTTATCATTTATTAAGGAATATGACGACCCTGTCTTTCTTTGTCCCTCAGTGCTCCAAATGGAAACTACAGCACCTCCAGTCTGCAGGCGGTCCGGGACGAGGTCTTTATCAGTATTTTTGATGAGGTTCTCTCTGAAATGGTAGAGGTGAGTGATACATAAATCAATCAAAACTGGACCTGTTTTATTTTCTGATTTTAAGACCGAGCTAGTCCCTTTTTAGTACAGACCTAAACCAAGCCTGTTCAGAGTCACTGGCAGAATCGCAGTAGGGCAATATAAAAATTTATTCAAATGGCTGGTGTAGATATATCAGTCAAGTGGCATGGACTTCATTCTTGTTCATAGTTTGTTCTGTGATTCTATTTCAGGATGAAAGAGGAAGCAGTGTTCACACTCGCATTGAGAGACACTGGCTGGGTTCCATCAAGATTCCATTCAGCACAATTTATATGCAGTCACGGGTATATTGTAGCATGATGATTATTATTATTATTATTATTATGTAAAATAAAATTCAGCTTCAGCTCCATTGCTGACCACTAGATTTTCTTGTGAAGAATTTACCCAGTGTTTGACATAACCGAAGCCCAGTACATGAAACAACTGTTCTGTGACTTAAGAATGTTGACCCTTTAATAGTCTCTAAAATTTGTGTAGTTTTTATCTCTTATTTATTTACTGGGGGGACAGAGTGCCACTACAGGTAGTGTCACTGATGCACAGTTCCAGTGTCTTAGGGTTGTGGGTTCAGTCTCTGTCTGTGAGGACTTTGGTGTGTTCTCCGCATGTCTATGTGGGTTTCTGTCAATTAAATTGACAATAAAATATTGTAGAAAACCATTCATATTTTCAGAAAGAAAAAATTTGCATTTATAATTGAGTTATTCTTTGAAGCATTTGTTCTTGGCATTTGATTGGGATTTTGTTGTTCTCACTTGATTTGTAGATTGATGGGACATTTAAGGTGGCCACACCCCCGGTGTTGCTAGGTTACAGTAAGGAGCGTAGTCTGGGCAGTGAGGGAGGATATGATGCCATTTGGAGCCTAAGTGAGGGTACATTTCTCACCCTCTTCATCACCATTGAACCCCAGCTGATACCTGGGGACACCATTAGAGAAAAGGTAACACTCATTCATTTTATTTTCCTTGCTGTATTTTCAATCCTTCTTCTTTTTTTCTTTGTTGTTATATTTTTTCAGTTTGCAATAGGTTTTGTCTTCTATTATACTCCTTTTATGAAGAGTTCTTTAATTTTCCACTGACTGTATAGCTGCATTTTGTACATTAAATTAGAGATTGTAATTCATCTGTAGCTTCGTATGCTTCCAAGGTTCTTTAAGGATCAGGACCACCACAGAGCGCAGTGTTATTTGCAGCATTCTCAGAACTGCAGTGATACTGACTTTGTGGTCACGTGTTGTGTTTTGCGTTGGTATGTGTGGATCAAGCAAAGCTCGACATCAACACACTTCAAGCCCTCTGTCACTGATGGACTTACAAAAGTCCACCAACCAAAACTATAGATCCAACAGACTTATGTGACCCCTGCTGAAGGGATGACTAACCAAATTTTTTGTAACAACCTTGTCTCTACAAAGTATATCTACTGTACCTACAAGGTGGACCCACAATGTAGGTGTGTCTAATAGAGTGGGCAGTGAGTGGCCACATTGTTTACAACTCCAGCAGTACTGCTGTGTTTGATCTCCTCATACCAGTGCACCACATAACACCACCACCATAGTGCTAAGAATCATTCCAACAAATACCTGCTTTAGCTGGTTCTGTGGGGTCCTGACCATTGAAGGACAGGATGAAACCATGCTAACAAACTATGCAGAGCAAATTACAGTTTGTAATTGCACCTATGTGGTAAGTGGAGCAAGTGAAATGGACAGTGAGTGTAGAAACAAGCAGATGGGTTTAATGTTATGGCTTAATTTCTTTTGTATGACCTTTTGTTCACACATCATTTCCTCTTTATTTCCTCTTTATAATGCTTTCTCCTTTTAATAGCTGAAGGACGTAAAGGTAATACCATTTGTCCTGAGTAGAGAATGAGTTTTTGTGATTGAATTATTCCTAAATAATATATTGTGTACAATACTGGTAAAGTTATGTCCCTGGTTCTGTAAATATAAACTTTCAGGTAAAAGTCACCAAACAATCAGGTTCAAGATTTGTTTCAGGTTTTGAAATTGTATTTTTTATGACGAGCTAAATAGACAGCCAGGATATTAGCGCTGTAGATTTTGTTACTTGTAACGTAATGTACCCGTGTTACAGTGTAGTTACCTTGCTAATGCTGTTTTTGCATCTGTTGTTTGAAAAATCAGTATCTAGTCACTACTCTGAGAACATTTAAAGTGCTGTCATCATTGTCGCTTTTTATTTCTTTTTTAACAGTTAATGATTACTTTTTTATGACAATGAAGTTATCCTCTGAAGACATTTTCTTCACCAGGTTTTGACTTAATCTCGTAAAAATACTCCACTCTGATCACTCATATTCTCTGAAAGGAGACTTTGAGTATTCTTCCACATGCTCAGTGCAATTAAACATTCTTAAAAGAGCTGAGAAGTCTGTACATCCCTAAGAATTAACACAGTAATAACACAGATGAGCTACATTAGCTAACTGATCTCTCTCTGGCATGGTCAAGTTTGACACTCAAGAGGTGGAGCGTTTGCTGCTAGCCTGTGAGATTTTTGAGAAGGATGCAAGCCAGCGGTTCCCTGACCGACCTTGTCTCACCACTGTTGTGGATATCACTGGCAAAACCGTCTTTGCCACACGCTTCATAAGACCCTTGGCACCTCCAAAAGAGCTTCTGGACGCCTTCCCTAACAACCTACAGGAGACAACGGTCAGTTTCTGTTCATTCTTCACATCATGACTGCTGCACAGACTACATTGGTTTTAAATGTTTTGTTAAATACTAATAAACATTCATTTTGCCTAAAATAGTGCAGATGTGTTCTGTGTTGTTTTGTAACATCAAATACAGTGTCTGGTATCTGATATAAATTCCATTCAGTTTACAAACATTTGTGCAACGGTGGTGTCTTGTTTTGTTCTGACTGTTTTCTTCACCTATTTTAAACCAGCTGTCATTACTCCATCTAATTAATATTTGGATGCTTTTATGTAACTCTTGTGTTTTACCAGGAGCTGGTTGCTCGATACGTGTCTCTCATTCCGTTTCTACCTGACAGTGTGTCTTTTGCCGGCGTCTGTGACTTATGGAGCACTTGTGATGTGAGTGCTTTTCCTAATTGTTTCCTGTTTTTTCCTTCTTTATGGAGTTGTTCAATCTTGTCCATCTGAATATTTTTATATAATTTTGTAGCAATTCCTGACACTGTTAGCAGGTGATGAGGAAGAACATGCAGTGCTGCTCTGCAATTACTTCTTGTCCATGGGCAAAAAAGCATGGCTCATCATAGGAACTGCCATTCCTGAAGTGAGTGACGAATGAAGTGTAAATGTTTTTTTTTTTCATGAATACTGATTGCACAATTTTTACAGATGACCATAAGCAGAAATGTAACATTGTATTACAAAACCTGTTCATTTCAATATAAACATGGCTTAATTATGTCAAATTTTAGGGCCCCACAGCATATGTTCTTACGCAAGAACAGAACAGGTACCTGATTTGGAACCCCAGCTCGGGACAATACTATGGACAGTATGACACTTTTTGCCCACTACAGACTGTGGGATGCTTGGTAAATTCAGAAAATGTAAGTACATAGACATTTTACCTTTTTCCATCGACAAAGAAATGTTACCTTTCAGTGAAATAGTTTTTCTTCAGCTGTGTGGAGTGTATATATATATATTTATGTGTACAATCTAGATTAAGAGATGAGCTTAACCTGACAGTGTTTATGTACTGGTTTGTGTGTGTTCTCTTGAAGGTGTGGTTTAATATCCAGGTATACACAGCTCCAGTGAGAATGAGTTTTGATGTAAGCAAATCAAAGCTCTGGAAGCCATTCTTCTCCAGATCGTTCTCTGACCCTGGCCTCTCCAGTGTACAAGTAAGTGTGTAGAACAAAACCTGTAGCTCCACCAGTTACAAACCTTTCCTGTCATATTAATTGGTACAAATCTTTGAAGTTTATGTTTGTACCCCGTGTATATTTTGAAGCCTGAAGAGCTGGTGTATAGACGCATAGATAAGGCAGCTGCCGCCGAATTACAGGATAGGTGGGTCCACAAAGTTTTTACATGATGCCATCTTTCTACCTTTCACGTTATATTTATTTTACTAGTTTTCTTTTCACATCACTTTGTCTCTAGTCCATGTCTTTCATCATACAGTGAATAAATTAAATGCGTAGTAATCTCCAGTTCTATTTTGTAGGATAGAGAAAGTGCTGAGAGAGAAAATCATGGAGTGGCGACCACGAAACCCAACCCGCTGGAACCGGTATTGCACGTCCACTTTACGGCAATTCCTACCAAATCTAGAACAGAGCAGAGGTCGTGAGGTTGCTGAAGAACATCGCCTTCAGCTGCAGAGTCTCCTGGGAAACTACAGGGTGAGTCTGAAGAACTGATGTAATAAAATTGATAAAATTCATTCATTCATTATCTGTAAGTATCCAGTTCAGAGTCGCGGTGGGTCCAGAGCCTACCTGGAGTCTTTGGGCGCTAGGCAGGAATACACCCTGGAGGGGGCGCCAGTCCTTCACAGGGCAACACACACACTCACACATTCACACCTACGGACACTTTTGAGTCGCCAGTCCACCTACCAACGTGTGGGTTTTTTATTTTGTTTTTGTTATTTTTTTTTTAAATAAAATTAATTTAAAAAAAACTGAGCTAAGTGGCGGCATGGTGGTGCAGCAGGTAGTGTCACAGTCACACAGCTCCAGGGACCTGGAGGTTGTGGGTTCGATTCCTGCTCCAGGTGACTGTCTGTGAGGAGTTGGTGTGTTCTCCCCGTGTCTGTGTGGGTTTCCTCCGAGTGCTCCGGTTTCCTCCCACAGTCCAAAAACACACGTTGGTAGGTGGGTTGGTGACTCAAAAGTGTCCATAGGTGTGTGTGTGTGTGTGTGTGTGTGTGTGTGTTGCCCTGTGAAGGACTGGCGCCCCCTCCAGGGTGTATTCCCGCCTTGTGCCCAATGATTCCAGGTAGGCTCTGGACCCACCGCGACCCTGAACTGGATAAGTGGTTACAGATAATGAATGAATGATTGAGCTAAATAAAAGTAAATACTGGTAGCCCTTCCCCCTCACTACTACATTTTCTATATTATTTATGATGATTGATTGTCATTGGAATTTTCTTATTTGTGTTGTCAGATATCTGGGTTTCCTTTGCACCTTCCTTTCTCTGAGCTCAGACCAATCATAGAAGCAGTGTACAGCACCGGTGTTCATAACGTGGAGGCTCCCAACGTGGAGTTTGCATTGGCTGTGTATGTGCACCCATACCCTAGTAATGTGCTTTCTGTCTGGATCTATATCGCCTCACTAATCCGCACACGCTAGGTTTCAGCCTCAGAATTATTTATGAATGTAACTGCTTTTAGAAGAATGTATGTATAAATTCTTCAATCTCTTTTTAATTTGTGTTTAAATGTAAATGTGTTTTAAAAAATTATTTGCTCAATTTTTAAAACCAATAGTTTTTCACTTATTTAAAAACAACTTTAGAAGCATTTGTGACAAAGTGTTGTTTTAAATTGCACTCTAAAGCAATATAAGCAGTGTAAAAGATGCTTCATTTTGTATCTTCAGTTTTCATGATGAACTTAAAAGCATGAAAGTTTGGTTTTAACTGAAATGTGAAATTTTGCCTGTTTGGGTCATGTGTGGGTTTTTTTTTTTCTTCTTCTTCATGTTTCCACATTGTGCTTCATTCCCACATCAAACAAAACACTGCACTTTGTTTTCCATCTACGTAATGTTTTTACAGTAACTGTATGATATATGAAAGGTCTCACAAACACAGACCCTAAAATAGTGAACATAGAATAGTGAGGTTTCCACAAAAACTGTTTTAGGTACATCACAAAATGTTGCTGTAAATAGCCTTTATTGTAGAAATACAGTGGCAAAGACTTTGGTGCAGTAATTGACGATTTAATGGGGCATAAGTACCAAAAGAAATTATAATAAAAAAGAAGACCCTAACAAACTCCATCAATCACATACATTTGTATAATTAAGTCAAATATATTGTGATGCATCCGAAAAATCTGAAAACAATGAGGGCTGTGTTTACAGTAGCTGTATCCGTATATGTCATATATTTAAGAGAGTATCTGCAGAAGAGCAACATTTACAGCTAATCAGCCAAAATCTACCAGTGTCGCAGTCACACAGCTCCAGGGGCCAGGAGGTTGTGGGTTCAATTCCCGCTCCAGGTGACTGTCTGTGAGGAGTTGGTGTTTTCTCCCCGTGTCCGCGTGGGTTTCCTCCGGGTGCTCCGGTTTCCTCCCACGGTCCAAAAACACACGTTGGTAGGTGGATTGGCGACTCAAATGTGAATGTGTGTGTGTGTGTGTCTGTGTTGCCCTGTGAAGGACTGGCGCCCCCTCCAGGGTGTATTCCCGCCTTGCGCCCAATGATTCCAGGTAGGCTCTGGACCCCCCGCGACCCTCTTACATTTTGGTAGTAGTGTGTGTGTGCTGATTGCTTAAATTCTGCAATGTCAGTTTTAGTGAGTAAAGTTGCTCAGAACAAATGTACACAGTATTTACAACTATACAATATTAACATAGTCCTCAGTGTCTAATCAGGGTCTGACAGTTGTGTAACTACCTCCAGAGTTGTTTCATGGTCCCTAAATTGAGCCCTGAGAACCCGGAATTTGTGGTGGCTTGGTTTGTTCCTTGAAGCTTTGTTCACGAAAAAAAATCTGTAGAAATGTCTTCACATGATTTCTGAATTTTGCACCAACAAAAACATAAAACACTGGGTTAAGACAGCAGTGGGAGAAAGCGAGAAGTTTGAAGACATAAAGTGCATAATCAAGATGAACACTGACATTACAATCTGTAAAAGTCTGTATCCCATAATAAACTAATGACTGCAGAAATATGACAATGTTATAAGGAGCCCAACCAACAAAGAACACAGCCACAATGCAGAAGATGAGCTTTATAGTCCTGTGTTTCTTCTTTGTTCGGGACTTGAGGACAGTCTGAACTATTCGTATGTAGCAAAAAGCCATGACCAAAACTGCAACCACAAAAAAACAGTTTTGTTCTAATGTAACAGCAATGACGGTTGTTGTGCTGTTAATCTCACAGTGAAGACTGTTGGGGTCGTCTGGGTCAGACATGACAGAGCTTTGCACTGAGGCTGGTATTGCTGCTGCGGCACTCACCACCCAAGCCAAGATGGGAACAACTGCAAACTTCTGTCCTGTCTCCCAGTCCGACAGAGGGTAGACCACCGCTACATAGCGCTGAATAGTCAACAACATCAGGAAAACACTGCTACTGTAAAATCCAGCAAAGAAAACAAAGTGGACACCTTTGCACACTGCGTCTCCAAATGTCCAGCCCCAGATGAAGTAACAGGCCCAAAATGGAAGTCCAAGAGTGAACATCAGGTCAGACACAGCCAAGTTGAGGATGAAGAGGTTGGTCAATGATTTCAGAGACTCGTAGAGGGCAAGGATCACCAGAACCATTACGTTACCAATGAGACTGAGAATGATCACAATGGTAAAGAATATGGGAATCGCAAAAGATCCAACCCTTGCTACATATTCCTTGCGACATATTTCATCAGTTTCATTATCATAATAATAATCATACATCTGTAAACTTGTATTTTCTACATCTGTACTGTTTTCTGAAAAGCAAAAGACAAAAACATATCAGTACTTTGTGAACATGAACAAAGGAATGTATTTTTTGTGCAAGAAGGTCATAAATACAGTGAATTTACATAGTGAATTTAAAGTCCAGTCATTTGACTCATTACTGGCTTTAAACTCAGAGTTTGACTCAAGTTAGAAAGGTAGAACTTACCCATTTCGTTTGTGCCCAGTTATTTCTCCAAATTTACTCTTTCCTAAGTGAAGACCTGAAAAAATACATGTGGTTTCTTTAGGCTTGAAATGAAACTTTTATTATTTTAGAATTTAAATTCAAGGTATTTAAGCAGTAATAGTTTTCATGTGAACTGAGATGTACAATTCAGGAGCAAGACGTTCTTAAACTTATGAAAGTTACCCTCCTCCCAAACTGTCTCTATTCCTCATTCTAAAATAGTATTGTTTTTTTTTTTTTTTTTTTTTTTACATTTTTAGAAGTACATGATTTATTTATTTATTTATTTTTTGTCTCTCAGTGACTGCAAGCTGATGCATAGTTTGAACTCCTGCCCGTTTACCCTTGGTCAGCAAGTGTAATTGCTGTATTTAATATGCAGTATTTTATAAGCTCTGTTCCATACAGACAGTACAGCTCATAGACATACTTTATTTAATACCACTATCTATTGAGATTTCATCTCAGACATGTCTTGCATGTACACATCACCACACGACCCATGCGTTAAAGCTCTGGCATTCTTTTTTTTTTTAAATGGAAGTGTCACTTGCAAAATGTAGTCATGTTGATTACCGACCAAACAGTGTAGTACTCACAAGCAGTTGTAACTGAACAGTATAAAGTGTTTACAGGCAATGAATAAATGAATTTGCACCAATCAACCATAACTTTATGACCACTTCCTTATTTCTACACTCACAATCTATTCTCGGAGTTCCACTGACCACACAGGAGCACTTAGTAGTTTTATAATTACAGACTAAAATCTGTTTAAAAATTATGATTTTAAACACTGACCAATTATTGTCAACTCTGTTAGACAAACACCTACTCTGTTGGTCCATCTTTTAGATGCAAAGTCAGTAGCTCATCTGTTGCTGCGCAGTTTGTGTTGGACTTTCTCTTTCACAACGACACTGTCGGCTGGATATTTTTAGTTGGTGGACTATTCTCAGTCCAGGAGTGACACTGATGTGTTCAAAAACTCCAGCAGCACTGCTGTGTCTGATCTACTTCTACCAGTACAACACACTAACACACCAGCACCACATCAGTGTCACTGCAGCGCTGAGTATGATCCACCTCCAAAATCATACCATTTCTGTTGTGGTTTTCTGTGGGTTCTGGTGAAAAGGGGCAACCAATGGACTCCAGTCTGTAACTGTAGAATTACGGAGCTGAAAGAATGGACAGTGAGAGTGGTAACAAGGAGGTATCATAATGTTCTGCGTATGTATAGTTTTTTTCTAGACACTCTAAGGTATTATCATCCTTTGGAACATTAGAGGGACCCTAAAGCGGCTACAGGAAATGAATTAATATTGTTAGCTACGTTAATGAGTTATGTAAAGAGGTTTATTTACATTGTGGATTGACAGATTTAAATCTATTTTAGTCCAAAAAAATAGCACGGCATGAAAAAAATGTAAAACAAAACTCTTTAAAAAAATGACAATTTTGTTACTTTACATTGATAATACAATTACTTAGTAAAACAAATTTATTTTTTTCAGTTTAAATATTTATATTGTTAATAGTTTTTAAAAATATATACTTATTTAAATGCACTTTTTGAAGAATGTGTAACAAACGTATTTGAAGTTGCACTGTAAATCAATATAAGCATAGTGTAAAAGATGCTTCATTTTGTATCTTCAGTTGTTTTCATGATGAACTTGAAAACATGAATCTTTGGTCTTAACTTAAACATGACATTTTGCTGGGTTACATGTGTGTTTTTGTGCATGTTTCCACACAGTATGCTTTATTCCCACATCAAACTAAACACTGCACTGTTTTCAGTCTATATTGTGTTTTTACAGTAACTGTATGACATATGAAACCTCTCAAAAACAGGTAATATTTTCCTTGTTATGGAAACATCCACTATATTTTATTGTTAGTTGTGTTGTAAGACAATATGTTAGCCACAGTTTAACACACCAGATGTGTACATAGATGTGATTTTTTTAAGGGTGGTTTTCTTCTGAAAATAACAGATGATATAGAAAATTTTATCATAAGTGAGCTGTATAATGGAGTTTCCACAAAAACAATTCCATTTCTTTTCCAAGTAACTGAAAGGTTAATTGCTATTGATAACAATTAAATAGAAATTAAGAGTGAATACATAGAAATATATATATATCTTATTGATCATCCCTCAAAGGGCACTATCTTTGTAATACCTTTTTTAATAACACATAATAATTACAGCAATGTGCCAAGAGTTTCAACAGCTGGTCCAAAGCCTTGGAATTTCTTTAATGCTTTGTGTGTTCTGATTGCTTATAATCAGCATTGTCAGTCTTACTGAGTAAAGATACCGCCATAGTTGTTTCATGGTCCCTAAATTGAGCCCTGAGAACCCGGTATTTGTGGTGGCTTGGTTTGTTCACGAAAAAAAATCTGTAGAAATGTCTTCACATGATTTCTGAATTTTACACCAACAAAAACATAAAACACTGGGTTAAGACAGCAGTGGAAGAAAGCCACAATGCAGAAGATGAGCTTTATAGTCCTGTGTTTCTTCTTTGTTCGGGACTTGAGGACAGTCTGAACTATTCGTATGTAGCAAAAAGCCATGACCAAAACTGCAACCACAAAAAAACAGTTTTGTTCAAATGTAATAACAATGACGGTCGTTGTGCTGTTAAACTCAAAGTGAAGACTGTTGCTGTCATCTGGGTCAGACATGACAGAGCTTTGCACTGAGGCTGGTATTGCTGCTGCAGCACTCACCACCCAAGCCAAGATGGGAGCAACTGCTACCTTTTGACCTGTCTCCCAGTCCGACAGAGGGTAGACCACTGCTACATAGCGCTGAATAGTCAACAACATCAGGAAAACACTGCTACTGTAAAATCCAGTAAAGAAAACAAAGTTGACACCTTTGCACACTTTTTTGTCTCTCAGTGACTGCAAGATGATGCATAGTTTGAACTCCTGCCCGTTTACCCTTGGTCAGCAAGTGTAATTGCTGTATTTAATATGCAGTATTTTATAAGCTCTATTCCATACAGACAGTACAGCTCATAGACATACTTTATTTAATACCACTATCTATTGAGATTTCACCTCAAACATGTCTTACATGTACACATCACCACACGACCCATGCATTAAAGCTCTGGCATTCTTTGTTTATTTATTTTTATTTTTTTTTTTAAGTTAAAGTGTCTTTAAAGTGTCACTTGCAATATGTAGTCATGTTGATTACTGACCAAACAGTACATTACACACAAGCAGTTGTAACTGAACAGGAGGAGTGGTTACAGGCAATGAAATCAACCATAACTTTATCACCACTTCCTTATTTCTACACTCACAATCTATTCTCTGAGTTCCACTGACCACACAGGAGCACTTAGTAGTTTTATAATTACAGACTAAAGTCTGTTTAAAAATTGTGTTTTTAAACACTGACCAATTATTGTCAACTCTGTTAGACAAACACTTACTCTGTTGGTCCATCTTGTAGATGCAAAATCAGTAGCTCATCTGTTGCTTCACAGTTTGTGTTGGACTTTCTCTAGCCCTTCATCAGTGGACACAACGACACTGTCGGCTGGATATTTTTAGTTGGTGGACTATTCTCAGTCCAGCATTGACACTGATGGGTTCAAAAACTCCAGCAGCACTGCTGTGTCTGATCCACTTATACCAGTACAACACACACTAACACATCACCACCACATCAGTGTCACTGCAACCCCAAGTATGGTCCACCACCAGAATCATACCATTTCTGTTGTGGTTTTCTGTGGGTTCTGGTGAAAAGGGGCAAACAATGGACTCCAGTCTGTAACTGTAGAATTACAGAACTGAAAGAATGGGCAGTGAGGGTGGTAACAAGGAGGTATCATAATGTTCTGTGTATGTATAGTTTTTTTCTAGACACTCTAAGGTATTATCATCCTTTGGAACATTAGAGGGTCTCCCTAACCACCACCAATCTGCAGCATCTTGGATGATGTGATAGCAGTCAGCCTGCAACTGACCACATCAGGTGTGTGTTAGAGAGGTGACAGCACAAGACTAGGAAAACAAACTGGACATGGCACCAATGCATCTTTGGGCATCACACACATTACACACAACAAACTTTATTTACAAAGCATTAAAACCCCTCTCAAAACTTTATGTAGACTGCCGTTTGATACCCAGCATGGATAGTGTGTAATCAGGGAACTGTAGTGTTGCCCCAGATATAGCTTTGTCTGTTGTGGAGTAAGTGAGAAACGTTAGGATGTACTTTTGGGAATGTGGAACAGTACTCTGTTTGGGTGTCTGAGGGCATGCAGCCACAGAAAACTCGGTGAAATCTATTAAACAGCTTATGGAAATATGCAAAAATAATATACAGATCTTATGCCAACATTAGTTTAAAGGCTGGTCAAACACACACAGACAACCAAGTGATAGATTTAGGTTTAATAACACTTCTAAGTCAAAATGTGGTCAGTGATTAATGCTGGGTTTTATGGTGACTTTTAAAGTGACAAATGTAGACATTATCAAACCATCCCAAGCTCCTGATGGAATGAAGAGCTGGCGTTGCCGTTCAGGTCTGAGTTTAGAAACTTCCTATTACTCTAAAAGCTTTTATAAGTCATCAGTACATGTTTATTATTTTTCCAGGGATATATTACTGCAAACAAAGCAAATATATATCATTTAGAAACTGCTGATACATCTCTGCTCATTAATGTTCATAGTTTGTTCTGTGACTCTCAGGATGAAAGAGAAAGCAGTGTCCACACTCGCATTGAGAGACACTGGCTGGGTTCATTCAAGATTCCATTCAGCACAATTTATATGCAGTCACGTGTATATTGTAGCATGAGTCATATTATGTAAAATAAAAACTGAGGAGTAAAGAGAATTCAGCTCCATTGCTCAATACTAGATTTTCAAATGTAGCCCAAAGTTCAAAAGTGTGCAGAGTAAACCCAGTGTTAGACAAAACTGAAGCCCAGTACATGAAACAACTGTTCTGTGATTTAAGAATGTTGATCCTTTAATAGTCTCTAAAATTAGTGTAGTTTTTTTCTAGTATTTATTTACCAGGGGTCTACAGGTAGTGTCACTGATGCACGGTTCCAGTGTCCTGAGGTTGTGGGTTCCATCCCTGCCCTGATTCACTGTCTGTGAGCAATTTGATGAACTCTCCCTTTGTCTGCATGGGTTTCCTCTGGACACTTTGGTTTCCTCCCACAGTGCAAAATTGCAGGCTGGTAGGGAGATCAGTTGGAAAATGCCCATCGGTGAGAGTGTGTTAGTGTCTATGTGAGTGTGTGATGATCAGGCAGGATGAAATGGGAAAAATAATTTTGACACTTATCTGTCACTTATCTAATCTTCTTCATGCATTTGTTCTCCATTCAAATATGCATTCATTCTCCATTCATCTGACAGCGCAGCCCCTATATTGCAGTAGATTAGATGGGTGTTACCATCTAAGGGAATTCTCCCCTCCCATATGTTTAAGTTGGTTGAGCCCACAAGTTGTGTTTTCTGGAGCAGTGAAATTAAATATAGCAGCAGAATAGCACAAAGCATCAGTCTGTGGTGATGGAGGGCAGGTGGAGCCGAAAAGCCAGGATAAAAAAAAGGAAATGCATTGGAAGAAGATGCTGCCAAATGTGCAAAATTAACAAATATGTTTTCCAGAGGACAGACAACAGATGCAGCCGATAAAGAGAGATAAGGAAATAAATTATTATTATTATTATTATTATTATTATTATTATTATTAATATTAATAATAAAAATAGGGACCTCTCTGGGTGACGCTCTGTGAGGAGTTTGGTGTGTTCACCCTGTGTCTGCATGGGTTTCCTCCGGGTGACTGTGAGGAGTTTGGTGTGTTCTCCCCGTGTCTGCGTGGGTTTCCTCTGGGTGCTCCGGTTTCCTCCCACAATCCAAAGACACACGTTGGTAGGTGAATTGGTGCCTTAAAAGTGTCCGTAGGTGGAGTGCATGAGTGACTGTGTGTGTGTTGCCCCGTGAAGGACTGGCGCCCCCTCCAGGGTGTATTCCTACATTGCGCCCAATGATTCCAGATAGGCTCCGGACCCACCACGACCCTGAACTCGATAAGCGCTTACAGATAATGAATGAATGAATCTCATATTTTCTCCCAAAAAACACCCCACTCCCTAAATAGTGAATTATAAACATTTATACAACTATTATTACTACACTACTACATTTGTACCATGATACATTTGTACACGCAACCCTGAACTGGATAAGCTTGGTGGGTTTCGGACCCACAGTGACCCTGAAACGGCTACAGGAAATGAATTAATGTTGTTAGCTACGTTAATGAGTTATGTAAAGAGGTTTATTTACATTGTGGATTGACAGATTTAAATCTACTATTTTAGTCCAAAAAAATAGCACGGCATGAAAAAAATGTAAAACAAAACTCTTTAAAAAAATGACAATTTTGTTACTTTACATTGATAATACAATTACTTAGTAAAACAAATTAATTTTTTTCAGTTTAAATATTTATATTGTCAATAGTTTTTTAAAATATATACTTATTTAAATGCAGTTTTTGAAGAATATGTGACAAACGTATTTGACGTATTGTAAATCAATATAAGCATAGTGTAAAAGATGCTTCATTTTGTATCTTCAGTTGTTTTCATGATGAACTTGAAAACATGAATCTTAGGTTTTAAATTAAACATGACATTTTGCCTGTTTATTTGGGTCATGTGTGTTTTTGTGCATGTTTCCACACTGTATGCTTTATTCCCACATCAAACAAAACACTGCACTGTTTTCCGTCTACATTGTGTTTTTACAGTAAATGTATGACATATGAAACCTCTCAAAAACAGTTAATATTTTCCTTGTTATGAAACATCCACTATATTTTATTGTTAGTTGTGTTGTAAGACAAAATGTTAGCCACAGTTTAACACACCATATGTGTACATAGATGTGATTTTTTTAAAGGGTGGTTTTCTTCTGAAAATAACAGATAATATAGAAAATTTTATCGTTTTATATATATAGAATATATATATATATATAAAAATATATATATATAGAAATATATATATAGAAATATATATATATAGAAATTTTTATACGTTTTTATTTTTCATTATAAGTTTTAATAATTACGTTTTTTTTTTTTCAGGAAACTGAAAGATTATTTGCTATTGATAACAATTATATATATATATATATATATATATATATATATATATATATATATATATATATATATATATATATATATATATATCTTATTGAACATACCTCAAAGAGCACTATCGTCCATCTTTGTAATACCTTTTTTAATACCACATAATAATTACAGCGATGCACCAACAGCTGGTCCAAAGCCTTGGAATTTCTTTAATGCTCTGTGTGTTCTGATTGCTTATAGTCGGCATTGTCAGTCTTACTGAGTAAAGATACCTCCATAGTTCTTTCATGGTCCATACATTGAGTCCTGAGAACCCAGAATTTGTGGCCATTTGGTGGGGTCCTTGAAACTTTTTTTGCAAAAAAAAATTTGTAAAAATGTCTTCACATGATTTCTGAATTTTACACCAACAAAAACATAAAACACTGGGTTAAGACAGCAGTGGGAGAAAGCGAGAAGTTTGAAGACATAAAGTGCATAATCAAGATGATCACTGACTTTACAATCTGTAAAAGTCTGTATCCCATAATAAACTAATGACTGTAGAAATATGACAATGTTATAAGGAGCCCAACCAACAAAGAACACAGCCACAATGCAGAAGATGAGCTTTATAGTCCTGTGTTTCTTTTTTGTTCGGGACTTGAGGACAGTCTGAACTATTCGTATGTAGCAAAAAGCCATGACCAAAACTGCAGCCATAAAAAAACAGTTTTGTTCTAATGTAACAGCAATGACGGTCGTTGTGCTGTTAATCTTACAGTGAAGATTGTTGGGGTCGTCTGGGTCAGACATGACAGAGCTTTGCACTGAGGCTGGTATTGCTGCTGCAGCACTCACCACCCAAACCAAGATGGGAACAACTGCAAACTTCTGTCCTGTCTCCCAGTCCGACAGAGGGTAGACCACTGCTACATAGCGCTGAATAGTCAACAACATCAGGAAAACGCTGCTACTGTAAAATCCAGTAAAAAAGACCAAGTTGACAACTTTGCACACTGCGTCTCCAAATATCCAGCCCCAGGTGTAGTAACAGGCCCAAAATGGAAGTCCAAGAGTGAACATCAGGTCAGACACAGCCAAGTTGAGGATGAAGAGGTTGGTCAATGATTTCAGGGACTCGTAGAGGGCAAGGATCACCAGAACCATTACGTTACCAATGAGACTGAGAATGATCACGATGGTAAAGAATATGGGAATTGCAATAGATCCAACTCTTGCTACAGTTTCCTTGTGACATATTTCATCAGTTTCATCCTCATCATAAGTATCATACATCGGTACATGTTTATTTTCTGCATCTGTACTGTGTTCTGGAAAGCAAAGAAAAAACAGATTAGTACTGAATCTCGTCTCAATACAGTTCTTCAATTAACAACACATGAAGTAAGGAAGTTATTTCTGTGTGAGAAGGTCTTCATTACAGCAATTCAGTGAATTTATAAAGTCCAGTGATTTGAATCATTACTGACTTTAAATCTAAGATAAATCAAAAGCTATGATTCAGAGTTAAAAAGGCAGAACTTACCCATATCTTTTGTGCCCAAATAATTCTATAAAATGATTTTCTCCAAAGTGAAAACCAGAAAAAATTAATGTGGTTTCTTTAGGTTTAAACCAAACTTTTATCTTTTTAAAATGTCAAGATATTAGAACAGTTTGAGCTTTCGTTTGAACTTAGGGGAACAATTCAGGAGAGGGTGGTTCTTACAGTCAAACTACTCCCCACTCTCTCTATTCCTCATTAACAGAAACTGAAAGCTTTTTTATTTTTTTAGTGAGCAGTAGTTATACATTTTCAGAATTACATGAATGATTTGTCTCTCAGTGACTGCAGGACTGGATGCGCCCTTTACCCTATTTACCCTCAGTGTATTTAGGTGTTGTCTTGGTTAGTGAGTGTAATTGCTGTGTTTTATGTGGCAGTTCCACAACTCTGTTCTATCCTGACAGTACAGGTGGATAGGCTTTATTCAATATCATTGTCACAAACAAAACACTAAAGCTCTGACATTCTTTTTAACAAAGTATCACTTGCATAATGTGGTCATGTTGATTACAGCCAAACAACATAGTACTCACAGACAGTTTTAATGGAAAAGGAGAAAGTGATTACTGGCAACGAATGAATGAATTTACACCGAGCAACCGTAACATTATGACCACTGTCTTGTTTCTACACTCACTGACCAATCTCTGAATTCCACTGACCTTACAGGAGGCCGTTATATTTTTATAATTAAAGACTACAGTCCATTGGTTGCTATGTATTTTATTTCCTCCATTTCACCCTATTCTTCCATGGTCAGGACAGAACCACTGCAGAGAAGGTATGATTTTAGTTGGTGGATTATTCTCAGTGCTGTAGATAATAATGTGGTGGTGTGTTAATGTTTGTTGTGCTGGTACATGTGGATCAGACACATCAATGCTGCTTACATTACCATGTACTCTCACTGTCCACTCTGTTACAAACACCTACCGTGATGGTCAAACTTGTAAATGTAAAGTCAGAGACAGTAGCTCATCTATTGCCATACAGTTTGTGTTGGTCTTTCTCTAGCCCTTTTTCAGTGGACAGAGGATGCTGTTGGCTGGATTTTTTTGGTAAATGTCTATAGTCCGATGGGCACAGTTCAGTGAGTTGCGAGTTCTATCCTGGTTGAAAGTATATAAATAAAGTCCAAGCCACTTGAAGAAATAAAACTTGTTCTGTATTGTGTCTTGTTTGAGAGCAATTGAGCATTAATCAGAATCAGTTTCACCACATTGCAATAGTCCTTCTCCAGCAGAGATATACAGGTTGGTAACGTTAGATTGATAGCGGATATTCGGGTTTCGCCCCTCTTCTTGCTCCATTATTTCCATTTCACTGAGTACATGATGTATATTGTACAAATGATATAATATTATGTCCACAAAAATGTTTCACAAAAACAACCAACCTATATAAACAGAGGAGCTTTGGACTGAAGTGAGAAGATATTGGCTAACTTCTCAGCAAACTGTCCATTGGGGCTTGTTAAGATGCTGTTCTTTTCATTGTAATAAACCTAATAATTTTGTAACGAAAAGATGGTGTCAGTGTAGCTGTCTTTTTCAGTGTCTTCTTCACAATACTGAAATTAACTACAAGAATTTGGCGACGAGGATGGGATTCGAGTTGTGGCCTTCATCATCTGGCAGCTCCTTCATACAGACTACCGCTTAAAGCCGGCAAATAAAGGTGAGCTTTTCACAAATTTGAGTGCTGGTTGTACGCTTGAGCTGTTTGACAGTTGGGCTGCACCATATTAGACTCATTAGTGTATGCAGTTTTGTGTTGATGGTGCTGGGAGAGTTTTCTTTTTATTAAGAAATTAAAATAATGTAAAGATAGAATAAAGGTAATAGTAAAAGTGTAAAAAAGGAAAGGAAAATTTGAAGTATAAGTGTAGAATAGCTTAATTACTAACAATAAAGTGAGCTAACAAATGACATGTGGATTTTAGTAAATAGGGCCCTCTTGACATGAATTTTTAGTCACAATGTGAAAGTAAGCTTTGAGTTATTGTGAAATTGGAATATATTAAAAATAGTTAGAATCCCTGGGGCCCAGTGGCATTTGGTTAAAATTTATGTAAGGTTAAAGTTAAGGAATAGAAGAGAAATGAGAAAATTAAAAGTGAAGAAATAGAAGAATAAAGGAAAAAAGGAAATAATGATTTAAAAGGAAAATGAATAAAGGAAAATGGAAAATAATGAGTTAAAAGGAAAAGGAATAAAAGAAAAAGAGAAAATAGTGTAGGTAGCCGCTGTTGGATGAAGCCCTCTTTTATAGAGGCGGGATTAGCCGGGCCTAAATCCTGAAAAATCATTAGATGATTTTTGAGGTCAGTTCACAGGAACTGCAGGAGTAAACTAAGGTTTAATTTGGGGTGCCCACTCAAAACACTGTTGACAAACACTGTTTGATGCTGCCTCTCTTTGAATTATTACCCCTCATCAGGTAGCATAAATTACAATAGGAAATAAGGAGCGGCAGTGAAATGAAAAGCATGCTATAGTGGTGTTATTAAGTCGACTTTGGGTCAACTGTTGTGTGTAGGTTGTTTTGTTGTATTGTTAGATATTCAAGCTTGGCTTGTGATTTGGAGTGTTAGGAGGTTCTGTGAGCGTCCTTGTGTGTGTGAGAGAGTGTGTAAGTGGAGCTGGTCTCACTTGCCCCTCTCTGGTGTTTGTTTGTTTTTGTCCATAAGAAGTGAGAGCTGAAATGTGAGGGGAATGGCCATCCTCCTCCTTCTGTTTGACCTGTTCAGATTGAGAGTGTGTGGGACAAAGTCTCAATAAAAAAGAGTGAAGGCAGGAGGTGATTATGAATAAGAGATTAGTCTCTTAGAGAGAATTAGAGAGTCTTTTCAAGACTTTTCTAAATGGTACAAACTGGATTCCAAAAAAGTTGGGACACTAAACAAATTGTGAATAAAAACTGAATACAATGATGTGGAGATGGCAAATGTCAATATTTTATATGTAATAGAACATAGATGACAGATCAAAAGTTTAATCTGAGTAAATGTAACATTTTAAAGGAAAAAATATGTTCATTCAAAATTTCACAGTATCAACAAATCCCCAAAAAGTTGGGAAAAAGTAGCAATAAGTGGCTGGAAAAAGGAAATTGAGGATATAACGAACAGCTGGAAGACCAATTAACACTAATTAGGTTAATTGACAACATGATTGGGTATAAAAAAAGCTTCTCAGAGTGTCAGTGTCTCTCTGAAGCCAAGATGGTAAGAGGATCACCAATTCCACCATTGTTGTGCATAAAGATGGTGTTACCCAGCGTAAAATAGCGAAGATTCATAAGTCAATCATCATCAACCGTGCATAACATCATCAAAAGATTCAGAGAATCTGGAACAATTGCTGTGCGTAAGGGTCAAGGCCGTAAAACTCTACTGGATGCTCGTGATTTCCGGGCCCTTAAACGTCACTGCACCTCAAACAGGAATGCCACTGTCAAGGAAATAACAGAATGGGCTCAGGAATACTTCCAGAAATCATTGTCAGTGAACACAATCCACCGTGCCATCTGCCGTCTACAGTGCAAAGAGGAAGCCATTTCTAAGCAAGCTCCACAAGCTCAGATGTTTGCACTGGGTCAGGAGTCTTTTAAAATGGAGTGTGGCAAAATGGAAGACTGTTCTGTGGTCAGATGAGTCACGATTTTAAGTTCTTTATGGAACACTGGGACACCATGTCATCCGGACCAGAGAGAACAAGGATAACCCAAGTTGTTATCAACGCTCCGTTCAGAAGCCTGCATCACTGATGGTATGGGGTTGCATGAGTGCTTGTGGCATGGGCAGCTTGCATGTCTGGAAAGGCACCATTAATGCAGAGAACTATGTTCAGGTTCTAGAACAACATATGCTCCCATCTAGACATCATCTCTTTCAGGGAAGACCCTGCATTTTTCAACAAGATAATGCCAGACCACATTCTGCAGCAATCACAACATCATGGCTACGTAGGAGAAGGATCCAGGTACTGAAATGTGTAGTGTATGTTGTGTATACACTGTAATATATATATCAATATATATATATATATATATATATATATATATATATATATATATATATTGTGTTTGTAGCGTTTGACCTTATTCAAACTCTTCTGATTACTGACGTTTTGACTAATGATAATAATTGTTATGATTAACTTAAATGACAAAAACATTAACAAGTAGTTAGAGAGTGAATACTGTCATCGCTACGTGAGTTCTTTAGGATTTTTTGAACAGACTCCACGCACTGTTATTTCAAATAATGGAAATATATTTTTTTAAAAGGAAAAAAGAATATTTACTTAACATAGCATAATCTCAAAATCTCATGGCATCAATGCAGGTGAAGCCGATTCGAATTTAAAGATAAGCTAGGCGATATGACTTGTGACTAATGTGTTGCTAACTGAGATTTAATTAACGTATAAATTTATCAAGAGACTTAATTCAATTTTCAGCTCTCGAAGTGCGTAGTTTTAGCTTACTTTTCATCAATCTCAACCACTCGACGGGTACAGAGGCTCTTTGAGGTTATGGAAGAGAGGAGTCCCGCTTAGTTTCCGCAGTTCTTCCGTGGAAGTTTTCAGGCTGGGTCAGTGTGGATTTAGTCACCCACGAGTCAAGCCGCCTCAGGCATACTCAGAGTGTGGTGACGTAGACGAAAGGATTCCCTCTGGCTCATTGTCCTGAGTGGGAGGTTCCAATCATATGGAAGCTTTGGACGAGAAGTTTCGCTGGTTCTTGCAGTCTCCAGAACTGAAAATCGAGTCAATAGGCTTATACTTATTTTACAATTTTCTTCTATCTCGGCGGTGTTTCTTACTCTGGCCACGAATAAGTTTCACCTGCTTTGATCAGTCGTGAGATTAAACTTAGATTGGGCGATAAAACATAAACACGATTACAAAAAGATTACTTAGAGTTACTCGACGTTACGTTGTAGTTTCTGTATCACACTGCTAACTGGCACAAGGCGTCCCTTGGAGCTGAGTGCGGTCCTTCTTAGAGTCTTTGAGTCGTTCCGTCGGCGTCAGGAAGAATGAAGAGCGTCGCACTTGAAGAGTGAGCGCAACGTGAGGAGGTCGCTGGAGAGTGCAGAAGAGCTCTGAGAAGAGCGGAAGCTAGAAGAGCAAGAAGAGGAAGCGAGAGAGCGCGACGTGAGCCGTGCAACTCTCTTTTCAAAGGTGGCGCGGTCATGCCCAATTGGGAGGTATCCTTCCTTTGATTGGATCCTGGGTCTGAGGCTCACGTGACTTGTTTCACGTTTCAGAAAGAGAGAAAAGATTCATGTATACACAAAAATTACTTATACATATTTGTGGTATAGCACAATGAGTGTCCTGGGTTATTAATATCAAACATCTATGTATATATATCTTGGGTATTTTACGATTACATCCCACTACAATATTATGTTAGAGGTTAGATACTAATTCGTTTTCCTAATCAGAGACAGAAACTTTGCTTCATGATTGAAACAGTAATACACATCACTTCATTAGTTGGTAGACGTTCATTTGAGGACAACAAAGAGTGACATTCATACATATTGCATAAACATATTTATTAAAATTCGATTAAGTCCTTTATGTATTTAGACGGCCGCAGGGCGAAACGTGATTTCGCAAACGTCCACTTGGGGTCGCTGTTGGTCCATGTTGTTCGTCCTGTGCGGATGGGTTAACAGGAGTTCAGGGCGAGGTCAATCCTGTTAGCCATCTGTTGATCTTGCATACGATAAGGTTTGCCATCTTGACGATGCTCGTCATAAAACTGGATTGTTAATCCTAGTCTTCACCACTTTGTTTGATTTTCTTTTTGCCTAAAAGCATCATAAACTAGGTGTGTTATCTTTAGAGGAGGGGGTCATAGCCAGGCGTCCTTTGATGCAGACCTTAGGTGTGTGTGTGTGTGTGGGGAGGGGAGCAGAGTCTGTACGCACACACACAATTCTGTGGAATATTCTGTTCCAAAAAATCCTTAGTCTTTCATTTAGAACTTTTCATTTCTTTATTCGATCCATACTCCACTACAAATGGCCAGCCTGCAGTCCAGATCTTTCACCTATAGAGAACATTTGGCACATCATATAGAGGAAGGTGCGACAGTTAGAGGCCTGTATTAGACACGAATGGGAGAGCATTCCTATTTCTAAACTTGAGAAACTGGTCTCCTCTGTCCCCAGACATCTGTTGAGTGTTGTAAGAAGAAGGGGGGATGCCACACAGTGGTAAAAAATCGTTCATTTTATTAAGAGTTATAAATGTGAGTTGTATTCAACTATGAGCCTAAGCTGGTCTGGGGTTTATTGTTGAGATTCTTTGCTACTTTGAGGTGTGTTCAACTGGAAAATAAATAGGTGATTGTTGTGTTGCAATCAAATGCAATGACAGTTCAGAAAGCACAGGACCAAGAAACCCTCAGAAAACTGAATCAAGTATAACTGGTGGACGAGAAAAGAAAAAAGAAAAGAAAATGAAAAGAAAAGAAAAGAAAAGAAACAGGCTGTAGTTATACAAAGTCAGCCTTCAACTCAGCTGGTACCACAATCTCAGCTGAATCAGACACAACCTCAAGTAAACCAGTCCACATCAGAGGTGCCAGTTACATTCTGGCCACAGCCAGTTTTTGGTCCGATGCAGACTTGGAGAGGAAGAGGTCGAGGAAATTTAGGTAGAGGAAGACCTGGAAGATTTAACTTGAACTTTCAGCAGTCCCCTGAAGTGTGCTATAATTGTGGACAGTTTGGTCACTTTGCACGTAAGTGCTTCAGACCTGTTGGGTCCTTTGAATCTGGATGACCAAGGATTAGTTCACATAGCAAGGGGGGAAATTAACAAAATTACAAAGAGCTTAAAGGATTTAAGCATCAAATTCACATAAAAAAATTGAGTATGTCATTAGCAAGTGCACAATTTGCCTAGAAATTAATATTCAGAGGGCCTATGTATAAAGTAGTTTTGGAATTTGATGAAATAATAAAAACAGGTAGAAGGTAAATACTAGATTTTGTGGAAAATATTTTATTATTTAAGCCTGAGGTTGTCTAACTAAGTAGGAGCTCAATCTGTTGCCAAGTTGTTGTGTAGAGAAGTCATAAGCAAGTGGAGATTTCCAGATCAAATATCCTCAGATAATGGGAAAGAGTTTGTGGATAAAACAGTGAAATTAATTTTGCAAAAATTAATCCAGCTCCGGGTGATTGTCTGGGAATACTAGGTGCTGTAAGCTTTTTAGCTTAAGCTCCTATTATAAAGACAGTAGCCACAGTCATTTAAACACAAGAGAAGAAGAAAACTTAAAAAAAAAAAACGAACTGGAAAGCCAATCATTTTCATTTGAGGTTTCAGGCGGTCTACAGTTTACAGGCAGCTCTAAAACAAGTATTACTCTTAGAAGAGTATTTAGAAATAGTCTTCTACAGCCAGCAGTGATCGCTTACGGCCATACCACTCCTTGAAAGCCCGATCTCGTCTGATCTCGGAAGCGAAGCAGAGTTGGGCGTAGTTAGTACTTGGATGGGAGACTACCTGGGAATACTAGGTGCTGTATGCTTAAGCTCCTATTATAAAGACAGTAGCCACAGTCATTTAAACACAAGAGAAGAAGAAAACTTAAAAAAAACAAACAAACTGGAAAGCCAATCATTTTCATTTGAGGTGTCAGGTGGTCTACCGTTTACAGGCAGCTCTGAAACAAGTATTACTCTTAGAAGAGTATTTAGAAATAGTCTTCTACAGCCAGCAGTGATCGCTTACGGCCATACCACTCCTTGAAAGCACGACGCGCATGTGCGGCGTTTTTCTAGGAGCAGGTGCAAACGACGGCGAAAAGTTTGTTAAAAATAAGAGTTTATAGAGATTTTTTGTTGTAGTTTTCGACGGTTTTGTTTGGTTAAAAGGTTTTTTGATTTATTGGTGTGGTTTTTGTTAATAAAGAGCGGGTTTAGACCGCGTTTTTTGTTTTGTTCGCGCCGCGCACCTCTGTGTGAGTGAGGGCGCGGCGAAAAAATGAGGAAGGGGAAAGCAGGAGCCGTGTCGGCGGCGAAAGCTGGAGCCTCGGCGGTGGCGGACGCTAGAGTGGAGAGTGTGGCGAGTGTGAGAGCTGCGGCGATGAAGGGCGCGGGAGCCGTGACTGTGGCGGGAGAGAGAGCGGCGTCGTCGGCGTCGGAGAGGGAGAAGGAGAAGGCAGAGAGAGAGGTGGAGAGATCGGCGGGAGAAAGAGGAGCGGGGCGCGGGAGTAAAGCGGCGGAGAAAGAGAGGAGAAGGGAGGAAAGTGAAAGAAAGGAGAGAGGAATGGAGGTGAGGAGAGGAGAGTGGTGTGAAAGCGGCGACGGTCGCTAGAGGAGAAAAAATGACGGAGGATGTGGATGTGTCTAGTGACGACGGAATGGTGTATGTTGAGTGCGAGGATGAATATATTGAAGATGACTTAATTGATTTTGGGAATGACAGTTTGGAGGAAGAGGAACAAGAGGAAGAGAGAGAATATTTGTTGGGGATGATAAGTAAATCTGTGAGGTTTGCAGGGGAGATGTCGGAAGCCTGCACAAGAGCTGGACAGAGGAAGGGGACATCAGGGGGGGAAGGTGAAGAGGAGCGTCTGCGGGAGAAGAGTAGGGCCAAGGACATTATTAAAGAGACGGTGGTTCGGGCTCCGGCTCAGGCTCCTGAACTCTATAAGGAAAAGGACTGTGGCAAATAACATCTCTGCTGCAGCACCGGGTCGTGAACTCCTCCTGGGGCAGGGCTCTAGGAAGCCTGTGTTGGGGGGGAGCGTCCTGGGCGTTGCAGCTGCAGCAAAAGCAAAATGCAAGTCGAACCCCAGGTCTGAGAATCAGCCGGGGGTTTTGAATAATAAACTTGTGTCTGTGTCTTCCTGTGCAGATACTGCCACCCTGACGGCTGGAGCTGCCTCTTCTGCAAGGCATGAGAAAGCAGCGATGAAGATGGGCCCACAGGCACATTCGGAAGCGGTACGGTTGGGGAAGACGGTGGTGCAGGCTTCCAGCAACCGGAGGGAAACAGTGGCGGGTACATCAGTCGGGGCTCAAGGAGGTGGAGAGCACACAGAGGGAGGTGGCACACGGCCTGGAGAGACCGTGGATCCTGGCTCTGAGGAGGAGAGGAGGGCAATGTTACGGAGGGCAGCAGCGGCAGCACGAGAGGCGGCCATGGCTGGACCCTCCGGAGTTGCAGACAGGCGAGGAGGAACATTGAGGCCAGAGTCAGGGCCACGGTTCACACGTGAGGCAACGGTCGCACTGGAGGTCGCGGACCCGAAAACGGTGTCCCCGATTGACATAATAAGGGCTGTTGAGGGTTTGCTGGGAGCGGGGAGTCTGTTGGTACTCCGCCCCAAGAAGTTGGGAGAGTTCGAGCTGACGCTGGACTCGGAGGCCTCTGCGGAGAAACTTGAGGATGGTCTCGAGATTGGGGACATTGTGTAGACCGATTATATGGTGTCCTTTTTACATCTGCCAGCCTATATATCCGATGAGGACATAATGGCGAAGCTGAGGGTATGGGGCGTGATGATCTTAAGGCCGATCCAAAGACGGTTCTTTCCGGGAACGACGGTAGCGGACGGGACGAGGTATGTGAAGGTGAGATTTCCGCCAAGTCTTCCATCCCTACCGTATAGCGTCAGGTTTGAGACTCTGGAGGGGCCGCAGTACTTCAGGGTGCTCCACGACCGTCAGCAGAAGCTGTGTCGCCAGTGTATGAGACCGGGCCACGTAATGAGGCAGTGCCCCGACTTCGTGTGCCGGGAGTGTGGTGAACAGGGGCACTTTGCCAGGGAGTGTAAGGCGGCAAAGTGCCCAGACTGCCGAAGAGCACCGATAGGTTGCGTGTGCGTGGGCCAGCCTGAGCAGCCGCAACAACATGCCATGAGGGAGAGGCAGCCGGCAGACAGGGTGGAAAAGAGACAGAGGGAACAGGAGGAGGTGGAAAGGGAGGTAGAGGAGGAAGTCCCGGCCAAAAGGGGCCCAGAAGCGGAGGGCAGAGAGGAGCAGACAGTGTGTGGACTAGCGAACGGACCACAGACGGAGACTGAGACGGAGACTGACAAGGTGGTGTACGGACAGGACGAACAGTGGTCCCCTCTGGCAATGTCATGGGGGGAACAAATGGACGTGGACCAGGACAGTGAAAGGACTGACCCAGACGTGACTAACCAGGGGCCGTCGTCTGAACCCGAGGAGGAGGCTCGAGGGGCTGTGGAGGACTCGGGTTCGAAGAACACAACCCAGGGGCGGCGGGCCCTGAGACCTCGACCTAACCTGGCAAGGGCTAGGGAGAGGAGAGACGTTGGACAAAAAGGGGGGGAGGGGATGGACGGTATGCGGTTGCACAAAATCATCACAGGGGGTAAGACTGATAATATTACTGGTTTTGTATAAATATAATAATAGATGAATTATTGTGTATGTGTCTTAGTGTAATGATATATAGAAACAATGATATAAGTGGGGGGGATAGAGATCTGTCTTTTTCAAGATGGCCCTAAATTTAGTTTCTTTTAATGCCAGGGGCCTTACGTCCCTGGGGAAATTACGGCGCGTTTTGGCCATGTTGGAAAAGGCAGATCTCATATGCTTACAAGAAACGGAATGGGGGGGAGTGCATGAGGATATAGTTAAAAGGGAATGGGATGGGGAGGTGTTTGTGAGTGCAAGTCAGGGAGGTTTGGGGAGTGGGGTTGCCATTCTTGCTCGGAGGGGTGCGTATGAGCGAGCAAGAATGGTCTTCCTATTAAATATGGGGAAATGTATAGGGGTGGAATGTGGTTTGTGTAATTTAGTTTTTTTGTTGGTGTGATTGCAGATCAGAAGGAGAAGGCGACTTTCTTCCAGGCCCTCAGCCAGAAGCTGCGGGGATGGAAGAGGGTGCTCGTTGTGGGGGATTTTAATACTGTGCAGGGGATGCGCTTCGGGTCGGACGTGGGCAGAGACGCACTCCAGGCCATGATGCGAGACAAGGATCTCATGGACGTGTGGAGAGAAAGGAATGAGGGTGAGAGTCTTCTCCCGAAAACAGTGGGTGGAAGGCTCTCTCAAACAAAGCCGTTTAGATCTGGCACTCTGCAAGAGGAGATGGAGTCACATGGTAACATCTGTGAAATACGTGGACACATCTGTGAGTGACCATTCCGTTCTCTCCATAGTCATGGCAACATCGGAGGTTGAGAGGGGGCCTGGGGTGTGGGCTCTGAACACGTCCTTCCTTGAGGACCCACTTTATAGGTTGGCAGTGGGGGACATCATCCGAGGTCAGGTCGGCTCTCCCCTTTATTATGATGAGGTAAGGGTATGGTGGGATAATATAAAATATGATATTAAAATATATTCAAGAAAATATGGAGGTATGATGAAGTATTGGAGGGAGGGGGAGGAAAGAAAGGTAAGAAGGGAATTAGTGAAATTGAGGGCGGGAGGAGAGGTAGAATGGGATAAAATAATATTATTAGAACATAAATTAGAAATGATAGAGGAGAAGAAGTGGAGAGGAGCATGGGTAAGGAGTAGGGCACAGAGGGAGATAGAGGGCGAGAGATGTACTGCCTTCTTTTTCAATTTAGAGAAGAGAAGGCAGTCATCTGCAGCACTGGGGGAGGTAAGGAGGAGTGATGGGGGACAGGTAAGGGGTATAAATAATATATTAAAAGAGGTGGAGGGGTATTATGAAAATATGTTTAAGAGTAGAGGGTGTAATGCTAGTGAGGTAGAGTATATGTTGGGCCATGTCTCTGCGGCGGTGCCGCAGGACTGCCTGGAGGTGTGTGATGAGATCATCTCTGAGGATGAGGTACGGGAGGCCATCTCGGCCGTGAGGACTGGAAAGAGTCCGGGGTGGGATGGGCTCCTGTCTGAGTTGTACAAAGCCTTTAGTAATATCCTAGTGCCAATTTTGGCGGCTTTGTACAACTCCATCTTCAGGGATGGGGAGATGTGTCCCTCAATGAAGTTGGGGTTGGTGCGGATGGTGTATAAGAAGGGGGACAGGGCCTCTCTTAACAATTACAGGCCCATCACCCTTTTGAATTCAGATTATAAGATTTTGACCAGGAGATTAATGTATACCCTGCCGCATATTGTCCGCACCACGCAGGCGTATGCGGTGCCGGGGAGGGACGTGCTGGACACTGTCTTAAGCATTCGCCACATCACTGAGCTCCTGCAAAAGGGGGGCTCAGAAGGCTACATGTTGAGCCTTGATGTGGAGAAGGCTTTCGACAGTGTTGAGCACGGCTATCTGCGGGGGGTCCTGGGGGCCTTTGGGTTCGGATCCGCTTTTAGAAAGTGGATTGACATACTCTACACGGGGGTACACTGTAAGATCAAGTGTAATGGCTTCCTCACTCAGGCCATCGGGGTGTGCAGGTCGGTCAGGCAGGGGTGCCCCCTGTCGGCT
Source organism: Hoplias malabaricus (assembly GCF_029633855.1). Classification (NCBI taxonomy): domain Eukaryota; kingdom Metazoa; phylum Chordata; class Actinopteri; order Characiformes; family Erythrinidae; genus Hoplias; species Hoplias malabaricus. The sequence goes on from NC_089804.1 coordinate 12,715,801, forward strand.
GCTCTGTTCACCCTGGTGGTCGAGCCCCTGGGTTTGGCGGTGATGGTGTGTAGGGGAATCGAGGGGGTACCGAGAGGCGACGGTTGCACCTTTAGCAAGGTGTTTCAGTACGCCGACGACACGACCATGATCGTGAGGAACGCACAGAGTGTTGTTGCAGTTCTGGAGCTCATGGGTCGTTTTGGTACAGCATCAGGGGCTTGGATTAACACCACCAAATCCAAGCTACTACGTTTAGGATCCGCTCCCTCCTTGGATGGCATGGTCACAGTCAAGGAGGTGGAGGATCATGTCCGTATCTTGGGCGTAAACGTAGGAAGGGACAGCGTCAGGGCGGATCAGCTGAGGTGGGAGGAAGTGCTCGGGGAGATGGACAGAAGGTTGCGCTTCTGGAAGACAAGGGCCCTCTTCTTGAGGTGGAGAGTGTTGGTTCTCAACGCTCTCTTCCTCTTGAAGTTGTGGTATGTCTTGGCGGTCCTGCCGATGCCTGTGTGGGTGTACGGCAGACTGAAGGCAAGTGTCAACGCTTTCCTGTGGGACGGAAAGACCCCACGGGTGGCGTATGACACTGTCATTGGGCCGTTGGAGGAAGGGGGACTGGGACTGCTGGCTCCCTTGGCCCGGATGAATGCGCTGAGGGTGAAGGTGGTCCGGAGGTTCCTGGACCAGTCTGTCGATGCAACTTGGAAGGACGTCATGCGGGAGCACCTCAATGGGGTGGGGGGGTTTGGCCTGGGCACGAGCGCTCTTTGGATGGTTCCGAGGGCCTCGTGGCTGCGGGACATTCCTCCCTTCTTCGGAGAGGTGTTCCTGGCATGGGGTGAGTTCCTGCCCAGACTGGTCTGGGAACCTGGAGGGAGGAGGGAAGTTTTGGACCAGCCGGTCTTCCAGAACCCGGCGGTCCGGTGGGCTGGACGGATGCTGTGCTACCCGCTATGGTTGAGTGTGGGGCTGCGCCAGTTGCGTGACTTTCTGTATGAAGTCGTACCGGGTTTTCTCCCATTGCAGGTGGTGATCGATGCTGTCCATGAAGTTGACGAAGGGGTGCCGGTGGCCACACTGCGCAGGCAGTACGAGTTTCTCATCGCTGTGCTGCCTGGGCAGTGGAGGGCTGAGGCAGGACGGGGAGGAAGACATGGAGATCCGGTCGGCCAGACGAAGGTCCTCTTTTCAGAGGGACTGGAGTTTGGCCAGACCACGTTAAAGGATCTCTATGTCTTTTTCAGGAGCATCGCCTTCGTCAAGCCAAAGATGGGCCCTTATTGGAGCTCGCTGTATGGCTCTGACGTGGCTGAGCGGTTGTGGAAGTGTCGGGGGCTGAAGGGTGCCCCGGCCTCTCGGGAACAACTCGATTTCCTGATTCGGCATCACGCGATCTTCACCGAGCGCCTGATCCGGGGAGAGGGGGAGGCCACGTGTAGGGTGTGTCAGCAGGACGATGAGGGTGTAGTACATCTCTTCGTCGCCTGCCCGGGCCTCGGGGGTCTCTTGGGACGCCTCCGGGGGCTGCTGCGCCTGCTGTTGGGACGGACTGTGTGGCAGGACCTTTTGGGGGTGATGGGCTGGGAGGCCCTGGTCCTCTTTGGGACGCAGGGGAGGGTCACGTCTCCCCACATCTACACCGTCGAGCTCATGCTGTCCGAAGCCAGATGGGCAGCATGGGCTCGAAGGAACAGAGTACGTTCTGTGGGCGGGCCGGCTGAGGCATGGCCCATATTTAAAAGCAATGTGACTAAAAGGGTAAGGACTCTGTGGGATTACTGCAGTCTGGGTCGGCAGGGGTATGACTTCCTCGGGCTCTTCGGAGGGGATAACCCATGCGTGGGTGTCTCTGAAGGAGAGCTCGTCGTCGACCTGGACTGTAGGGATCCCACATGAGTGAATACAGTTAATAAAAAGGTACAAAAGTGTATATTTTGTGGTGTGTATGTGTATGAATATAGATATGTATGTGTGTGTGTGTATGTGTATGCATGTATGTATGTGTATATATATGTGTATGTATATATATGTATATATGTGTGTGTGTGTGTGTATGTGTGTATATGTATATAGATATATATAGATATGGATATATAAAGGTATATGTGAAGGTATGTATAGGGAGGGTGGTATTGGGAGAATTGGGTTTGTTCAGTGGGAATGGTTTGGGAGTACTTTTCTGTTTTTATGGGATGGGAGTGGGTGGGCTGTCTGATTTTAATTTGGAGTTTATGTTGGAGTGGAGTGTGTTCCTTTGTGTCTTTTGGTATACCTGTGTTTGTTTTTCTGGGGTTTTTGTTGGTTTCTGTGAATGTAATTTTGTGGATTGATGGAGGTACTCTGGAGTTTGATGATTTCAGTGTTTGTTGACTTTTGATTTTGCGATATTTATTAATGGGGTTTTTTCGGAGGTTGGATGGTTTCTGTTTATTGTGAATTCTGTGGTTTGATTTAATTGATGATGTGTTAATGAAAATTTTTGTTTTGATGGATTTTGTGTATGTTTGATTTTCTGTTTTTGTTGATTATTGATGGATTAATAAAGAGAAAAAAAGCGAAGAAGAGTTGGGCCTAGTTAGTACTTGGATGGGAGACTGCCTGGGAATACTAGGTGCTGTAAGCTTTTTAGCTTAAGCTTCTATTATAAAGACAGTAACCACAGTCATTTAAACACAAGAGAAGAAGAAAACTTAAAAAAAAAAAAACAACAACAAAAAAAAAAACAAACAAACTGGAAAGCCAATCATTTTCATTTGAGGTGTCAGGTGGTCTACCGTTTACAGGCAGCTCTAAAACAAGTATTACTCTTAGAAGAGTATATAGAAATAGTCTTCTACAGCCAGCAGTGATCGCTTACGGCCATACCACTCCTTGAAAGCCCGATCTCGTCTGATCTCGGAAGCGAAGAAGAGTTGGGCCTAGTTAGTACTTGGATGGGAGACTGCCTGGGAATACTAGGTGCTGTAAGCTTTTTAGCTTAAGCTTCTATTATAAAGGCAGTAACCACAGTCATTTAAACACAAGAGAAGAAGAAAACTTAAGAAAAAAAAACGAACTGGAAAGCCAATCATTTTCATTTGAGGTGTCAGGTGGTCTACCGTTTACAGGCAGCTCTAAAACAAGTATTACTCTTAGAAGAGTATATAGAAATAGTCTTCTACAGCCAGCTGTGATCGCTTACGGCCATACCACTCCTTGAAAGCCCGATCCCGTCTGATCTCGGAAGCGAAGAAGAGTTGGGCCTAGTTAGTACTTGGATGGGAGACTGCCTGGGAATACTAGGTGCTGTAAGCTTTTTAGCTTAAGTTTCTATTATAAAGGCAGTAACCAAAGTCATTTAAACACAAGAGAAGAAGAAAACTTAAAAAAAAACAACAAAAAAAAAAAAACGAACTGGAAAGCCAATCATTTTCATTTGAGGTGTCAGGTGGTCTACCGTTTACAGGCAGCTCTAAAACAAGTATTACTCTTAGAAGAGTATATAGAAATAGTCTTCTACAGCCAGCAGTGATCGCTTACGGCCATACCACTCCTTGAAAGCCCGATCCCGTCTGATCTCGGAAGCGAAGAAGAGTTTGGCCTAGTTAGTACTTGGATGGGAGACTGCCTGGGAATACTAGGTGCTGTAAGCTTTTTAGCTTAAGCTTCTATTATAAAGACAGTAACCACAGTCATTTAACACAAGAGAAGAAGAAAACTACAAAAAAAAAAAAAACGAACTGGAAAGCCAATCATTTTCATTTGAGGTGTCAGGTGGTCTACCGTTTACAGGCAGCTCTAAAACAAGTATTACTCTTAGAAGAGTATATAGAAATAGTCGTCTACAGCCAGCAGTAATCGCTTACGGCCATACCACTCCTTGAAAGCCCGATCCCGTCTGATCTCGGAAGCGAAGAAGAGTTCGGCCTAGTTAGTACTTGGATGGGAGACTGCCTGGGAATACTAGGTGCTGTAAGCTTTTTAGCTTAAGTTTCTATTATAAAGGCAGTAACCACAGTCATTTAAACACAAGAGAAGAAGAAAACTTAAAAAAAAAAAACAACAAAAAAAAAAACGAACTGGAAAGCCAATCATTTTCATTTGAGGTGTCAGGTGGTCTACCGTTTACAGGCAGATCTAAAACAAGTATTACTCTTAGAAGAGTATATAGAAATAGTCTTCTACAGCCAGCTGTGATCGCTTACGGCCATACCACTCCTTGAAAGCCCGATCCCGTCTGATCTCGGAAGCGAAGAAGAGTTGGGCCTAGTTAGTACTTGGATGGGAGACTGCCTGGGAATACTAGGTGCTGTAAGCTTTTTAGCTTAAGTTTCTATTATAAAGGCAGTAACCACAGTCATTTAAACACAAGAGAAGAAGAAAACTACAAAAAAAAAAAACGAACTGGAAAGCCAATCATTTTCATTTGAGGTGTCAGGTGGTCTACCGTTTACAGGCAGCTCTAAAACAAGTATTACTCTTAGAAGAGTATATAGAAATAGTCTTCTACAGCCAGCTGTGATCGCTTACGGCCATACCACTCCTTGAAAGCCCGATCCCGTCTGATCTCGGAAGCGAAGAAGAGTTGGGCCTAGTTAGTACTTGGATGGGAGACTGCCTGGGAATACTAGGTGCTGTAAGCTTTTTAGCTTAAGTTTCTATTATAAAGGCAGTAACCAAAGTCATTTAAACACAAGAGAAGAAGAAAACTTAAAAAAAAACAACAAAAAAAAAAAAACGAACTGGAAAGCCAATCATTTTCATTTGAGGTGTCAGGTGGTCTACCGTTTACAGGCAGCTCTAAAACAAGTATTACTCTTAGAAGAGTATATAGAAATAGTCTTCTACAGCCAGCAGTGATCGCTTACGGCCATACCACTCCTTGAAAGCCCGATCCCGTCTGATCTCGGAAGCGAAGAAGAGTTTGGCCTAGTTAGTACTTGGATGGGAGACTGCCTGGGAATACTAGGTGCTGTAAGCTTTTTAGCTTAAGCTTCTATTATAAAGACAGTAACCACAGTCATTTAACACAAGAGAAGAAGAAAACTACAAAAAAAAAAAAAACGAACTGGAAAGCCAATCATTTTCATTTGAGGTGTCAGGTGGTCTACCGTTTACAGGCAGCTCTAAAACAAGTATTACTCTTAGAAGAGTATATAGAAATAGTCGTCTACAGCCAGCAGTAATCGCTTACGGCCATACCACTCCTTGAAAGCCCGATCCCGTCTGATCTCGGAAGCGAAGAAGAGTTGGGCCTAGTTAGTACTTGGATGGGAGACTGCCTGGGAATACTAGGTGCTGTAAGCTTTTTAGCTTAAGTTTCTATTATAAAGGCAGTAACCACAGTCATTTAAACACAAGAGAAGAAGAAAACTTAAAAAAAAAAAACAACAAAAAAAAAAACGAACTGGAAAGCCAATCATTTTCATTTGAGGTGTCAGGTGGTCTACCGTTTACAGGCAGATCTAAAACAAGTATTACTCTTAGAAGAGTATATAGAAATAGTCTTCTACAGCCAGCTGTGATCGCTTACGGCCATACCACTCCTTGAAAGCCCGATCCCGTCTGATCTCGGAAGCGAAGAAGAGTTGGGCCTAGTTAGTACTTGGATGGGAGACTGCCTGGGAATACTAGGTGCTGTAAGCTTTTTAGCTTAAGTTTCTATTATAAAGGCAGTAACCACAGTCATTTAAACACAAGAGAAGAAGAAAACTACAAAAAAAAAAAACGAACTGGAAAGCCAATCATTTTCATTTGAGGTGTCAGGTGGTCTACCGTTTACAGGCAGATCTAAAACAAGTATTACTCTTAGAAGAGTATATAGAAATAGTCTTCTACAGCCAGCTGTGATCGCTTACGGCCATACCACTCCTTGAAAGCCCGATCCCGTCTGATCTCGGAAGCGAAGAAGAGTTGGGCCTAGTTAGTACTTGGATGGGAGACTGCCTGGGAATACTAGGTGCTGTAAGCTTTTTAGCTTAAGTTTCTATTATAAAGGCAGTAACCAAAGTCATTTAAACACAAGAGAAGAAGAAAACTTAAAAAAAAACAACAAAAAAAAAAAAACGAACTGGAAAGCCAATCATTTTCATTTGAGGTGTCAGGTGGTCTACCGTTTACAGGCAGCTCTAAAACAAGTATTACTCTTAGAAGAGTATATAGAAATAGTCTTCTACAGCCAGCAGTGATCGCTTACGGCCATACCACTCCTTGAAAGCCCGATCCCGTCTGATCTCGGAAGCGAAGAAGAGTTTGGCCTAGTTAGTACTTGGATGGGAGACTGCCTGGGAATACTAGGTGCTGTAAGCTTTTTAGCTTAAGCTTCTATTATAAAGACAGTAACCACAGTCATTTAACACAAGAGAAGAAGAAAACTACAAAAAAAAAAAAAACGAACTGGAAAGCCAATCATTTTCATTTGAGGTGTCAGGTGGTCTACCGTTTACAGGCAGCTCTAAAACAAGTATTACTCTTAGAAGAGTATATAGAAATAGTCGTCTACAGCCAGCAGTAATCGCTTACGGCCATACCACTCCTTGAAAGCCCGATCCCGTCTGATCTCGGAAGCGAAGAAGAGTTGGGCCTAGTTAGTACTTGGATGGGAGACTGCCTGGGAATACTAGGTGCTGTAAGCTTTTTAGCTTAAGTTTCTATTATAAAGGCAGTAACCACAGTCATTTAAACACAAGAGAAGAAGAAAACTTAAAAAAAAAAAACAACAAAAAAAAAAACGAACTGGAAAGCCAATCATTTTCATTTGAGGTGTCAGGTGGTCTACCGTTTACAGGCAGATCTAAAACAAGTATTACTCTTAGAAGAGTATATAGAAATAGTCTTCTACAGCCAGCTGTGATCGCTTACGGCCATACCACTCCTTGAAAGCCCGATCCCGTCTGATCTCGGAAGCGAAGAAGAGTTGGGCCTAGTTAGTACTTGGATGGGAGACTGCCTGGGAATACTAGGTGCTGTAAGCTTTTTAGCTTAAGTTTCTATTATAAAGGCAGTAACCACAGTCATTTAAACACAAGAGAAGAAGAAAACTACAAAAAAAAAAAACGAACTGGAAAGCCAATCATTTTCATTTGAGGTGTCAGGTGGTCTACCGTTTACAGGCAGATCTAAAACAAGTATTACTCTTAGAAGAGTATATAGAAATAGTCTTCTACAGCCAGCTGTGATCGCTTACGGCCATACCACTCCTTGAAAGCCCGATCCCGTCTGATCTCGGAAGCGAAGAAGAGTTGGGCCTAGTTAGTACTTGGATGGGAGACTGCCTGGGAATACTAGGTGCTGTAAGCTTTTTAGCTTAAGCTTCTATTATAAAGGCAGTAACCACAGTCATTTAAACACAAGAGAAGAAGAAAACTTAAGAAAAAAAAAACAACAACAAAAAAAAACGAACTGGAAAGCCAATCATTTTCATTTGAGGTGTCAGGTGGTCTACCGTTTACAGGCAGCTCTAAAACAAGTATTACTCTTAGAAGAGTATATAGAAATAGTCTTCTACAGCCAGCTGTGATCGCTTACGGCCATACCACTCCTTGAAAGCCCGATCCCGTCTGATCTCGGAAGCGAAGAAGAGTTGGGCCTAGTTAGTACTTGGATGGGAGACTGCCTGGGAATACTAGGTGCTGTAAGCTTTTTAGCTTAAGTTTCTATTATAAAGGCAGTAACCAAAGTCATTTAAACACAAGAGAAGAAGAAAACTTAAAAAAAAACAACAAAAAAAAAAAAACGAACTGGAAAGCCAATCATTTTCATTTGAGGTGTCAGGTGGTCTACCGTTTACAGGCAGCTCTAAAACAAGTATTACTCTTAGAAGAGTATATAGAAATAGTCTTCTACAGCCAGCAGTGATCGCTTACGGCCATACCACTCCTTGAAAGCCCGATCCCGTCTGATCTCGGAAGCGAAGAAGAGTTTGGCCTAGTTAGTACTTGGATGGGAGACTGCCTGGGAATACTAGGTGCTGTAAGCTTTTTAGCTTAAGCTTCTATTATAAAGACAGTAACCACAGTCATTTAACACAAGAGAAGAAGAAAACTACAAAAAAAAAAAAAACGAACTGGAAAGCCAATCATTTTCATTTGAGGTGTCAGGTGGTCTACCGTTTACAGGCAGCTCTAAAACAAGTATTACTCTTAGAAGAGTATATAGAAATAGTCGTCTACAGCCAGCAGTAATCGCTTACGGCCATACCACTCCTTGAAAGCCCGATCCCGTCTGATCTCGGAAGCGAAGAAGAGTTGGGCCTAGTTAGTACTTGGATGGGAGACTGCCTGGGAATACTAGGTGCTGTAAGCTTTTTAGCTTAAGTTTCTATTATAAAGGCAGTAACCACAGTCATTTAAACACAAGAGAAGAAGAAAACTTAAAAAAAAAAAACAACAAAAAAAAAAACGAACTGGAAAGCCAATCATTTTCATTTGAGGTGTCAGGTGGTCTACCGTTTACAGGCAGATCTAAAACAAGTATTACTCTTAGAAGAGTATATAGAAATAGTCTTCTACAGCCAGCTGTGATCGCTTACGGCCATACCACTCCTTGAAAGCCCGATCCCGTCTGATCTCGGAAGCGAAGAAGAGTTGGGCCTAGTTAGTACTTGGATGGGAGACTGCCTGGGAATACTAGGTGCTGTAAGCTTTTTAGCTTAAGTTTCTATTATAAAGGCAGTAACCACAGTCATTTAAACACAAGAGAAGAAGAAAACTACAAAAAAAAAAAACGAACTGGAAAGCCAATCATTTTCATTTGAGGTGTCAGGTGGTCTACCGTTTACAGGCAGATCTAAAACAAGTATTACTCTTAGAAGAGTATATAGAAATAGTCTTCTACAGCCAGCTGTGATCGCTTACGGCCATACCACTCCTTGAAAGCCCGATCCCGTCTGATCTCGGAAGCGAAGAAGAGTTGGGCCTAGTTAGTACTTGGATGGGAGACTGCCTGGGAATACTAGGTGCTGTAAGCTTTTTAGCTTAAGTTTCTATTATAAAGGCAGTAACCACAGTCATTTAAACACAAGAGAAGAAGAAAACTTAAAAAAAAAAAAAAACAAAAAAAAAAAACGAACTGGAAAGCCAATCATTTTCATTTGAGGTGTCAGGTGGTCTACCGTTTACAGGCAGATCTAAAACAAGTATTACTCTTAGAAGAGTATATAGAAATAGTCTTCTACAGCCAGCAGTGATCGCTTATGGCCATACCACTCCTTGAAAGCCCGATCCCGTCTGATCTCGGAAGCGAAGAAGAGTTGGGCCTAGTTAGTACTTGGATGGGAGACTGCCTGGGAATACTAGGTGCTGTAAGCTTTTTAGCTTAAGTTTCTATTATAAAGGCAGTAACCACAGTCATTTAAACACAAGAGAAGAAGAAAACTACAAAAAAAAAAAACGAACTGGAAAGCCAATCATTTTCATTTGAGGTGTCAGGTGGTCTACCGTTTACAGGCAGATCTAAAACAAGTATTACTCTTAGAAGAGTATATAGAAATAGTCTTCTACAGCCAGCAATGATCGCTTACGGCCATACCACTCCTTGAAAGCCCGATCCCGTCTGATCTCGGAAGCGAAGAAGAGTTGGGCCTAGTTAGTACTTGGATGGGAGACTGCCTGGGAATACTAGGTGCTGTAAGCTTTTTAGCTTAAGTTTCTATTATAAAGGCAGTAACCAAAGTCATTTAAACACAAGAGAAGAAGAAAACTTAAAAAAAAACAACAAAAAAAAAAAAACGAACTGGAAAGCCAATCATTTTCATTTGAGGTGTCAGGTGGTCTACCGTTTACAGGCAGCTCTAAAACAAGTATTACTCTTAGAAGAGTATATAGAAATAGTCTTCTACAGCCAGCAGTGATCGCTTACGGCCATACCACTCCTTGAAAGCCCGATCCCGTCTGATCTCGGAAGCGAAGAAGAGTTTGGCCTAGTTAGTACTTGGATGGGAGACTGCCTGGGAATACTAGGTGCTGTAAGCTTTTTAGCTTAAGCTTCTATTATAAAGACAGTAACCACAGTCATTTAACACAAGAGAAGAAGAAAACTACAAAAAAAAAAAAAAACGAACTGGAAAGCCAATCATTTTCATTTGAGGTGTCAGGTGGTCTACCGTTTACAGGCAGCTCTAAAACAAGTATTACTCTTAGAAGAGTATATAGAAATAGTCGTCTACAGCCAGCAGTAATCGCTTACGGCCATACCACTCCTTGAAAGCCCGATCCCGTCTGATCTCGGAAGCGAAGAAGAGTTGGGCCTAGTTAGTACTTGGATGGGAGACTGCCTGGGAATACTAGGTGCTGTAAGCTTTTTAGCTTAAGTTTCTATTATAAAGGCAGTAACCACAGTCATTTAAACACAAGAGAAGAAGAAAACTTAAAAAAAAAAAACAACAAAAAAAAAAACGAACTGGAAAGCCAATCATTTTCATTTGAGGTGTCAGGTGGTCTACCGTTTACAGGCAGATCTAAAACAAGTATTACTCTTAGAAGAGTATATAGAAATAGTCTTCTACAGCCAGCTGTGATCGCTTACGGCCATACCACTCCTTGAAAGCCCGATCCCGTCTGATCTCGGAAGCGAAGAAGAGTTGGGCCTAGTTAGTACTTGGATGGGAGACTGCCTGGGAATACTAGGTGCTGTAAGCTTTTTAGCTTAAGTTTCTATTATAAAGGCAGTAACCACAGTCATTTAAACACAAGAGAAGAAGAAAACTACAAAAAAAAAAAACGAACTGGAAAGCCAATCATTTTCATTTGAGGTGTCAGGTGGTCTACCGTTTACAGGCAGATCTAAAACAAGTATTACTCTTAGAAGAGTATATAGAAATAGTCTTCTACAGCCAGCTGTGATCGCTTACGGCCATACCACTCCTTGAAAGCCCGATCCCGTCTGATCTCGGAAGCGAAGAAGAGTTGGGCCTAGTTAGTACTTGGATGGGAGACTGCCTGGGAATACTAGGTGCTGTAAGCTTTTTAGCTTAAGTTTCTATTATAAAGGCAGTAACCACAGTCATTTAAACACAAGAGAAGAAGAAAACTTAAAAAAAAAAAAAAACAAAAAAAAAAAACGAACTGGAAAGCCAATCATTTTCATTTGAGGTGTCAGGTGGTCTACCGTTTACAGGCAGATCTAAAACAAGTATTACTCTTAGAAGAGTATATAGAAATAGTCTTCTACAGCCAGCAGTGATCGCTTATGGCCATACCACTCCTTGAAAGCCCGATCCCGTCTGATCTCGGAAGCGAAGAAGAGTTGGGCCTAGTTAGTACTTGGATGGGAGACTGCCTGGGAATACTAGGTGCTGTAAGCTTTTTAGCTTAAGTTTCTATTATAAAGGCAGTAACCACAGTCATTTAAACACAAGAGAAGAAGAAAACTACAAAAAAAAAAAACGAACTGGAAAGCCAATCATTTTCATTTGAGGTGTCAGGTGGTCTACCGTTTACAGGCAGATCTAAAACAAGTATTACTCTTAGAAGAGTATATAGAAATAGTCTTCTACAGCCAGCAATGATCGCTTACGGCCATACCACTCCTTGAAAGCCCGATCCCGTCTGATCTCGGAAGCGAAGAAGAGTTGGGCCTAGTTAGTACTTGGATGGGAGACTGCCTGGGAATACTAGGTGCTGTAAGCTTTTTAGCTTAAGTTTCTATTATAAAGGCAGTAACCACAGTCATTTAAACACAAGAGAAGAAGAAAACTTAAAAAAAAAAACAACAAAAAAAAAAAACGAACTGGAAAGCCAATCATTTTCATTTGAGGTGTCAGGTGGTCTACCGTTTACAGGCAGATCTAAAACAAGTATTACTCTTAGAAGAGTATATAGAAATAGTCTTCTACAGCCAGCTGTGATCGCTTACGGCCATACCACTCCTTGAAAGCCCGATCCCGTCTGATCTCGGAAGCGAAGAAGAGTTGGGCCTAGTTAGTACTTGGATGGGAGACTGCCTGGGAATACTAGGTGCTGTAAGCTTTTTAGCTTAAGCTTCTATTATAAAGGCAGTAACCACAGTCATTTAAACACAAGAGAAGAAGAAAACTTAAAAAAAAAAAACAACAAAAAAAAAAAACGAACTGGAAAGCCAATCATTTTCATTTGAGGTGTCAGGTGGTCTACCGTTTACAGGCAGATCTAAAACAAGTATTACTCTTAGAAGAGTATATAGAAATAGTCTTCTACAGCCAGCTGTGATCGCTTACGGCCATACCACTCCTTGAAAGCCCGATCCCGTCTGATCTCGGAAGCGAAGAAGAGTTGGGCCTAGTTAGTACTTGGATGGGAGACTGCCTGGGAATACTAGGTGCTGTAAGCTTTTTAGCTTAAGTTTCTATTATAAAGGCAGTAACCACAGTCATTTAAACACAAGAGAAGAAGAAAACTACAAAAAAAAAAAACGAACTGGAAAGCCAATCATTTTCATTTGAGGTGTCAGGTGGTCTACCGTTTACAGGCAGATCTAAAACAAGTATTACTCTTAGAAGAGTATATAGAAATAGTCTTCTACAGCCAGCTGTGATCGCTTACGGCCATACCACTCCTTGAAAGCCCGATCCCGTCTGATCTCGGAAGCGAAGAAGAGTTGGGCCTAGTTAGTACTTGGATGGGAGACTGCCTGGGAATACTAGGTGCTGTAAGCTTTTTAGCTTAAGTTTCTATTATAAAGACAGTAACCACAGTCATTTAAACACAAGAGAAGAAGAAAACTTAAAAAAAAAAAAAAAAAAAAAAAAAAACGAACTGGAAAGCCAATCATTTTCATTTGAGGTGTCAGGTGGTCTACCGTTTACAGGCAGATCTAAAACAAGTATTACTCTTAGAAGAGTATATAGAAATAGTCTTCTACAGCCAGCAGTGATCGCTTATGGCCATACCACTCCTTGAAAGCCCGATCCCGTCTGATCTCGGAAGCGAAGAAGAGTTGGGCCTAGTTAGTACTTGGATGGGAGACTGCCTGGGAATACTAGGTGCTGTAAGCTTTTTAGCTTAAGTTTCTATTATAAAGGCAGTAACCACAGTCATTTAAACACAAGAGAAGAAGAAAACTACAAAAAAAAAAAACGAACTGGAAAGCCAATCATTTTCATTTGAGGTGTCAGGTGGTCTACCGTTTACAGGCAGATCTAAAACAAGTATTACTCTTAGAAGAGTATATAGAAATAGTCTTCTACAGCCAGCAGTGATCGCTTACGGCCATACCACTCCTTGAAAGCCCGATCCCGTCTGATCTCGGAAGCGAAGAAGAGTTGGGCCTAGTTAGTACTTGGATGGGAGACTGCCTGGGAATACTAGGTGCTGTAAGCTTTTTAGCTTAAGCTTCTATTATAAAGACAGTAACCACAGTCATTTAACACAAGAGAAGAAGAAAACTACAAAAAAAAAAAAACGAACTGGAAAGCCAATCATTTTCATTTGAGGTGTCAGGTGGTCTACCGTTTACAGGCAGATCTAAAACAAGTATTACTCTTAGAAGAGTATATAGAAATAGTCTTCTACAGCCAGCTGTGATCGCTTACGGCCATACCACTCCTTGAAAGCCCGATCCCGTCTGATCTCGGAAGCGAAGAAGAGTTGGGCCTAGTTAGTACTTGGATGGGAGACTGCCTGGGAATACTAGGTGCTGTAAGCTTTTTAGCTTAACCCTTTGAGGTCGGCTATGCCGCCGGCGGGATAAAATTGAAATTCCACATAAACACGTATATAACTCTGCGAGATTTTATCCTAAAAAAAAATACAACATACCTCGGAAACCTTGAAGGGTCTACTTTCCAACTATATATAGGATGAAACGATATATATATTTATATTCTTGTGAGAGAAGCGTAAACAACAACCGGCACATTTTTGAGGCACAAGCTTTTTTGTTCCGCCCATAGACGCGTTCTGCCATTCATATGTTAACACTATGGTAATTCGGCAGCTACTAGTGGAGGATCATTGGCTGATAATTTGCATGAAAACGCCCAAACACAGAGCCACATGTCGCGGAATTGTTTACGTGGAGCTTCGTCATGTCGCACTCACGGGAGCTGGAGCCACTGCGGAGGAGAGCTTTGTTCTGGAAAATGAAGAGGATTTCAGCTCATCTGACGAAAGCGGGGAGGACAGTGACGAAGAAAGATTTATTTTGAGATGCGGATTGATCCGAAGGAGGATTTTTGTGATAGGTAAGTGAAATATTTCCTTTCAAATGAAACAAACCCACGCTTCGCGCTCACTGTGTACACTCCGCGAATTCCGGATAAATTAAAATAAAGAATAAATTAAATAAGTATTACTTTGTATATGAAAGCATAAATGAATGTAAAAAAAAACCTGCTGTTGTGTAAACGGGACATTCAAGTGTAGCCTGTTGCTAATCTGAGTGTGCATGCTGAGAGTGCTAACATTAGCATGCGAGGCTCCAGTACCATAAGTGTGGCTTATGGCTGTAAATGTTTAGCCTAGTGTGTTAATGTCATGTGTAAATGGCCTGTGTGAATGTAATAGTGTCATCCTATGTAGCTTGTTATGCTATATACTGCTATACATAGGTCATATGTAAGTACTGTATTTGAAATACAAGAAATTATTAGTTGTAGTGACTGTTGGCATGTATAGCTAATCTTTGTAACTGCTCAGAAGACAGTTGCTCACATTTCTTATTATTTTTCTTTCAGAAATGTGGAAAATACTCCACCTCCAAGCAAAGACGACGGCGTCAACCAAGTCTGCAACCACCAACGTGTAAACACATGGTCCTTCCACATCTGCTCTGTAAGTTTAGCATTTTGCAGTACACAACTCAGCACAAAACTTTGAAGTGGTACAGAAAACTGTTTCTTCACTTCTTGGACATTGCTGCTACCAATGCCTACATTCTCCACAACAACTTATGCAACAGGACAGCCTGACCCACAAGGCATTCATGGAAGAGCTTGTTGAACAGCTGTGTGCTATGCAAAAACCCCATGGAAGTGTGAACAGTGTGATGTCTACCTTTGCATGCAGCCAGACAGAAACTGTTTTAGAGACTGGCATCTTTTGTTGAACTGACTCATACATATATACACACACAAGGATATACAGTATGACTATCTTTAGTATATTATCACTATGTTTACATGTGAACACATTTTCCATTTATTTTAATTCATGCCAGTTATTTATTTTTTTGTTTTTATTGCTTGTTTAGTTCTCTTTTTTTGAAATAAACTGTGATAAACTCTGCCTCTGGTCTCTTCTCTTTTGACAGCTGTGGCAGTGACAGCTAATGGGCCATTCATTAGGCAGTGGGGTGGGGACCTCGCACCTCGGTTTTCGCACCTATCTTCATACATATGCAACGTAGGAGCCAGTGACTGAGAAAAACAGAGTGTCACCTCACATTTGTTATGTCCTAAGTATAAAATTACATACAATTTATGAAAAGTAGAATCAGCAGTGTGTTGCCAAGACCCGTGTTCACAAAGTTTTGACCTCAAAGGTCCCGGTGAGGAATGTTTAGAATGTGTTTTTTCACAGTATATCAGCACTTCTGAAAATAGGTTTTTGGAAAGTCTAAGTTTAGAGTAAATTTAATCAAAATGTAGATGTATGACACTCTTACTGATTCAACACTGTTGTTGCAGAGATAGTTCTGAAAAATGCATGTGTAACACTTTGAAATGATTTTTTCTCAGATGCGTACAATTTGTAAAACAATCAAGGCATGTCAGACTACACCAGGGTGTCTGAAAACCCCTCAGACTCCAGGGGGTTAAGTTTCTATTATAAAGGCAGTAACCACAGTCATTTAAACACAAGAGAAGAAGAAAACTACAAAAAAAAAAAAACGAACTGGAAAGCCAATCATTTTCATTTGAGGTGTCAGGTGGTCTACCGTTTACAGGCAGATCTAAAACAAGTATTACTCTTAGAAGAGTATATAGAAATAGTCTTCTACAGCCAGCAGTGATCGCTTACGGCCATACCACTCCTTGAAAGCCCGATCCCGTCTGATCTCGGAAGCGAAGAAGAGTTGGGCCTAGTTAGTACTTGGATGGGAGACTGCCTGGGAATACTAGGTGCTGTAAGCTTTTTAGCTTAAGTTTCTATTATAAAGGCAGTAACCACAGTCATTTAAACACAAGAGAACAAGAAAACTTAAAAAAAAAAACAACAAAAAAAAAAAACGAACTGGAAAGCCAATCATTTTCATTTGAGGTGTCAGGTGGTCTACCATTTACAGGCAGATCTAAAACAAGTATTACTCTTAGAAGAGTATATAGAAATAGTCTTCTACAGCCAGCTGTGATCGCTTACGGCCATACCACTCCTTGAAAGCCCGATCCCGTCTGATCTCGGAAGCGAAGAAGAGTTGGGCCTAGTTAGTACTTGGATGGGAGACTGCCTGGGAATACTAGGTGCTGTAAGCTTTTTAGCTTAAGTTTCTATTATAAAGGCAGTAACCACAGTCATTTAAACACAAGAGAAGAAGAAAACTTAAAAAAAAAAAACAACAAAAAAAAAAACGAACTGGAAAGCCAATCATTTTCATTTGAGGTGTCAGGTGGTCTACCGTTTACAGGCAGATCTAAAACAAGTATTACTCTTAGAAGAGTATATAGAAATAGTCTTCTACAGCCAGCAGTGATCGCTTACGGCCATACCACTCCTTGAAAGCCCGATCCCGTCTGATCTCGGAAGCGAAGAAGAGTTGGGCCTAGTTAGTACTTGGATGGGAGACTGCCTGGGAATACTAGGTGCTGTAAGCTTATTAGCTTAAGTTTCTATTATAAAGGCAGTAACCACAGTCATTTAAACACAAGAGAAGAAGAAAACTACAAAAAAAAAAAACGAACTGGAAAGCCAATCATTTTCATTTGAGGTGTCAGGTGGTCTACCGTTTACAGGCAGATCTAAAACAAGTATTACTCTTAGAAGAGTATATAGAAATAGTCTTCTACAGCCAGCAGTGATCGCTTATGGCCATACCACTCCTTGAAAGCCCGATCCCGTCTGATCTCGGAAGCGAAGAAGAGTTGGGCCTAGTTAGTACTTGGATGGGAGACTGCCTGGGAATACTAGGTGCTGTAAGCTTTTTAGCTTAAGTTTCTATTATAAAGGCAGTAACCACAGTCATTTAAACACAAGAGAAGAAGAAAACTACAAAAAAAAAAAACGAACTGGAAAGCCAATCATTTTCATTTGAGGTGTCAGGTGGTCTACCGTTTACAGGCAGATCTAAAACAAGTATTACTCTTAGAAGAGTATATAGAAATAGTCTTCTACAGCCAGCAGTGATCGCTTACGGCCATACCACTCCTTGAAAGCCCGATCCCGTCTGATCTCGGAAGCGAAGAAGAGTTGGGCCTAGTTAGTACTTGGATGGGAGACTGCCTGGGAATACTAGGTGCTGTAAGCTTTTTAGCTTAAGTTTCTATTATAAAGGCAGTAACCACAGTCATTTAAACACAAGAGAAGAAGAAAACTTAAAAAAAAAAACAACAAAAAAAAAAACGAACTGGAAAGCCAATCATTTTCATTTGAGGTGTCAGGTGGTCTACCGTTTACAGGCAGATCTAAAACAAGTATTACTCTTAGAAGAGTATATAGAAATAGTCTTCTACAGCCAGCTGTGATCGCTTACGGCCATACCACTCCTTGAAAGCCCAATCCCGTCTGATCTCGGAAGCGAAGAAGAGTTGGGCCTAGTTAGTACTTGGATGGGAGACTGCCTGGGAATACTAGGTGCTGTAAGCTTTTTAGCTTAAGTTTCTATTATAAAGGCAGTAACCACAGTCATTTAAACACAAGAGAAGAAGAAAACTACAAAAAAAAAAAACGAACTGGAAAGCCAATCATTTTCATTTGAGGTGTCAGGTGGTCTACCGTTTACAGGCAGATCTAAAACAAGTATTACTCTTAGAAGAGTATATAGAAATAGTCTTCTACAGCCAGCAGTGATCGCTTACGGCCATACCACTCCTTGAAAGCCCGATCCCGTCTCATCTCGGAAGCGAAGAAGAGTTGGGCCTAGTTAGTACTTGGATGGGAGACTGCCTGGGAATACTAGGTGCTGTAAGCTTTTTAGCTTAAGTTTCTATTATAAAGGCAGTAACCACAGTCATTTAAACACAAGAGAACAAGAAAACTTAAAAAAAAAAACAACAAAAAAAAAAAACGAACTGGAAAGCCAATCATTTTCATTTGAGGTGTCAGGTGGTCTACCGTTTACAGGCAGATCTAAAACAAGTATTACTCTTAGAAGAGTATATAGAAATAGTCTTCTACAGCCAGCTGTGATCGCTTACGGCCATACCACTCCTTGAAAGCCCGATCCCGTCTGATCTCGGAAGCGAAGAAGAGTTGGGCCTAGTTAGTACTTGGATGGGAGACTGCCTGGGAATACTAGGTGCTGTAAGCTTTTTAGCTTAAGTTTCTATTATAAAGGCAGTAACCACAGTCATTTAAACACAAGAGAAGAAGAAAACTTAAAAAAAAAAAACAACAAAAAAAAAAAACGAACTGGAAAGCCAATCATTTTCATTTGAGGTGTCAGGTGGTCTACCGTTTACAGGCAGATCTAAAACAAGTATTACTCTTAGAAGAGTATATAGAAATAGTCTTCTACAGCCAGCAGTGATCGCTTGTGGCCATACCACTCCTTGAAAGCCCGATCCCGTCTGATCTCGGAAGCGAAGAAGAGTTGGGCCTAGTTAGTACTTGGATGGGAGACTGCCTGGGAATACTAGGTGCTGTAAGCTTTTTAGCTTAAGTTTCTATTATAAAGGCAGTAACCACAGTCATTTAAACACAAGAGAAGAAGAAAACTACAAAAAAAAAAACGAACTGGAAAGCCAATCATTTTCATTTGAGTTGTCAGGTGGTCTACCGTTTACAGGCAGATCTAAAACAAGTATTACTCTTAGAAGAGTATATAGAAATAGTCTTCTACAGCCAGCAGTGATCGCTTACGGCCATACCACTCCTTGAAAGCCCGATCCCGTCTGATCTCGGAAGCGAAGAAGAGTTGGGCCTAGTTAGTACTTGGATGGGAGACTGCCTGGGAATACTAGGTGCTGTAAGCTTTTTAGCTTAAGTTACTATTATAAAGGCAGTAACCACAGTCATTTAAACACAAGAGAAGAAGAAAACTACAAAAAAAAAAAACGAACTGGAAAGCCAATCATTTTCATTTGAGGTGTCAGGTGGTCTACCGTTTACAGGCAGATCTAAAACAAGTATTACTCTTAGAAGAGTATATAGAAATAGTCTTCTACAGCCAGGAGTGATCGCTTACGGCCATACCACTCCTTGAAAGCCCGATCCCGTCTGATCTCGGAAGCGAAGAAGAGTTGGGCCTAGTTAGTACTTGGATGGGAGACTGCCTGGGAATACTAGGTGCTGTAAGCTTTTTAGCTTAAGTTTCTATTATAAAGGCAGTAACCACAGTCATTTAAACACAAGAGAAGAAGAAAACTTAAAAAAAAAAACAACAAAAAAAAAAAACGAACTGGAAAGCCAATCATTTTCATTTGAGGTGTCAGGTGGTCTACCGTTTACAGGCAGATCTAAAACAAGTATTACTCTTAGAAGAGTATATAGAAATAGTCTTCTACAGCCAGCTGTGATCGCTTACGGCCATACCACTCCTTGAAAGCCCAATCCCGTCTGATCTCGGAAGCGAAGAAGAGTTGGGCCTAGTTAGTACTTGGATGGGAGACTGCCTGGGAATACTAGGTGCTGTAAGCTTTTTAGCTTAAGTTTCTATTATAAAGGCAGTAACCACAGTCATTTAAACACAAGAGAAGAAGAAAACTACAAAAAAAAAAAACGAACTGGAAAGCCAATCATTTTCATTTGAGGTGTCAGGTGGTCTACCGTTTACAGGCAGATCTAAAACAAGTATTACTCTTAGAAGAGTATATAGAAATAGTCTTCTACAGCCAGCAGTGATCGCTTACGGCCATACCACTCCTTGAAAGCCCGATCCCGTCTCATCTCGGAAGCGAAGAAGAGTTGGGCCTAGTTAGTACTTGGATGGGAGACTGCCTGGGAATACTAGGTGCTGTAAGCTTTTTAGCTTAAGTTTCTATTATAAAGGCAGTAACCACAGTCATTTAAACACAAGAGAACAAGAAAACTTAAAAAAAAAAACAACAAAAAAAAAAAACGAACTGGAAAGCCAATCATTTTCATTTGAGGTGTCAGGTGGTCTACCGTTTACAGGCAGATCTAAAACAAGTATTACTCTTAGAAGAGTATATAGAAATAGTCTTCTACAGCCAGCTGTGATCGCTTACGGCCATACCACTCCTTGAAAGCCCGATCCCGTCTGATCTCGGAAGCGAAGAAGAGTTGGGCCTAGTTAGTACTTGGATGGGAGACTGCCTGGGAATACTAGGTGCTGTAAGCTTTTTAGCTTAAGTTTCTATTATAAAGGCAGTAACCACAGTCATTTAAACACAAGAGAAGAAGAAAACTTAAAAAAAAAAAACAACAAAAAAAAAAAACGAACTGGAAAGCCAATCATTTTCATTTGAGGTGTCAGGTGGTCTACCGTTTACAGGCAGATCTAAAACAAGTATTACTCTTAGAAGAGTATATAGAAATAGTCTTCTACAGCCAGCAGTGATCGCTTGTGGCCATACCACTCCTTGAAAGCCCGATCCCGTCTGATCTCGGAAGCGAAGAAGAGTTGGGCCTAGTTAGTACTTGGATGGGAGACTGCCTGGGAATACTAGGTGCTGTAAGCTTTTTAGCTTAAGTTTCTATTATAAAGGCAGTAACCACAGTCATTTAAACACAAGAGAAGAAGAAAACTACAAAAAAAAAAACGAACTGGAAAGCCAATCATTTTCATTTGAGTTGTCAGGTGGTCTACCGTTTACAGGCAGATCTAAAACAAGTATTACTCTTAGAAGAGTATATAGAAATAGTCTTCTACAGCCAGCAGTGATCGCTTACGGCCATACCACTCCTTGAAAGCCCGATCCCGTCTGATCTCGGAAGCGAAGAAGAGTTGGGCCTAGTTAGTACTTGGATGGGAGACTGCCTGGGAATACTAGGTGCTGTAAGCTTTTTAGCTTAAGTTACTATTATAAAGGCAGTAACCACAGTCATTTAAACACAAGAGAAGAAGAAAACTACAAAAAAAAAAAACGAACTGGAAAGCCAATCATTTTCATTTGAGGTGTCAGGTGGTCTACCGTTTACAGGCAGATCTAAAACAAGTATTACTCTTAGAAGAGTATATAGAAATAGTCTTCTACAGCCAGCAGTGATCGCTTACGGCCATACCACTCCTTGAAAGCCCGATCCCGTCTGATCTCGGAAGCGAAGAAGAGTTGGGCCTAGTTAGTACTTGGATGGGAGACTGCCTGGGAATACTAGGTGCTGTAAGCTTTTTAGCTTAAGTTTCTATTATAAAGGCAGTAACCACAGTCATTTAAACACAAGAGAAGAAGAAAACTTAAAAAAAAAAAACAACAAAAAAAAAAAACGAACTGGAAAGCCAATCATTTTCATTTGAGGTGTCAGGTGGTCTACCGTTTACAGGCAGATCTAAAACAAGTATTACTCTTAGAAGAGTATATAGAAATAGTCTTCTACAGCCAGCTGTGATCGCTTACGGCCATACCACTCCTTGAAAGCCCGATCCCGTCTGATCTCGGAAGCGAAGAAGAGTTGGGCCTAGTTAGTACTTGGATGGGAGACTGCCTGGGAATACTAGGTGCTGTAAGCTTTTTAGCTTAAGTTTCTATTATAAAGGCAGTAACCACAGTCATTTAAACACAAGAGAAGAAGAAAACTTAAAAAAAAAAAAACAACAAAAAAAAAAAAACGAACTGGAAAGCCAATCATTTTCATTTGAGGTGTCAGGTGGTCTACCGTTTACAGGCAGATCTAAAACAAGTATTACTCTTAGAAGAGTATATAGAAATAGTCTTCTACAGCCAGCAGTGATCGCTTATGGCCATACCACTCCTTGAAAGCCCGATCCCGTCTGATCTCGGAAGCGAAGAAGAGTTGGGCCTAGTTAGTACTTGGATGGGAGACTGCCTGGGAATACTAGGTGCTGTAAGCTTTTTAGCTTAAGTTTCTATTATAAAGGCAGCAACCACAGTCATTTAAACACAAGAGAAGAAGAAAACTACAAAAAAAAAAACGAACTGGAAAGCCAATCATTTTCATTTGAGGTGTCAGGTGGTCTACCGTTTACAGGCAGATCTAAAACAAGTATTACTCTTAGAAGAGTATATAGAAATAGTCTTGTACAGCCAGCAGTGATCGCTTACGGCCATACCACTCCTTGAAAGCCCGATCCCGTCTGATCTCGGAAGCGAAGAAGAGTTTGGCCTAGTTAGTACTTGGATGGGAGACTGCCTGGGAATACTAGGTGCTGTAAGCTTTTTAGCTTAAGCTTCTATTATAAAGACAGTAACCACAGTCATTTAACACAAGAGAAGAAGAAAACTACAAAAAAAAAAAAACGAACTGGAAAGCCAATCATTTTCATTTGAGGTGTCAGGTGGTCTACCATTTACAGGCAGCTCTAAAACAAGTATTACTCTTAGAAGAGTATATAGAAATAGTCGTCTACAGCCAGCAGTAATCGCTTACGGCCATACCACTCCTTGAAAGCCCGATCCCGTCTGATCTCGGAAGCGAAGAAGAGTTGGGCCTAGTTAGTACTTGGATGGGAGACTGCCTGGGAATACTAGGTGCTGTAAGCTTTTTAGCTTAAGTTTCTATTATAAAGGCAGTAACCACAGTCATTTAAACACAAGAGAAGAAGAAAACTTAAAAAAAAAAAACAACAAAAAAAAAAAAACGAACTGGAAAGCCAATCATTTTCATTTGAGGTGTCAGGTGGTCTACCGTTTACAGGCAGATCTAAAACAAGTATTACTCTTAGAAGAGTATATAGAAATAGTCTTCTACAGCCAGCAGTAATCGCTTATGGCCATACCACTCCTTGAAAGCCCGATCCCGTCTGATCTCGGAAGCGAAGAAGAGTTGGGCCTAGTTAGTACTTGGATGGGAGACTGCCTGGGAATACTAGGTGCTGTAAGCTTTTTAGCTTAAGTTTCTATTATAAAGGCAGCAACCACAGTCATTTAAACACAAGAGAAGAAGAAAACTACAAAAAAAAAAAACGAACTGGAAAGCCAATCATTTTCATTTGAGGTGTCAGGTGGTCTACCGTTTACAGGCAGATCTAAAACAAGTATTACTCTTAGAAGAGTATATAGAAATAGTCTTCTACAGCCAGCAGTGATCGCTTACGGCCATACCACTCCTTGAAAGCCCGATCCCGTCTGATCTCGGAAGCGAAGAAGAGTTTGGCCTAGTTAGTACTTGGATGGGAGACTGCCTGGGAATACTAGGTGCTGTAAGCTTTTTAGCTTAAGCTTCTATTATAAAGACAGTAACCACAGTCATTTAACACAAGAGAAGAAGAAAACTACAAAAAAAAAAAAACGAACTGGAAAGCCAATCATTTTCATTTGAGGTGTCAGGTGGTCTACCGTTTACAGGCAGATCTAAAACAAGTATTACTCTTAGAAGAGTATATAGAAATAGTCTTCTACAGCCAGCAGTAATCGCTTATGGCCATACCACTCCTTGAAAGCCCGATCCCGTCTGATCTCGGAAGCGAAGAAGAGTTGGGCCTAGTTAGTACTTGGATGGGAGACTGCCTGGGAATACTAGGTGCTGTAAGCTTTTTAGCTTAAGTTTCTATTATAAAGGCAGCAACCACAGTCATTTAAACACAAGAGAAGAAGAAAACTACAAAAAAAAAAAACGAACTGGAAAGCCAATCATTTTCATTTGAGGTGTCAGGTGGTCTACCGTTTACAGGCAGATCTAAAACAAGTATTACTCTTAGAAGAGTATATAGAAATAGTCTTCTACAGCCAGCAGTGATCGCTTACGGCCATACCACTCCTTGAAAGCCCGATCCCGTCTGATCTCGGAAGCGAAGAAGAGTTTGGCCTAGTTAGTACTTGGATGGGAGACTGCCTGGGAATACTAGGTGCTGTAAGCTTTTTAGCTTAAGCTTCTATTATAAAGACAGTAACCACAGTCATTTAACACAAGAGAAGAAGAAAACTACAAAAAAAAAAAAACGAACTGGAAAGCCAATCATTTTCATTTGAGGTGTCAGGTGGTCTACCGTTTACAGGCAGCTCTAAAACAAGTATTACTCTTAGAAGAGTATATAGAAATAGTCGTCTACAGCCAGCAGTAATCGCTTACGGCCATACCACTCCTTGAAAGCCCGATCCCGTCTGATCTCGGAAGCGAAGAAGAGTTGGGCCTAGTTAGTACTTGGATGGGAGACTGCCTGGGAATACTAGGTGCTGTAAGCTTTTTAGCTTAAGTTTCTATTATAAAGGCAGTAACCACAGTCATTTAAACACAAGAGAAGAAGAAAACTTAAAAAAAAAAAACAACAAAAAAAAAAAAACGAACTGGAAAGCCAATCATTTTCATTTGAGGTGTCAGGTGGTCTACCGTTTACAGGCAGATCTAAAACAAGTATTACTCTTAGAAGAGTATATAGAAATAGTCTTCTACAGCCAGCAGTAATCGCTTATGGCCATACCACTCCTTGAAAGCCCGATCCCGTCTGATCTCGGAAGCGAAGAAGAGTTGGGCCTAGTTAGTACTTGGATGGGAGACTGCCTGGGAATACTAGGTGCTGTAAGCTTTTTAGCTTAAGTTTCTATTATAAAGGCAGTAACCACAGTCATTTAAACACAAGAGAAGAAGAAAACTACAAAAAAAAAAACGAACTGGAAAGCCAATCATTTTCATTTGAGGTGTCAGGTGGTCTACCGTTTACAGGCAGATCTAAAACAAGTATTACTCTTAGAAGAGTATATAGAAATAGTCTTCTACAGCCAGCAGTGATCGCTTACGGCCATACCACTCCTTGAAAGCCCGATCCCGTCTGATCTCGGAAGCGAAGAAGAGTTTGGCCTAGTTAGTACTTGGATGGGAGACTGCCTGGGAATACTAGGTGCTGTAAGCTTTTTAGCTTAAGCTTCTATTATAAAGACAGTAACCACAGTCATTTAACACAAGAGAAGAAGAAAACTACAAAAAAAAAAAAACGAACTGGAAAGCCAATCATTTTCATTTGAGGTGTCAGGTGGTCTACCGTTTACAGGCAGCTCTAAAACAAGTATTACTCTTAGAAGAGTATATAGAAATAGTCGTCTACAGCCAGCAGTAATCGCTTACGGCCATACCACTCCTTGAAAGCCCGATCCCGTCTGATCTCGGAAGCGAAGAAGAGTTGGGCCTAGTTAGTACTTGGATGGGAGACTGCCTGGGAATACTAGGTGCTGTAAGCTTTTTAGCTTAAGTTTCTATTATAAAGGCAGTAACCACAGTCATTTAAACACAAGAGAAGAAGAAAACTTAAAAAAAAAAAACAACAAAAAAAAAAAAACGAACTGGAAAGCCAATCATTTTCATTTGAGGTGTCAGGTGGTCTACCGTTTACAGGCAGATCTAAAACAAGTATTACTCTTAGAAGAGTATATAGAAATAGTCTTCTACAGCCAGCAGTAATCGCTTATGGCCATACCACTCCTTGAAAGCCCGATCCCGTCTGATCTCGGAAGCGAAGAAGAGTTGGGCCTAGTTAGTACTTGGATGGGAGACTGCCTGGGAATACTAGGTGCTGTAAGCTTTTTAGCTTAAGTTTCTATTATAAAGGCAGCAACCACAGTCATTTAAACACAAGAGAAGAAGAAAACTACAAAAAAAAAAAACGAACTGGAAAGCCAATCATTTTCATTTGAGGTGTCAGGTGGTCTACCGTTTACAGGCAGATCTAAAACAAGTATTACTCTTAGAAGAGTATATAGAAATAGTCTTCTACAGCCAGCAGTGATCGCTTACGGCCATACCACTCCTTGAAAGCCCGATCCCGTCTGATCTCGGAAGCGAAGAAGAGTTTGGCCTAGTTAGTACTTGGATGGGAGACTGCCTGGGAATACTAGGTGCTGTAAGCTTTTTAGCTTAAGCTTCTATTATAAAGACAGTAACCACAGTCATTTAACACAAGAGAAGAAGAAAACTACAAAAAAAAAAAAACGAACTGGAAAGCCAATCATTTTCATTTGAGGTGTCAGGTGGTCTACCGTTTACAGGCAGATCTAAAACAAGTATTACTCTTAGAAGAGTATATAGAAATAGTCTTCTACAGCCAGCAGTAATCGCTTATGGCCATACCACTCCTTGAAAGCCCGATCCCGTCTGATCTCGGAAGCGAAGAAGAGTTGGGCCTAGTTAGTACTTGGATGGGAGACTGCCTGGGAATACTAGGTGCTGTAAGCTTTTTAGCTTAAGTTTCTATTATAAAGGCAGCAACCACAGTCATTTAAACACAAGAGAAGAAGAAAACTACAAAAAAAAAAAACGAACTGGAAAGCCAATCATTTTCATTTGAGGTGTCAGGTGGTCTACCGTTTACAGGCAGATCTAAAACAAGTATTACTCTTAGAAGAGTATATAGAAATAGTCTTCTACAGCCAGCAGTGATCGCTTACGGCCATACCACTCCTTGAAAGCCCGATCCCGTCTGATCTCGGAAGCGAAGAAGAGTTTGGCCTAGTTAGTACTTGGATGGGAGACTGCCTGGGAATACTAGGTGCTGTAAGCTTTTTAGCTTAAGCTTCTATTATAAAGACAGTAACCACAGTCATTTAACACAAGAGAAGAAGAAAACTACAAAAAAAAAAAAACGAACTGGAAAGCCAATCATTTTCATTTGAGGTGTCAGGTGGTCTACCGTTTACAGGCAGCTCTAAAACAAGTATTACTCTTAGAAGAGTATATAGAAATAGTCGTCTACAGCCAGCAGTAATCGCTTACGGCCATACCACTCCTTGAAAGCCCGATCCCGTCTGATCTCGGAAGCGAAGAAGAGTTGGGCCTAGTTAGTACTTGGATGGGAGACTGCCTGGGAATACTAGGTGCTGTAAGCTTTTTAGCTTAAGTTTCTATTATAAAGGCAGTAACCACAGTCATTTAAACACAAGAGAAGAAGAAAACTTAAAAAAAAAAAACAACAAAAAAAAAAAAACGAACTGGAAAGCCAATCATTTTCATTTGAGGTGTCAGGTGGTCTACCGTTTACAGGCAGATCTAAAACAAGTATTACTCTTAGAAGAGTATATAGAAATAGTCTTCTACAGCCAGCAGTAATCGCTTATGGCCATACCACTCCTTGAAAGCCCGATCCCGTCTGATCTCGGAAGCGAAGAAGAGTTGGGCCTAGTTAGTACTTGGATGGGAGACTGCCTGGGAATACTAGGTGCTGTAAGCTTTTTAGCTTAAGTTTCTATTATAAAGGCAGTAACCACAGTCATTTAAACACAAGAGAAGAAGAAAACTACAAAAAAAAAAACGAACTGGAAAGCCAATCATTTTCATTTGAGGTGTCAGGTGGTCTACCGTTTACAGGCAGATCTAAAACAAGTATTACTCTTAGAAGAGTATATAGAAATAGTCTTCTACAGCCAGCAGTGATCGCTTACGGCCATACCACTCCTTGAAAGCCCGATCCCGTCTGATCTCGGAAGCGAAGAAGAGTTTGGCCTAGTTAGTACTTGGATGGGAGACTGCCTGGGAATACTAGGTGCTGTAAGCTTTTTAGCTTAAGCTTCTATTATAAAGACAGTAACCACAGTCATTTAACACAAGAGAAGAAGAAAACTACAAAAAAAAAAAAACGAACTGGAAAGCCAATCATTTTCATTTGAGGTGTCAGGTGGTCTACCGTTTACAGGCAGCTCTAAAACAAGTATTACTCTTAGAAGAGTATATAGAAATAGTCGTCTACAGCCAGCAGTAATCGCTTACGGCCATACCACTCCTTGAAAGCCCGATCCCGTCTGATCTCGGAAGCGAAGAAGAGTTGGGCCTAGTTAGTACTTGGATGGGAGACTGCCTGGGAATACTAGGTGCTGTAAGCTTTTTAGCTTAAGTTTCTATTATAAAGGCAGTAACCACAGTCATTTAAACACAAGAGAAGAAGAAAACTTAAAAAAAAAAAACAACAAAAAAAAAAAAACGAACTGGAAAGCCAATCATTTTCATTTGAGGTGTCAGGTGGTCTACCGTTTACAGGCAGATCTAAAACAAGTATTACTCTTAGAAGAGTATATAGAAATAGTCTTCTACAGCCAGCAGTAATCGCTTATGGCCATACCACTCCTTGAAAGCCCGATCCCGTCTGATCTCGGAAGCGAAGAAGAGTTGGGCCTAGTTAGTACTTGGATGGGAGACTGCCTGGGAATACTAGGTGCTGTAAGCTTTTTAGCTTAAGTTTCTATTATAAAGGCAGCAACCACAGTCATTTAAACACAAGAGAAGAAGAAAACTACAAAAAAAAAAAACGAACTGGAAAGCCAATCATTTTCATTTGAGGTGTCAGGTGGTCTACCGTTTACAGGCAGATCTAAAACAAGTATTACTCTTAGAAGAGTATATAGAAATAGTCTTCTACAGCCAGCAGTGATCGCTTACGGCCATACCACTCCTTGAAAGCCCGATCCCGTCTGATCTCGGAAGCGAAGAAGAGTTTGGCCTAGTTAGTACTTGGATGGGAGACTGCCTGGGAATACTAGGTGCTGTAAGCTTTTTAGCTTAAGCTTCTATTATAAAGACAGTAACCACAGTCATTTAACACAAGAGAAGAAGAAAACTACAAAAAAAAAAAAACGAACTGGAAAGCCAATCATTTTCATTTGAGGTGTCAGGTGGTCTACCGTTTACAGGCAGATCTAAAACAAGTATTACTCTTAGAAGAGTATATAGAAATAGTCTTCTACAGCCAGCAGTAATCGCTTATGGCCATACCACTCCTTGAAAGCCCGATCCCGTCTGATCTCGGAAGCGAAGAAGAGTTGGGCCTAGTTAGTACTTGGATGGGAGACTGCCTGGGAATACTAGGTGCTGTAAGCTTTTTAGCTTAAGTTTCTATTATAAAGGCAGCAACCACAGTCATTTAAACACAAGAGAAGAAGAAAACTACAAAAAAAAAAAACGAACTGGAAAGCCAATCATTTTCATTTGAGGTGTCAGGTGGTCTACCGTTTACAGGCAGATCTAAAACAAGTATTACTCTTAGAAGAGTATATAGAAATAGTCTTCTACAGCCAGCAGTGATCGCTTACGGCCATACCACTCCTTGAAAGCCCGATCCCGTCTGATCTCGGAAGCGAAGAAGAGTTTGGCCTAGTTAGTACTTGGATGGGAGACTGCCTGGGAATACTAGGTGCTGTAAGCTTTTTAGCTTAAGCTTCTATTATAAAGACAGTAACCACAGTCATTTAACACAAGAGAAGAAGAAAACTACAAAAAAAAAAAAACGAACTGGAAAGCCAATCATTTTCATTTGAGGTGTCAGGTGGTCTACCGTTTACAGGCAGCTCTAAAACAAGTATTACTCTTAGAAGAGTATATAGAAATAGTCGTCTACAGCCAGCAGTAATCGCTTACGGCCATACCACTCCTTGAAAGCCCGATCCCGTCTGATCTCGGAAGCGAAGAAGAGTTGGGCCTAGTTAGTACTTGGATGGGAGACTGCCTGGGAATACTAGGTGCTGTAAGCTTTTTAGCTTAAGTTTCTATTATAAAGGCAGTAACCACAGTCATTTAAACACAAGAGAAGAAGAAAACTTAAAAAAAAAAAACAACAAAAAAAAAAAAACGAACTGGAAAGCCAATCATTTTCATTTGAGGTGTCAGGTGGTCTACCGTTTACAGGCAGATCTAAAACAAGTATTACTCTTAGAAGAGTATATAGAAATAGTCTTCTACAGCCAGCAGTGATCGCTTACGGCCATACCACTCCTTGAAAGCCCGATCCCGTCTGATCTCGGAAGCGAAGAAGAGTTTGGCCTAGTTAGTACTTGGATGGGAGACTGCCTGGGAATACTAGGTGCTGTAAGCTTTTTAGCTTAAGCTTCTATTATAAAGACAGTAACCACAGTCATTTAACACAAGAGAAGAAGAAAACTACAAAAAAAAAAAAACGAACTGGAAAGCCAATCATTTTCATTTGAGGTGTCAGGTGGTCTACCGTTTACAGGCAGATCTAAAACAAGTATTACTCTTAGAAGAGTATATAGAAATAGTCTTCTACAGCCAGCAGTAATCGCTTATGGCCATACCACTCCTTGAAAGCCCGATCCCGTCTGATCTCGGAAGCGAAGAAGAGTTGGGCCTAGTTAGTACTTGGATGGGAGACTGCCTGGGAATACTAGGTGCTGTAAGCTTTTTAGCTTAAGTTTCTATTATAAAGGCAGCAACCACAGTCATTTAAACACAAGAGAAGAAGAAAACTACAAAAAAAAAAAACGAACTGGAAAGCCAATCATTTTCATTTGAGGTGTCAGGTGGTCTACCGTTTACAGGCAGATCTAAAACAAGTATTACTCTTAGAAGAGTATATAGAAATAGTCTTCTACAGCCAGCAGTGATCGCTTACGGCCATACCACTCCTTGAAAGCCCGATCCCGTCTGATCTCGGAAGCGAAGAAGAGTTTGGCCTAGTTAGTACTTGGATGGGAGACTGCCTGGGAATACTAGGTGCTGTAAGCTTTTTAGCTTAAGCTTCTATTATAAAGACAGTAACCACAGTCATTTAACACAAGAGAAGAAGAAAACTACAAAAAAAAAAAAACGAACTGGAAAGCCAATCATTTTCATTTGAGGTGTCAGGTGGTCTACCGTTTACAGGCAGATCTAAAACAAGTATTACTCTTAGAAGAGTATATAGAAATAGTCTTCTACAGCCAGCAGTAATCGCTTATGGCCATACCACTCCTTGAAAGCCCGATCCCGTCTGATCTCGGAAGCGAAGAAGAGTTGGGCCTAGTTAGTACTTGGATGGGAGACTGCCTGGGAATACTAGGTGCTGTAAGCTTTTTAGCTTAAGTTTCTATTATAAAGGCAGCAACCACAGTCATTTAAACACAAGAGAAGAAGAAAACTACAAAAAAAAAAAACGAACTGGAAAGCCAATCATTTTCATTTGAGGTGTCAGGTGGTCTACCGTTTACAGGCAGATCTAAAACAAGTATTACTCTTAGAAGAGTATATAGAAATAGTCTTCTACAGCCAGCAGTGATCGCTTACGGCCATACCACTCCTTGAAAGCCCGATCCCGTCTGATCTCGGAAGCGAAGAAGAGTTTGGCCTAGTTAGTACTTGGATGGGAGACTGCCTGGGAATACTAGGTGCTGTAAGCTTTTTAGCTTAAGCTTCTATTATAAAGACAGTAACCACAGTCATTTAACACAAGAGAAGAAGAAAACTACAAAAAAAAAAAAACGAACTGGAAAGCCAATCATTTTCATTTGAGGTGTCAGGTGGTCTACCGTTTACAGGCAGCTCTAAAACAAGTATTACTCTTAGAAGAGTATATAGAAATAGTCGTCTACAGCCAGCAGTAATCGCTTACGGCCATACCACTCCTTGAAAGCCCGATCCCGTCTGATCTCGGAAGCGAAGAAGAGTTGGGCCTAGTTAGTACTTGGATGGGAGACTGCCTGGGAATACTAGGTGCTGTAAGCTTTTTAGCTTAAGTTTCTATTATAAAGGCAGTAACCACAGTCATTTAAACACAAGAGAAGAAGAAAACTTAAAAAAAAAAAACAACAAAAAAAAAAAAACGAACTGGAAAGCCAATCATTTTCATTTGAGGTGTCAGGTGGTCTACCGTTTACAGGCAGATCTAAAACAAGTATTACTCTTAGAAGAGTATATAGAAATAGTCTTCTACAGCCAGCAGTAATCGCTTATGGCCATACCACTCCTTGAAAGCCCGATCCCGTCTGATCTCGGAAGCGAAGAAGAGTTGGGCCTAGTTAGTACTTGGATGGGAGACTGCCTGGGAATACTAGGTGCTGTAAGCTTTTTAGCTTAAGTTTCTATTATAAAGGCAGTAACCACAGTCATTTAAACACAAGAGAAGAAGAAAACTACAAAAAAAAAAACGAACTGGAAAGCCAATCATTTTCATTTGAGGTGTCAGGTGGTCTACCGTTTACAGGCAGATCTAAAACAAGTATTACTCTTAGAAGAGTATATAGAAATAGTCTTCTACAGCCAGCAGTAATTGCTTATGGCCATACCACTCCTTGAAAGCCCGATCCCGTCTGATCTCGGAAGCGAAGAAGAGTTGGGCCTAGTTAGTACTTGGATGGGAGACTGCCTGGGAATACTAGGTGCTGTAAGCTTTTTAGCTTAAGTTTCTATTATAAAGGCAGTAACCACAGTCATTTAAACACAAGAGAAGAAGAAAACTACAAAAAAAAAAACGAACTGGAAAGCCAATCATTTTCATTTGAGGTGTCAGGTGGTCTACCGTTTACAGGCAGATCTAAAACAAGTATTACTCTTAGAAGAGTATATAGAAATAGTCTTC
Source organism: Hoplias malabaricus (assembly GCF_029633855.1). Classification (NCBI taxonomy): domain Eukaryota; kingdom Metazoa; phylum Chordata; class Actinopteri; order Characiformes; family Erythrinidae; genus Hoplias; species Hoplias malabaricus. The sequence goes on from NC_089804.1 coordinate 12,748,174, forward strand.
TACAGCCAGCAGTGATCGCTTACGGCCATACCACTCCTTGAAAGCCCGATCCCGTCTGATCTCGGAAGCGAAGAAGAGTTTGGCCTAGTTAGTACTTGGATGGGAGACTGCCTGGGAATACTAGGTGCTGTAAGCTTTTTAGCTTAAGCTTCTATTATAAAGACAGTAACCACAGTCATTTAACACAAGAGAAGAAGAAAACTACAAAAAAAAAAAAACGAACTGGAAAGCCAATCATTTTCATTTGAGGTGTCAGGTGGTCTACCGTTTACAGGCAGCTCTAAAACAAGTATTACTCTTAGAAGAGTATATAGAAATAGTCGTCTACAGCCAGCAGTAATCGCTTACGGCCATACCACTCCTTGAAAGCCCGATCCCGTCTGATCTCGGAAGCGAAGAAGAGTTGGGCCTAGTTAGTACTTGGATGGGAGACTGCCTGGGAATACTAGGTGCTGTAAGCTTTTTAGCTTAAGTTTCTATTATAAAGGCAGTAACCACAGTCATTTAAACACAAGAGAAGAAGAAAACTTAAAAAAAAAAACAACAAAAAAAAAAAAACGAACTGGAAAGCCAATCATTTTCATTTGAGGTGTCAGGTGGTCTACCGTTTACAGGCAGATCTAAAACAAGTATTACTCTTAGAAGAGTATATAGAAATAGTCTTCTACAGCCAGCAGTAATCGCTTATGGCCATACCACTCCTTGAAAGCCCGATCCCGTCTGATCTCGGAAGCGAAGAAGAGTTGGGCCTAGTTAGTACTTGGATGGGAGACTGCCTGGGAATACTAGGTGCTGTAAGCTTTTTAGCTTAAGTTTCTATTATAAAGGCAGTAACCACAGTCATTTAAACACAAGAGAAGAAGAAAACTACAAAAAAAAAAACGAACTGGAAAGCCAATCATTTTCATTTGAGGTGTCAGGTGGTCTACCGTTTACAGGCAGATCTAAAACAAGTATTACTCTTAGAAGAGTATATAGAAATAGTCTTCTACAGCCAGCAGTGATCGCTTACGGCCATACCACTCCTTGAAAGCCCGATCCCGTCTGATCTCGGAAGCGAAGAAGAGTTTGGCCTAGTTAGTACTTGGATGGGAGACTGCCTGGGAATACTAGGTGCTGTAAGCTTTTTAGCTTAAGCTTCTATTATAAAGACAGTAACCACAGTCATTTAACACAAGAGAAGAAGAAAACTACAAAAAAAAAAAAACGAACTGGAAAGCCAATCATTTTCATTTGAGGTGTCAGGTGGTCTACCGTTTACAGGCAGCTCTAAAACAAGTATTACTCTTAGAAGAGTATATAGAAATAGTCGTCTACAGCCAGCAGTAATCGCTTACGGCCATACCACTCCTTGAAAGCCCGATCCCGTCTGATCTCGGAAGCGAAGAAGAGTTGGGCCTAGTTAGTACTTGGATGGGAGACTGCCTGGGAATACTAGGTGCTGTAAGCTTTTTAGCTTAAGTTTCTATTATAAAGGCAGTAACCACAGTCATTTAAACACAAGAGAAGAAGAAAACTTAAAAAAAAAAAACAACAAAAAAAAAAAAACGAACTGGAAAGCCAATCATTTTCATTTGAGGTGTCAGGTGGTCTACCGTTTACAGGCAGATCTAAAACAAGTATTACTCTTAGAAGAGTATATAGAAATAGTCTTCTACAGCCAGCAGTAATCGCTTATGGCCATACCACTCCTTGAAAGCCCGATCCCGTCTGATCTCGGAAGCGAAGAAGAGTTGGGCCTAGTTAGTACTTGGATGGGAGACTGCCTGGGAATACTAGGTGCTGTAAGCTTTTTAGCTTAAGTTTCTATTATAAAGGCAGTAACCACAGTCATTTAAACACAAGAGAAGAAGAAAACTACAAAAAAAAAAAACGAACTGGAAAGCCAATCATTTTCATTTGAGGTGTCAGGTGGTCTACCGTTTACAGGCAGATCTAAAACAAGTATTACTCTTAGAAGAGTATATAGAAATAGTCTTCTACAGCCAGCAGTGATCGCTTACGGCCATACCACTCCTTGAAAGCCCGATCCCGTCTGATCTCGGAAGCGAAGAAGAGTTTGGCCTAGTTAGTACTTGGATGGGAGACTGCCTGGGAATACTAGGTGCTGTAAGCTTTTTAGCTTAAGCTTCTATTATAAAGACAGTAACCACAGTCATTTAACACAAGAGAAGAAGAAAACTACAAAAAAAAAAAAACGAACTGGAAAGCCAATCATTTTCATTTGAGGTGTCAGGTGGTCTACCGTTTACAGGCAGCTCTAAAACAAGTATTACTCTTAGAAGAGTATATAGAAATAGTCGTCTACAGCCAGCAGTAATCGCTTACGGCCATACCACTCCTTGAAAGCCCGATCCCGTCTGATCTCGGAAGCGAAGAAGAGTTGGGCCTAGTTAGTACTTGGATGGGAGACTGCCTGGGAATACTAGGTGCTGTAAGCTTTTTAGCTTAAGTTTCTATTATAAAGGCAGTAACCACAGTCATTTAAACACAAGAGAAGAAGAAAACTTAAAAAAAAAAAACAACAAAAAAAAAAAAACGAACTGGAAAGCCAATCATTTTCATTTGAGGTGTCAGGTGGTCTACCGTTTACAGGCAGATCTAAAACAAGTATTACTCTTAGAAGAGTATATAGAAATAGTCTTCTACAGCCAGCAGTAATCGCTTATGGCCATACCACTCCTTGAAAGCCCGATCCCGTCTGATCTCGGAAGCGAAGAAGAGTTGGGCCTAGTTAGTACTTGGATGGGAGACTGCCTGGGAATACTAGGTGCTGTAAGCTTTTTAGCTTAAGTTTCTATTATAAAGGCAGTAACCACAGTCATTTAAACACAAGAGAAGAAGAAAACTACAAAAAAAAAAACGAACTGGAAAGCCAATCATTTTCATTTGAGGTGTCAGGTGGTCTACCGTTTACAGGCAGATCTAAAACAAGTATTACTCTTAGAAGAGTATATAGAAATAGTCTTCTACAGCCAGCAGTGATCGCTTACGGCCATACCACTCCTTGAAAGCCCGATCCCGTCTGATCTCGGAAGCGAAGAAGAGTTGGGCCTAGTTAGTACTTGGATGGGAGACTGCCTGGGAATACTAGGTGCTGTAAGCTTTTTAGCTTAAGTTTCTATTATAAAGGCAGCAACCACAGTCATTTAAACACAAGAGAAGAAGAAAACTACAAAAAAAAAAAACGAACTGGAAAGCCAATCATTTTCATTTGAGGTGTCAGGTGGTCTACCGTTTACAGGCAGATCTAAAACAAGTATTACTCTTAGAAGAGTATATAGAAATAGTCTTGTACAGCCAGCAGTGATCGCTTACGGCCATACCACTCCTTGAAAGCCCGATCCCGTCTGATCTCGGAAGCGAAGAAGAGTTTGGCCTAGTTAGTACTTGGATGGGAGACTGCCTGGGAATACTAGGTGCTGTAAGCTTTTTAGCTTAAGCTTCTATTATAAAGACAGTAACCACAGTCATTTAACACAAGAGAAGAAGAAAACTACAAAAAAAAAAAAACGAACTGGAAAGCCAATCATTTTCATTTGAGGTGTCAGGTGGTCTACCGTTTACAGGCAGCTCTAAAACAAGTATTACTCTTAGAAGAGTATATAGAAATAGTCGTCTACAGCCAGCAGTAATCGCTTACGGCCATACCACTCCTTGAAAGCCCGATCCCGTCTGATCTCGGAAGCGAAGAAGAGTTGGGCCTAGTTAGTACTTGGATGGGAGACTGCCTGGGAATACTAGGTGCTGTAAGCTTTTTAGCTTAAGTTTCTATTATAAAGGCAGTAACCACAGTCATTTAAACACAAGAGAAGAAGAAAACTTAAAAAAAAAAAACAACAAAAAAAAAAAAACGAACTGGAAAGCCAATCATTTTCATTTGAGGTGTCAGGTGGTCTACCGTTTACAGGCAGATCTAAAACAAGTATTACTCTTAGAAGAGTATATAGAAATAGTCTTCTACAGCCAGCAGTAATCGCTTATGGCCATACCACTCCTTGAAAGCCCGATCCCGTCTGATCTCGGAAGCGAAGAAGAGTTGGGCCTAGTTAGTACTTGGATGGGAGACTGCCTGGGAATACTAGGTGCTGTAAGCTTTTTAGCTTAAGTTTCTATTATAAAGGCAGCAACCACAGTCATTTAAACACAAGAGAAGAAGAAAACTACAAAAAAAAAAAACGAACTGGAAAGCCAATCATTTTCATTTGAGGTGTCAGGTGGTCTACCGTTTACAGGCAGATCTAAAACAAGTATTACTCTTAGAAGAGTATATAGAAATAGTCTTCTACAGCCAGCAGTGATCGCTTACGGCCATACCACTCCTTGAAAGCCCGATCCCGTCTGATCTCGGAAGCGAAGAAGAGTTTGGCCTAGTTAGTACTTGGATGGGAGACTGCCTGGGAATACTAGGTGCTGTAAGCTTTTTAGCTTAAGCTTCTATTATAAAGACAGTAACCACAGTCATTTAACACAAGAGAAGAAGAAAACTACAAAAAAAAAAAAACGAACTGGAAAGCCAATCATTTTCATTTGAGGTGTCAGGTGGTCTACCGTTTACAGGCAGATCTAAAACAAGTATTACTCTTAGAAGAGTATATAGAAATAGTCTTCTACAGCCAGCAGTAATCGCTTATGGCCATACCACTCCTTGAAAGCCCGATCCCGTCTGATCTCGGAAGCGAAGAAGAGTTGGGCCTAGTTAGTACTTGGATGGGAGACTGCCTGGGAATACTAGGTGCTGTAAGCTTTTTAGCTTAAGCTTCTATTATAAAGACAGTAACCACAGTCATTTAACACAAGAGAAGAAGAAAACTACAAAAAAAAAAAAACGAACTGGAAAGCCAATCATTTTCATTTGAGGTGTCAGGTGGTCTACCGTTTACAGGCAGCTCTAAAACAAGTATTACTCTTAGAAGAGTATATAGAAATAGTCGTCTACAGCCAGCAGTAATCGCTTACGGCCATACCACTCCTTGAAAGCCCGATCCCGTCTGATCTCGGAAGCGAAGAAGAGTTGGGCCTAGTTAGTACTTGGATGGGAGACTGCCTGGGAATACTAGGTGCTGTAAGCTTTTTAGCTTAAGTTTCTATTATAAAGGCAGTAACCACAGTCATTTAAACACAAGAGAAGAAGAAAACTTAAAAAAAAAAAACAACAAAAAAAAAAAAACGAACTGGAAAGCCAATCATTTTCATTTGAGGTGTCAGGTGGTCTACCGTTTACAGGCAGATCTAAAACAAGTATTACTCTTAGAAGAGTATATAGAAATAGTCTTCTACAGCCAGCAGTAATCGCTTATGGCCATACCACTCCTTGAAAGCCCGATCCCGTCTGATCTCGGAAGCGAAGAAGAGTTGGGCCTAGTTAGTACTTGGATGGGAGACTGCCTGGGAATACTAGGTGCTGTAAGCTTTTTAGCTTAAGTTTCTATTATAAAGGCAGTAACCACAGTCATTTAAACACAAGAGAAGAAGAAAACTACAAAAAAAAAAACGAACTGGAAAGCCAATCATTTTCATTTGAGGTGTCAGGTGGTCTACCGTTTACAGGCAGATCTAAAACAAGTATTACTCTTAGAAGAGTATATAGAAATAGTCTTCTACAGCCAGCAGTGATCGCTTACGGCCATACCACTCCTTGAAAGCCCGATCCCGTCTGATCTCGGAAGCGAAGAAGAGTTTGGCCTAGTTAGTACTTGGATGGGAGACTGCCTGGGAATACTAGGTGCTGTAAGCTTTTTAGCTTAAGCTTCTATTATAAAGACAGTAACCACAGTCATTTAACACAAGAGAAGAAGAAAACTACAAAAAAAAAAAAACGAACTGGAAAGCCAATCATTTTCATTTGAGGTGTCAGGTGGTCTACCGTTTACAGGCAGCTCTAAAACAAGTATTACTCTTAGAAGAGTATATAGAAATAGTCGTCTACAGCCAGCAGTAATCGCTTACGGCCATACCACTCCTTGAAAGCCCGATCCCGTCTGATCTCGGAAGCGAAGAAGAGTTGGGCCTAGTTAGTACTTGGATGGGAGACTGCCTGGGAATACTAGGTGCTGTAAGCTTTTTAGCTTAAGTTTCTATTATAAAGGCAGTAACCACAGTCATTTAAACACAAGAGAAGAAGAAAACTTAAAAAAAAAAAACTACAAAAAAAAAAAAACGAACTGGAAAGCCAATCATTTTCATTTGAGGTGTCAGGTGGTCTACCGTTTACAGGCAGATCTAAAACAAGTATTACTCTTAGAAGAGTATATAGAAATAGTCTTCTACAGCCAGCAGTGATCGCTTACGGCCATACCACTCCTTGAAAGCCCGATCCCGTCTGATCTCGGAAGCGAAGAAGAGTTTGGCCTAGTTAGTACTTGGATGGGAGACTGCCTGGGAATACTAGGTGCTGTAAGCTTTTTAGCTTAAGCTTCTATTATAAAGACAGTAACCACAGTCATTTAACACAAGAGAAGAAGAAAACTACAAAAAAAAAAAAACGAACTGGAAAGCCAATCATTTTCATTTGAGGTGTCAGGTGGTCTACCGTTTACAGGCAGATCTAAAACAAGTATTACTCTTAGAAGAGTATATAGAAATAGTCTTCTACAGCCAGCAGTAATCGCTTATGGCCATACCACTCCTTGAAAGCCCGATCCCGTCTGATCTCGGAAGCGAAGAAGAGTTGGGCCTAGTTAGTACTTGGATGGGAGACTGCCTGGGAATACTAGGTGCTGTAAGCTTTTTAGCTTAAGTTTCTATTATAAAGGCAGCAACCACAGTCATTTAAACACAAGAGAAGAAGAAAACTACAAAAAAAAAAAACGAACTGGAAAGCCAATCATTTTCATTTGAGGTGTCAGGTGGTCTACCGTTTACAGGCAGATCTAAAACAAGTATTACTCTTAGAAGAGTATATAGAAATAGTCTTCTACAGCCAGCAGTGATCGCTTACGGCCATACCACTCCTTGAAAGCCCGATCCCGTCTGATCTCGGAAGCGAAGAAGAGTTTGGCCTAGTTAGTACTTGGATGGGAGACTGCCTGGGAATACTAGGTGCTGTAAGCTTTTTAGCTTAAGCTTCTATTATAAAGACAGTAACCACAGTCATTTAACACAAGAGAAGAAGAAAACTACAAAAAAAAAAAAACGAACTGGAAAGCCAATCATTTTCATTTGAGGTGTCAGGTGGTCTACCGTTTACAGGCAGCTCTAAAACAAGTATTACTCTTAGAAGAGTATATAGAAATAGTCGTCTACAGCCAGCAGTAATCGCTTACGGCCATACCACTCCTTGAAAGCCCGATCCCGTCTGATCTCGGAAGCGAAGAAGAGTTGGGCCTAGTTAGTACTTGGATGGGAGACTGCCTGGGAATACTAGGTGCTGTAAGCTTTTTAGCTTAAGTTTCTATTATAAAGGCAGTAACCACAGTCATTTAAACACAAGAGAAGAAGAAAACTTAAAAAAAAAAAACAACAAAAAAAAAAAAACGAACTGGAAAGCCAATCATTTTCATTTGAGGTGTCAGGTGGTCTACCGTTTACAGGCAGATCTAAAACAAGTATTACTCTTAGAAGAGTATATAGAAATAGTCTTCTACAGCCAGCAGTAATCGCTTATGGCCATACCACTCCTTGAAAGCCCGATCCCGTCTGATCTCGGAAGCGAAGAAGAGTTGGGCCTAGTTAGTACTTGGATGGGAGACTGCCTGGGAATACTAGGTGCTGTAAGCTTTTTAGCTTAAGTTTCTATTATAAAGGCAGTAACCACAGTCATTTAAACACAAGAGAAGAAGAAAACTACAAAAAAAAAAACGAACTGGAAAGCCAATCATTTTCATTTGAGGTGTCAGGTGGTCTACCGTTTACAGGCAGATCTAAAACAAGTATTACTCTTAGAAGAGTATATAGAAATAGTCTTCTACAGCCAGCAGTGATCGCTTACGGCCATACCACTCCTTGAAAGCCCGATCCCGTCTGATCTCGGAAGCGAAGAAGAGTTTGGCCTAGTTAGTACTTGGATGGGAGACTGCCTGGGAATACTAGGTGCTGTAAGCTTTTTAGCTTAAGCTTCTATTATAAAGACAGTAACCACAGTCATTTAACACAAGAGAAGAAGAAAACTACAAAAAAAAAAAAACGAACTGGAAAGCCAATCATTTTCATTTGAGGTGTCAGGTGGTCTACCGTTTACAGGCAGCTCTAAAACAAGTATTACTCTTAGAAGAGTATATAGAAATAGTCGTCTACAGCCAGCAGTAATCGCTTACGGCCATACCACTCCTTGAAAGCCCGATCCCGTCTGATCTCGGAAGCGAAGAAGAGTTGGGCCTAGTTAGTACTTGGATGGGAGACTGCCTGGGAATACTAGGTGCTGTAAGCTTTTTAGCTTAAGTTTCTATTATAAAGGCAGTAACCACAGTCATTTAAACACAAGAGAAGAAGAAAACTTAAAAAAAAAAACTACAAAAAAAAAAAAACGAACTGGAAAGCCAATCATTTTCATTTGAGGTGTCAGGTGGTCTACCGTTTACAGGCAGATCTAAAACAAGTATTACTCTTAGAAGAGTATATAGAAATAGTCTTCTACAGCCAGCAGTGATCGCTTACGGCCATACCACTCCTTGAAAGCCCGATCCCGTCTGATCTCGGAAGCGAAGAAGAGTTTGGCCTAGTTAGTACTTGGATGGGAGACTGCCTGGGAATACTAGGTGCTGTAAGCTTTTTAGCTTAAGCTTCTATTATAAAGACAGTAACCACAGTCATTTAACACAAGAGAAGAAGAAAACTACAAAAAAAAAAAAACGAACTGGAAAGCCAATCATTTTCATTTGAGGTGTCAGGTGGTCTACCGTTTACAGGCAGATCTAAAACAAGTATTACTCTTAGAAGAGTATATAGAAATAGTCTTCTACAGCCAGCAGTAATCGCTTATGGCCATACCACTCCTTGAAAGCCCGATCCCGTCTGATCTCGGAAGCGAAGAAGAGTTGGGCCTAGTTAGTACTTGGATGGGAGACTGCCTGGGAATACTAGGTGCTGTAAGCTTTTTAGCTTAAGTTTCTATTATAAAGGCAGCAACCACAGTCATTTAAACACAAGAGAAGAAGAAAACTACAAAAAAAAAAAACGAACTGGAAAGCCAATCATTTTCATTTGAGGTGTCAGGTGGTCTACCGTTTACAGGCAGATCTAAAACAAGTATTACTCTTAGAAGAGTATATAGAAATAGTCTTCTACAGCCAGCAGTGATCGCTTACGGCCATACCACTCCTTGAAAGCCCGATCCCGTCTGATCTCGGAAGCGAAGAAGAGTTTGGCCTAGTTAGTACTTGGATGGGAGACTGCCTGGGAATACTAGGTGCTGTAAGCTTTTTAGCTTAAGCTTCTATTATAAAGACAGTAACCACAGTCATTTAACACAAGAGAAGAAGAAAACTACAAAAAAAAAAAAACGAACTGGAAAGCCAATCATTTTCATTTGAGGTGTCAGGTGGTCTACCGTTTACAGGCAGCTCTAAAACAAGTATTACTCTTAGAAGAGTATATAGAAATAGTCGTCTACAGCCAGCAGTAATCGCTTACGGCCATACCACTCCTTGAAAGCCCGATCCCGTCTGATCTCGGAAGCGAAGAAGAGTTGGGCCTAGTTAGTACTTGGATGGGAGACTGCCTGGGAATACTAGGTGCTGTAAGCTTTTTAGCTTAAGTTTCTATTATAAAGGCAGTAACCACAGTCATTTAAACACAAGAGAAGAAGAAAACTTAAAAAAAAAAACAACAAAAAAAAAAAAACGAACTGGAAAGCCAATCATTTTCATTTGAGGTGTCAGGTGGTCTACCGTTTACAGGCAGATCTAAAACAAGTATTACTCTTAGAAGAGTATATAGAAATAGTCTTCTACAGCCAGCAGTGATCGCTTACGGCCATACCACTCCTTGAAAGCCCGATCCCGTCTGATCTCGGAAGCGAAGAAGAGTTTGGCCTAGTTAGTACTTGGATGGGAGACTGCCTGGGAATACTAGGTGCTGTAAGCTTTTTAGCTTAAGCTTCTATTATAAAGACAGTAACCACAGTCATTTAACACAAGAGAAGAAGAAAACTACAAAAAAAAAAAAACGAACTGGAAAGCCAATCATTTTCATTTGAGGTGTCAGGTGGTCTACCGTTTACAGGCAGATCTAAAACAAGTATTACTCTTAGAAGAGTATATAGAAATAGTCTTCTACAGCCAGCAGTAATCGCTTATGGCCATACCACTCCTTGAAAGCCCGATCCCGTCTGATCTCGGAAGCGAAGAAGAGTTGGGCCTAGTTAGTACTTGGATGGGAGACTGCCTGGGAATACTAGGTGCTGTAAGCTTTTTAGCTTAAGTTTCTATTATAAAGGCAGCAACCACAGTCATTTAAACACAAGAGAAGAAGAAAACTACAAAAAAAAAAAACGAACTGGAAAGCCAATCATTTTCATTTGAGGTGTCAGGTGGTCTACCGTTTACAGGCAGATCTAAAACAAGTATTACTCTTAGAAGAGTATATAGAAATAGTCTTCTACAGCCAGCAGTGATCGCTTACGGCCATACCACTCCTTGAAAGCCCGATCCCGTCTGATCTCGGAAGCGAAGAAGAGTTTGGCCTAGTTAGTACTTGGATGGGAGACTGCCTGGGAATACTAGGTGCTGTAAGCTTTTTAGCTTAAGCTTCTATTATAAAGACAGTAACCACAGTCATTTAACACAAGAGAAGAAGAAAACTACAAAAAAAAAAAAACGAACTGGAAAGCCAATCATTTTCATTTGAGGTGTCAGGTGGTCTACCGTTTACAGGCAGCTCTAAAACAAGTATTACTCTTAGAAGAGTATATAGAAATAGTCGTCTACAGCCAGCAGTAATCGCTTACGGCCATACCACTCCTTGAAAGCCCGATCCCGTCTGATCTCGGAAGCGAAGAAGAGTTGGGCCTAGTTAGTACTTGGATGGGAGACTGCCTGGGAATACTAGGTGCTGTAAGCTTTTTAGCTTAAGTTTCTATTATAAAGGCAGTAACCACAGTCATTTAAACACAAGAGAAGAAGAAAACTTAAAAAAAAAAAACAACAAAAAAAAAAAAACGAACTGGAAAGCCAATCATTTTCATTTGAGGTGTCAGGTGGTCTACCGTTTACAGGCAGATCTAAAACAAGTATTACTCTTAGAAGAGTATATAGAAATAGTCTTCTACAGCCAGCAGTAATCGCTTATGGCCATACCACTCCTTGAAAGCCCGATCCCGTCTGATCTCGGAAGCGAAGAAGAGTTGGGCCTAGTTAGTACTTGGATGGGAGACTGCCTGGGAATACTAGGTGCTGTAAGCTTTTTAGCTTAAGTTTCTATTATAAAGGCAGTAACCACAGTCATTTAAACACAAGAGAAGAAGAAAACTACAAAAAAAAAAACGAACTGGAAAGCCAATCATTTTCATTTGAGGTGTCAGGTGGTCTACCGTTTACAGGCAGATCTAAAACAAGTATTACTCTTAGAAGAGTATATAGAAATAGTCTTCTACAGCCAGCAGTGATCGCTTACGGCCATACCACTCCTTGAAAGCCCGATCCCGTCTGATCTCGGAAGCGAAGAAGAGTTTGGCCTAGTTAGTACTTGGATGGGAGACTGCCTGGGAATACTAGGTGCTGTAAGCTTTTTAGCTTAAGCTTCTATTATAAAGACAGTAACCACAGTCATTTAACACAAGAGAAGAAGAAAACTACAAAAAAAAAAAAACGAACTGGAAAGCCAATCATTTTCATTTGAGGTGTCAGGTGGTCTACCGTTTACAGGCAGCTCTAAAACAAGTATTACTCTTAGAAGAGTATATAGAAATAGTCGTCTACAGCCAGCAGTAATCGCTTACGGCCATACCACTCCTTGAAAGCCCGATCCCGTCTGATCTCGGAAGCGAAGAAGAGTTGGGCCTAGTTAGTACTTGGATGGGAGACTGCCTGGGAATACTAGGTGCTGTAAGCTTTTTAGCTTAAGTTTCTATTATAAAGGCAGTAACCACAGTCATTTAAACACAAGAGAAGAAGAAAACTTAAAAAAAAAAACAACAAAAAAAAAAAAACGAACTGGAAAGCCAATCATTTTCATTTGAGGTGTCAGGTGGTCTACCGTTTACAGGCAGATCTAAAACAAGTATTACTCTTAGAAGAGTATATAGAAATAGTCTTCTACAGCCAGCAGTGATCGCTTACGGCCATACCACTCCTTGAAAGCCCGATCCCGTCTGATCTCGGAAGCGAAGAAGAGTTTGGCCTAGTTAGTACTTGGATGGGAGACTGCCTGGGAATACTAGGTGCTGTAAGCTTTTTAGCTTAAGCTTCTATTATAAAGACAGTAACCACAGTCATTTAACACAAGAGAAGAAGAAAACTACAAAAAAAAAAAAACGAACTGGAAAGCCAATCATTTTCATTTGAGGTGTCAGGTGGTCTACCGTTTACAGGCAGCTCTAAAACAAGTATTACTCTTAGAAGAGTATATAGAAATAGTCGTCTACAGCCAGCAGTAATCGCTTACGGCCATACCACTCCTTGAAAGCCCGATCCCGTCTGATCTCGGAAGCGAAGAAGAGTTGGGCCTAGTTAGTACTTGGATGGGAGACTGCCTGGGAATACTAGGTGCTGTAAGCTTTTTAGCTTAAGTTTCTATTATAAAGGCAGTAACCACAGTCATTTAAACACAAGAGAAGAAGAAAACTTAAAAAAAAAAAACAACAAAAAAAAAAAAACGAACTGGAAAGCCAATCATTTTCATTTGAGGTGTCAGGTGGTCTACCGTTTACAGGCAGATCTAAAACAAGTATTACTCTTAGAAGAGTATATAGAAATAGTCTTCTACAGCCAGCAGTAATCGCTTATGGCCATACCACTCCTTGAAAGCCCGATCCCGTCTGATCTCGGAAGCGAAGAAGAGTTGGGCCTAGTTAGTACTTGGATGGGAGACTGCCTGGGAATACTAGGTGCTGTAAGCTTTTTAGCTTAAGTTTCTATTATAAAGGCAGTAACCACAGTCATTTAAACACAAGAGAAGAAGAAAACTACAAAAAAAAAAACGAACTGGAAAGCCAATCATTTTCATTTGAGGTGTCAGGTGGTCTACCGTTTACAGGCAGATCTAAAACAAGTATTACTCTTAGAAGAGTATATAGAAATAGTCTTCTACAGCCAGCAGTAATCGCTTATGGCCATACCACTCCTTGAAAGCCCGATCCCGTCTGATCTCGGAAGCGAAGAAGAGTTGGGCCTAGTTAGTACTTGGATGGGAGACTGCCTGGGAATACTAGGTGCTGTAAGCTTTTTAGCTTAAGTTTCTATTATAAAGGCAGTAACCACAGTCATTTAAACACAAGAGAAGAAGAAAACTACAAAAAAAAAAACGAACTGGAAAGCCAATCATTTTCATTTGAGGTGTCAGGTGGTCTACCGTTTACAGGCAGATCTAAAACAAGTATTACTCTTAGAAGAGTATATAGAAATAGTCTTCTACAGCCAGCAGTGATCGCTTACGGCCATACCACTCCTTGAAAGCCCGATCCCGTCTGATCTCGGAAGCGAAGAAGAGTTGGGCCTAGTTAGTACTTGGATGGGAGACTGCCTGGGAATACTAGGTGCTGTAAGCTTTTTAGCTTAAGTTTCTATTATAAAGGCAGTAACCACAGTCATTTAAACACAAGAGAAGAAGAAAACTTAAAAAAAAAAAAACAACAAAAAAAAAAAAACGAACTGGAAAGCCAATCATTTTCATTTGAGGTGTCAGGTGGTCTACCGTTTACAGGCAGATCTAAAACAAGTATTACTCTTAGAAGAGTATATAGAAATAGTCTTCTACAGCCAGCTGTGATCGCTTACGGCCATACCACTCCTTGAAAGCCCGATCCCGTCTGATCTCGGAAGCGAAGAAGAGTTGGGCCTAGTTAGTACTTGGATGGGAGACTGCCTGGGAATACTAGGTGCTGTAAGCTTTTTAGCTTAAGTTTCTATTATAAAGGCAGTAACCACAGTCATTTAAACACAAGAGAAGAAGAAAACTTAAAAAAAAAAAACAACAAAAAAAAAAACGAACTGGAAAGCCAATCATTTTCATTTGAGGTGTCAGGTGGTCTACCGTTTACAGGCAGATCTAAAACAAGTATTACTCTTAGAAGAGTATATAGAAATAGTCTTCTACAGCCAGCAGTGATCGCTTATGGCCATACCACTCCTTGAAAGCCCGATCCCGTCTGATCTCGGAAGCGAAGAAGAGTTGGGCCTAGTTAGTACTTGGATGGGAGACTGCCTGGGAATACTAGGTGCTGTAAGCTTTTTAGCTTAAGTTTCTATTATAAAGGCAGCAACCACAGTCATTTAAACACAAGAGAAGAAGAAAACTACAAAAAAAAAAAACGAACTGGAAAGCCAATCATTTTCATTTGAGGTGTCAGGTGGTCTACCGTTTACAGGCAGATCTAAAACAAGTATTACTCTTAGAAGAGTATATAGAAATAGTCTTCTACAGCCAGCAGTGATCGCTTACGGCCATACCACTCCTTGAAAGCCCGATCCCGTCTGATCTCGGAAGCGAAGAAGAGTTGGGCCTAGTTAGTACTTGGATGGGAGACTGCCTGGGAATACTAGGTGCTGTAAGCTTTTTAGCTTAAGTTTCTATTATAAAGGCAGTAACCACAGTCATTTAAACACAAGAGAAGAAGAAAACTTAAAAAAAAAAAACAACAAAAAAAAAAACGAACTGGAAAGCCAATCATTTTCATTTGAGGTGTCAGGTGGTCTACCGTTTACAGGCAGATCTAAAACAAGTATTACTCTTAGAAGAGTATATAGAAATAGTCTTCTACAGCCAGCAGTGATCGCTTATGGCCATACCACTCCTTGAAAGCCCGATCCCGTCTGATCTCGGAAGCGAAGAAGAGTTGGGCCTAGTTAGTACTTGGATGGGAGACTGCCTGGGAATACTAGGTGCTGTAAGCTTTTTAGCTTAAGTTTCTATTATAAAGGCAGCAACCACAGTCATTTAAACACAAGAGAAGAAGAAAACTACAAAAAAAAAAAACGAACTGGAAAGCCAATCATTTTCATTTGAGGTGTCAGGTGGTCTACCGTTTACAGGCAGATCTAAAACAAGTATTACTCTTAGAAGAGTATATAGAAATAGTCTTCTACAGCCAGCAGTGATCGCTTACGGCCATACCACTCCTTGAAAGCCCGATCCCGTCTGATCTCGGAAGCGAAGAAGAGTTGGGCCTAGTTAGTACTTGGATGGGAGACTGCCTGGGAATACTAGGTGCTGTAAGCTTTTTAGCTTAAGTTTCTATTATAAAGGCAGTAACCAAAGTCATTTAAACACAAGAGAAGAAGAAAACTTAAAAAAAAACAACAACAAAAAAAAAAAAAACGAACTGGAAAGCCAATCATTTTCATTTGAGGTGTCAGGTGGTCTACCGTTTACAGGCAGCTCTAAAACAAGTATTACTCTTAGAAGAGTATATAGAAATAGTCTTCTACAGCCAGCAGTGATCGCTTACGGCCATACCACTCCTTGAAAGCCCGATCCAGTCTGATCTCGGAAGCGAAGAAGAGTTTGGCCTAGTTAGTACTTGGATGGGAGACTGCCTGGGAATACTAGGTGCTGTAAGCTTTTTAGCTTAAGCTTCTATTATAAAGACAGTAACCACAGTCATTTAACACAAGAGAAGAAGAAAACTACAAAAAAAAAAAACGAACTGGAAAGCCAATCATTTTCATTTGAGGTGTCAGGTGGTCTACCGTTTACAGGCAGCTCTAAAACAAGTATTACTCTTAGAAGAGTATATAGAAATAGTCGTCTACAGCCAGCAGTAATCGCTTACGGCCATACCACTCCTTGAAAGCCCGATCCCGTCTGATCTCGGAAGCGAAGAAGAGTTGGGCCTAGTTAGTACTTGAATGGGAGACTGCCTGGGAATACTAGGTGCTGTAAGCTTTTTAGCTTAAGTTTCTATTATAAAGGCAGTAACCACAGTCATTTAAACACAAGAGAAGAAGAAAACTTAAAAAAAAAAAACAACAAAAAAAAAAAACAACAAAAAAAAAAAACGAACTGGAAAGCCAATCGTTTTCATTTGAGGTGTCAGGTGGTCTACCGTTTACAGGCAGATCTAAAACAAGTATTACTCTTAGAAGAGTACATAGAAATAGTCTTCTACAGCCAGCTGTGATCGCTTACGGCCATACCACTCCTTGAAAGCCCGATCCCGTCTGATCTCGGAAGCGAAGAAGAGTTGGGCCTAGTTAGTACTTGGATGGGAGACTGCCTGGGAATACTAGGTGCTGTAAGCTTTTTAGCTTAAGTTTCTATTATAAAGGCAGTAACCACAGTCATTTAAACACAAGAGAAGAAGAAAACTACAAAAAAAAAAACGAACTGGAAAGCCAATCATTTTCATTTGAGGTGTCAGGTGGTCTACCGTTTACAGGCAGATCTAAAACAAGTATTACTCTTAGAAGAGTATATAGAAATAGTCTTCTACAGCCAGCTGTGATCGCTTACGGCCATACCACTCCTTGAAAGCCCGATCCCGTCTGATCTCGGAAGCGAAGAAGAGTTGGGCCTAGTTAGTACTTGGATGGGAGACTGCCTGGGAATACTAGGTGCTGTAAGCTTTTTAGCTTAAGTTTCTATTATAAAGGCAGTAACCACAGTCATTTAAACACAAGAGAAGAAGAAAACTACAAAAAAAAAAACGAACTGGAAAGCCAATCATTTTCATTTGAGGTGTCAGGTGGTCTACCGTTTACAGGCAGATCTAAAACAAGTATTACTCTTAGAAGAGTATATAGAAATAGTCTTCTACAGCCAGCAGTGATCGCTTACGGCCATACCACTCCTTGAAAGCCCGATCCCGTCTGATCTCGGAAGCGAAGAAGAGTTGGGCCTAGTTAGTACTTGGATGGGAGACTGCCTGGGAATACTAGGTGCTGTAAGCTTTTTAGCTTAAGTTTCTATTATAAAGGCAGTAACCAAAGTCATTTAAACACAAGAGAAGAAGAAAACTTAAAAAAAAACAACAACAAAAAAAAAAAAAACGAACTGGAAAGCCAATCATTTTCATTTGAGGTGTCAGGTGGTCTACCGTTTACAGGCAGCTCTAAAACAAGTATTACTCTTAGAAGAGTATATAGAAATAGTCTTCTACAGCCAGCAGTGATCGCTTACGGCCATACCACTCCTTGAAAGCCCGATCCAGTCTGATCTCGGAAGCGAAGAAGAGTTTGGCCTAGTTAGTACTTGGATGGGAGACTGCCTGGGAATACTAGGTGCTGTAAGCTTTTTAGCTTAAGCTTCTATTATAAAGACAGTAACCACAGTCATTTAACACAAGAGAAGAAGAAAACTACAAAAAAAAAAAACGAACTGGAAAGCCAATCATTTTCATTTGAGGTGTCAGGTGGTCTACCGTTTACAGGCAGCTCTAAAACAAGTATTACTCTTAGAAGAGTATATAGAAATAGTCGTCTACAGCCAGCAGTAATCGCTTACGGCCATACCACTCCTTGAAAGCCCGATCCCGTCTGATCTCGGAAGCGAAGAAGAGTTGGGCCTAGTTAGTACTTGAATGGGAGACTGCCTGGGAATACTAGGTGCTGTAAGCTTTTTAGCTTAAGTTTCTATTATAAAGGCAGTAACCACAGTCATTTAAACACAAGAGAAGAAGAAAACTACAAAAAAAAAAAACGAACTGGAAAGCCAATCATTTTCATTTGAGGTGTCAGGTGGTCTACCGTTTACAGGCAGATCTAAAACAAGTATTACTCTTAGAAGAGTATATAGAAATAGTCTTCTACAGCCAGCTGTGATCGCTTACGGCCATACCACTCCTTGAAAGCCCGATCCCGTCTGATCTCGGAAGCGAAGAAGAGTTGGGCCTAGTTAGTACTTGGATGGGAGACTGCCTGGGAATACTAGGTGCTGTAAGCTTTTTAGCTTAAGTTTCTATTATAAAGGCAGTAACCACAGTCATTTAAACACAAGAGAAGAAGAAAACTACAAAAAAAAAAACGAACTGGAAAGCCAATCATTTTCATTTGAGGTGTCAGGTGGTCTACCGTTTACAGGCAGATCTAAAACAAGTATTACTCTTAGAAGAGTATATAGAAATAGTCTTCTACAGCCAGCAGTGATCGCTTACGGCCATACCACTCCTTGAAAGCCCGATCCCGTCTGATCTCGGAAGCGAAGAAGAGTTGGGCCTAGTTAGTACTTGGATGGGAGACTGCCTGGGAATACTAGGTGCTGTAAGCTTTTTAGCTTAAGTTTCTATTATAAAGGCAGTAACCACAGTCATTTAAACACAAGAGAAGAAGAAAACTTAAAAAAAAACAACAACAAAAAAAAAAAAACGAACTGGAAAGCCAATCATTTTCATTTGAGGTGTCAGGTGGTCTACCGTTTACAGGCAGATCTAAAACAAGTATTACTCTTAGAAGAGTATATAGAAATAGTCTTCTACAGCCAGCAGTGATCGCTTACGGCCATACCACTCCTTGAAAGCCCGATCCCGTCTGATCTCGGAAGCGAAGAAGAGTTGGGCCTAGTTAGTACTTGGATGGGAGACTGCCTGGGAATACTAGGTGCTGTAAGCTTTTTAGCTTAAGTTTCTATTATAAAGGCAGTAACCACAGTCATTTAAACACAAGAGAAGAAGAAAACTACAAAAAAAAAAACGAACTGGAAAGCCAATCATTTTCATTTGAGGTGTCAGGTGGTCTACCGTTTACAGGCAGATCTAAAACAAGTATTACTCTTAGAAGAGTATATAGAAATAGTCTTCTACAGCCAGCAGTGATCGCTTACGGCCATACCACTCCTTGAAAGCCCGATCCCGTCTGATCTCGGAAGCGAAGAAGAGTTGGGCCTAGTTAGTACTTGGATGGGAGACTGCCTGGGAATACTAGGTGCTGTAAGCTTTTTAGCTTAAGTTTCTATTATAAAGGCAGTAACCACAGTCATTTAAACACAAGAGAAGAAGAAAACTTAAAAAAAAAAAACAACAAAAAAAAAAACGAACTGGAAAGCCAATCATTTTCATTTGAGGTGTCAGGTGGTCTACCGTTTACAGGCAGATCTAAAACAAGTATTACTCTTAGAAGAGTATATAGAAATAGTCTTCTACAGCCAGCAGTGATCGCTTATGGCCATACCACTCCTTGAAAGCCCGATCCCGTCTGATCTCGGAAGCGAAGAAGAGTTGGGCCTAGTTAGTACTTGGATGGGAGACTGCCTGGGAATACTAGGTGCTGTAAGCTTTTTAGCTTAAGTTTCTATTATAAAGGCAGTAACCAAAGTCATTTAAACACTAGAGAAGAAGAAAACTTAAAAAAAAACAACAACAAAAAAAAAAAAAACGAACTGGAAAGCCAATCATTTTCATTTGAGGTGTCAGGTGGTCTACCGTTTACAGGCAGCTCTAAAACAAGTATTACTCTTAGAAGAGTATATAGAAATAGTCTTCTACAGCCAGCAGTGATCGCTTACGGCCATACCACTCCTTGAAAGCCCGATCCCGTCTGATCTCGGAAGCGAAGAAGAGTTGGGCCTAGTTAGTACTTGGATGGGAGACTGCCTGGGAATACTAGGTGCTGTAAGCTTTTTAGCTTAAGTTTCTATTATAAAGGCAGTAACCACAGTCATTTAAACACAAGAGAAGAAGAAAACTACAAAAAAAAAAACGAACTGGAAAGCCAATCATTTTCATTTGAGGTGTCAGGTGGTCTACCGTTTACAGGCAGATCTAAAACAAGTATTACTCTTAGAAGAGTATATAGAAATAGTCTTCTACAGCCAGCAGTGATCGCTTACGGCCATACCACTCCTTGAAAGCCCGATCCCGTCTGATCTCGGAAGCGAAGAAGAGTTGGGCCTAGTTAGTACTTGGATGGGAGACTGCCTGGGAATACTAGGTGCTGTAAGCTTTTTAGCTTAAGTTTCTATTATAAAGGCAGTAACCACAGTCATTTAAACACAAGAGAAGAAGAAAACTTAAAAAAAAAAAACAACAAAAAAAAAACGAACTGGAAAGCCAATCATTTTCATTTGAGGTGTCAGGTGGTCTACCGTTTACAGGCAGATCTAAAACAAGTATTACTCTTAGAAGAGTATATAGAAATAGTCTTCTACAGCCAGCAGTGATCGCTTATGGCCATACCACTCCTTGAAAGCCCGATCCCGTCTGATCTCGGAAGCGAAGAAGAGTTGGGCCTAGTTAGTACTTGGATGGGAGACTGCCTGGGAATACTAGGTGCTGTAAGCTTTTTAGCTTAAGTTTCTATTATAAAGGCAGTAACCAAAGTCATTTAAACACTAGAGAAGAAGAAAACTTAAAAAAAAACAACAACAAAAAAAAAAAAAACGAACTGGAAAGCCAATCATTTTCATTTGAGGTGTCAGGTGGTCTACCGTTTACAGGCAGCTCTAAAACAAGTATTACTCTTAGAAGAGTATATAGAAATAGTCTTCTACAGCCAGCAGTGATCGCTTACGGCCATACCACTCCTTGAAAGCCCGATCCAGTCTGATCTCGGAAGCGAAGAAGAGTTTGGCCTAGTTAGTACTTGGATGGGAGACTGCCTGGGAATACTAGGTGCTGTAAGCTTTTTAGCTTAAGCTTCTATTATAAAGACAGTAACCACAGTCATTTAACACAAGAGAAGAAGAAAACTACAAAAAAAAAAAACGAACTGGAAAGCCAATCATTTTCATTTGAGGTGTCAGGTGGTCTACCGTTTACAGGCAGCTCTAAAACAAGTATTACTCTTAGAAGAGTATATAGAAATAGTCGTCTACAGCCAGCAGTAATCGCTTACGGCCATACCACTCCTTGAAAGCCCGATCCCGTCTGATCTCGGAAGCGAAGAAGAGTTGGGCCTAGTTAGTACTTGAATGGGAGACTGCCTGGGAATACTAGGTGCTGTAAGCTTTTTAGCTTAAGTTTCTATTATAAAGGCAGTAACCACAGTCATTTAAACACAAGAGAAGAAGAAAACTTAAAAAAAAAAAACAACAAAAAAAAAAAACAACAAAAAAAAAAAACGAACTGGAAAGCCAATCGTTTTCATTTGAGGTGTCAGGTGGTCTACCGTTTACAGGCAGATCTAAAACAAGTATTACTCTTAGAAGAGTACATAGAAATAGTCTTCTACAGCCAGCTGTGATCGCTTACGGCCATACCACTCCTTGAAAGCCCGATCCCGTCTGATCTCGGAAGCGAAGAAGAGTTGGGCCTAGTTAGTACTTGGATGGGAGACTGCCTGGGAATACTAGGTGCTGTAAGCTTTTTAGCTTAAGTTTCTATTATAAAGGCAGTAACCACAGTCATTTAAACACAAGAGAAGAAGAAAACTACAAAAAAAAAAAACGAACTGGAAAGCCAATCATTTTCATTTGAGGTGTCAGGTGGTCTACCGTTTACAGGCAGATCTAAAACAAGTATTACTCTTAGAAGAGTATATAGAAATA
Organism: Hoplias malabaricus; assembly: GCF_029633855.1. Lineage (NCBI taxonomy): Eukaryota > Metazoa > Chordata > Actinopteri > Characiformes > Erythrinidae > Hoplias > Hoplias malabaricus. The sequence continues at coordinate 12,769,684 of NC_089804.1, forward strand.
GTCTTCTACAGCCAGCTGTGATCGCTTACGGCCATACCACTCCTTGAAAGCCCGATCCCGTCTGATCTCGGAAGCGAAGAAGAGTTGGGCCTAGTTAGTACTTGGATGGGAGACTGCCTGGGAATACTAGGTGCTGTAAGCTTTTTAGCTTAAGTTTCTATTATAAAGGCAGTAACCACAGTCATTTAAACACAAGAGAAGAAGAAAACTACAAAAAAAAAAACGAACTGGAAAGCCAATCATTTTCATTTGAGGTGTCAGGTGGTCTACCGTTTACAGGCAGATCTAAAACAAGTATTACTCTTAGAAGAGTATATAGAAATAGTCTTCTACAGCCAGCAGTGATCGCTTACGGCCATACCACTCCTTGAAAGCCCGATCCCGTCTGATCTCGGAAGCGAAGAAGAGTTGGGCCTAGTTAGTACTTGGATGGGAGACTGCCTGGGAATACTAGGTGCTGTAAGCTTTTTAGCTTAAGTTTCTATTATAAAGGCAGTAACCAAAGTCATTTAAACACAAGAGAAGAAGAAAACTTAAAAAAAAACAACAACAAAAAAAAAAAAACGAACTGGAAAGCCAATCATTTTCATTTGAGGTGTCAGGTGGTCTACCGTTTACAGGCAGCTCTAAAACAAGTATTACTCTTAGAAGAGTATATAGAAATAGTCTTCTACAGCCAGCAGTGATCGCTTACGGCCATACCACTCCTTGAAAGCCCGATCCCGTCTGATCTCGGAAGCGAAGAAGAGTTGGGCCTAGTTAGTACTTGGATGGGAGACTGCCTGGGAATACTAGGTGCTGTAAGCTTTTTAGCTTAAGTTTCTATTATAAAGGCAGTAACCACAGTCATTTAAACACAAGAGAAGAAGAAAACTTAAAAAAAAACAACAACAAAAAAAAAAAAACGAACTGGAAAGCCAATCATTTTCATTTGAGGTGTCAGGTGGTCTACCGTTTACAGGCAGCTCTAAAACAAGTATTACTCTTAGAAGAGTATATAGAAATAGTCTTCTACAGCCAGCAGTGATCGCTTACGGCCATACCACTCCTTGAAAGCCCGATCCCGTCTGATCTCGGAAGCGAAGAAGAGTTGGGCCTAGTTAGTACTTGGATGGGAGACTGCCTGGGAATACTAGGTGCTGTAAGCTTTTTAGCTTAAGTTTCTATTATAAAGGCAGTAACCACAGTCATTTAAACACAAGAGAAGAAGAAAACTACAAAAAAAAAAACGAACTGGAAAGCCAATCATTTTCATTTGAGGTGTCAGGTGGTCTACCGTTTACAGGCAGATCTAAAACAAGTATTACTCTTAGAAGAGTATATAGAAATAGTCTTCTACAGCCAGCAGTGATCGCTTACGGCCATACCACTCCTTGAAAGCCCGATCCCGTCTGATCTCGGAAGCGAAGAAGAGTTGGGCCTAGTTAGTACTTGGATGGGAGACTGCCTGGGAATACTAGGTGCTGTAAGCTTTTTAGCTTAAGTTTCTATTATAAAGGCAGTAACCACAGTCATTTAAACACAAGAGAAGAAGAAAACTTAAAAAAAAAAAACAACAAAAAAAAAAACGAACTGGAAAGCCAATCATTTTCATTTGAGGTGTCAGGTGGTCTACCGTTTACAGGCAGATCTAAAACAAGTATTACTCTTAGAAGAGTATATAGAAATAGTCTTCTACAGCCAGCAGTGATCGCTTATGGCCATACCACTCCTTGAAAGCCCGATCCCGTCTGATCTCGGAAGCGAAGAAGAGTTGGGCCTAGTTAGTACTTGGATGGGAGACTGCCTGGGAATACTAGGTGCTGTAAGCTTTTTAGCTTAAGTTTCTATTATAAAGGCAGCAACCACAGTCATTTAAACACAAGAGAAGAAGAAAACTACAAAAAAAAAAAACGAACTGGAAAGCCAATCATTTTCATTTGAGGTGTCAGGTGGTCTACCGTTTACAGGCAGATCTAAAACAAGTATTACTCTTAGAAGAGTATATAGAAATAGTCTTCTACAGCCAGCAGTGATCGCTTACGGCCATACCACTCCTTGAAAGCCCGATCCCGTCTGATCTCGGAAGCGAAGAAGAGTTGGGCCTAGTTAGTACTTGGATGGGAGACTGCCTGGGAATACTAGGTGCTGTAAGCTTTTTAGCTTAAGTTTCTATTATAAAGGCAGTAACCAAAGTCATTTAAACACAAGAGAAGAAGAAAACTTAAAAAAAAAAACAACAACAAAAAAAAAAAAAACGAACTGGAAAGCCAATCATTTTCATTTGAGGTGTCAGGTGGTCTACCGTTTACAGGCAGCTCTAAAACAAGTATTACTCTTAGAAGAGTATATAGAAATAGTCTTCTACAGCCAGCAGTGATCGCTTACGGCCATACCACTCCTTGAAAGCCCGATCCAGTCTGATCTCGGAAGCGAAGAAGAGTTTGGCCTAGTTAGTACTTGGATGGGAGACTGCCTGGGAATACTAGGTGCTGTAAGCTTTTTAGCTTAAGCTTCTATTATAAAGACAGTAACCACAGTCATTTAACACAAGAGAAGAAGAAAACTACAAAAAAAAAAAAACGAACTGGAAAGCCAATCATTTTCATTTGAGGTGTCAGGTGGTCTACCGTTTACAGGCAGCTCTAAAACAAGTATTACTCTTAGAAGAGTATATAGAAATAGTCGTCTACAGCCAGCAGTAATCGCTTACGGCCATACCACTCCTTGAAAGCCCGATCCCGTCTGATCTCGGAAGCGAAGAAGAGTTGGGCCTAGTTAGTACTTGAATGGGAGACTGCCTGGGAATACTAGGTGCTGTAAGCTTTTTAGCTTAAGTTTCTATTATAAAGGCAGTAACCACAGTCATTTAAACACAAGAGAAGAAGAAAACTTAAAAAAAAAAAACAACAAAAAAAAAAACGAACTGGAAAGCCAATCATTTTCATTTGAGGTGTCAGGTGGTCTACCGTTTACAGGCAGATCTAAAACAAGTATTACTCTTAGAAGAGTATATAGAAATAGTCTTCTACAGCCAGCAGTGATCGCTTATGGCCATACCACTCCTTGAAAGCCCGATCCCGTCTGATCTCGGAAGCGAAGAAGAGTTGGGCCTAGTTAGTACTTGGATGGGAGACTGCCTGGGAATACTAGGTGCTGTAAGCTTTTTAGCTTAAGTTTCTATTATAAAGGCAGCAACCACAGTCATTTAAACACAAGAGAAGAAGAAAACTACAAAAAAAAAAAACGAACTGGAAAGCCAATCATTTTCATTTGAGGTGTCAGGTGGTCTACCGTTTACAGGCAGATCTAAAACAAGTATTACTCTTAGAAGAGTATATAGAAATAGTCTTCTACAGCCAGCAGTGATCGCTTACGGCCATACCACTCCTTGAAAGCCCGATCCCGTCTGATCTCGGAAGCGAAGAAGAGTTGGGCCTAGTTAGTACTTGGATGGGAGACTGCCTGGGAATACTAGGTGCTGTAAGCTTTTTAGCTTAAGTTTCTATTATAAAGGCAGTAACCAAAGTCATTTAAACACAAGAGAAGAAGAAAACTTAAAAAAAAACAACAACAAAAAAAAAAAAAACGAACTGGAAAGCCAATCATTTTCATTTGAGGTGTCAGGTGGTCTACCGTTTACAGGCAGCTCTAAAACAAGTATTACTCTTAGAAGAGTATATAGAAATAGTCTTCTACAGCCAGCAGTGATCGCTTACGGCCATACCACTCCTTGAAAGCCCGATCCAGTCTGATCTCGGAAGCGAAGAAGAGTTTGGCCTAGTTAGTACTTGGATGGGAGACTGCCTGGGAATACTAGGTGCTGTAAGCTTTTTAGCTTAAGCTTCTATTATAAAGACAGTAACCACAGTCATTTAACACAAGAGAAGAAGAAAACTACAAAAAAAAAAAAACGAACTGGAAAGCCAATCATTTTCATTTGAGGTGTCAGGTGGTCTACCGTTTACAGGCAGCTCTAAAACAAGTATTACTCTTAGAAGAGTATATAGAAATAGTCGTCTACAGCCAGCAGTAATCGCTTACGGCCATACCACTCCTTGAAAGCCCGATCCCGTCTGATCTCGGAAGCGAAGAAGAGTTGGGCCTAGTTAGTACTTGAATGGGAGACTGCCTGGGAATACTAGGTGCTGTAAGCTTTTTAGCTTAAGTTTCTATTATAAAGGCAGTAACCACAGTCATTTAAACACAAGAGAAGAAGAAAACTTAAAAAAAAAAAACAACAAAAAAAAAAAACGAACTGGAAAGCCAATCGTTTTCATTTGAGGTGTCAGGTGGTCTACCGTTTACAGGCAGATCTAAAACAAGTATTACTCTTAGAAGAGTACATAGAAATAGTCTTCTACAGCCAGCTGTGATCGCTTACGGCCATACCACTCCTTGAAAGCCCGATCCCGTCTGATCTCGGAAGCGAAGAAGAGTTGGGCCTAGTTAGTACTTGGATGGGAGACTGCCTGGGAATACTAGGTGCTGTAAGCTTTTTAGCTTAAGTTTCTATTATAAAGGCAGTAACCACAGTCATTTAAACACAAGAGAAGAAGAAAACTACAAAAAAAAAAAACGAACTGGAAAGCCAATCATTTTCATTTGAGGTGTCAGGTGGTCTACCGTTTACAGGCAGATCTAAAACAAGTATTACTCTTAGAAGAGTATATAGAAATAGTCTTCTACAGCCAGCTGTGATCGCTTACGGCCATACCACTCCTTGAAAGCCCGATCCCGTCTGATCTCGGAAGCGAAGAAGAGTTGGGCCTAGTTAGTACTTGGATGGGAGACTGCCTGGGAATACTAGGTGCTGTAAGCTTTTTAGCTTAAGTTTCTATTATAAAGGCAGTAACCACAGTCATTTAAACACAAGAGAAGAAGAAAACTACAAAAAAAAAAACGAACTGGAAAGCCAATCATTTTCATTTGAGGTGTCAGGTGGTCTACCGTTTACAGGCAGATCTAAAACAAGTATTACTCTTAGAAGAGTATATAGAAATAGTCTTCTACAGCCAGCAGTGATCGCTTACGGCCATACCACTCCTTGAAAGCCCGATCCCGTCTGATCTCGGAAGCGAAGAAGAGTTGGGCCTAGTTAGTACTTGGATGGGAGACTGCCTGGGAATACTAGGTGCTGTAAGCTTTTTAGCTTAAGTTTCTATTATAAAGGCAGTAACCAAAGTCATTTAAACACAAGAGAAGAAGAAAACTTAAAAAAAAACAACAACAAAAAAAAAAAACGAACTGGAAAGCCAATCATTTTCATTTGAGGTGTCAGGTGGTCTACCGTTTACAGGCAGATCTAAAACAAGTATTACTCTTAGAAGAGTATATAGAAATAGTCTTCTACAGCCAGCAGTGATCGCTTACGGCCATACCACTCCTTGAAAGCCCGATCCAGTCTGATCTCGGAAGCGAAGAAGAGTTTGGCCTAGTTAGTACTTGGATGGGAGACTGCCTGGGAATACTAGGTGCTGTAAGCTTTTTAGCTTAAGCTTCTATTATAAAGACAGTAACCACAGTCATTTAACACAAGAGAAGAAGAAAACTACAAAAAAAAAAAAACGAACTGGAAAGCCAATCATTTTCATTTGAGGTGTCAGGTGGTCTACCGTTTACAGGCAGCTCTAAAACAAGTATTACTCTTAGAAGAGTATATAGAAATAGTCGTCTACAGCCAGCAGTAATCGCTTGCGGCCATACCACTCCTTGAAAGCCCGATCCCGTCTGATCTCGGAAGCGAAGAAGAGTTGGGCCTAGTTAGTACTTGAATGGGAGACTGCCTGGGAATACTAGGTGCTGTAAGCTTTTTAGCTTAAGTTTCTATTATAAAGGCAGTAACCACAGTCATTTAAACACAAGAGAAGAAGAAAACTTAAAAAAAAAAAACAACAAAAAAAAAAACGAACTGGAAAGCCAATCGTTTTCATTTGAGGTGTCAGGTGGTCTACCGTTTACAGGCAGATCTAAAACAAGTATTACTCTTAGAAGAGTACATAGAAATAGTCTTCTACAGCCAGCTGTGATCGCTTACGGCCATACCACTCCTTGAAAGCCCGATCCCGTCTGATCTCGGAAGCGAAGAAGAGTGGGGCCTAGTTAGTACTTGGATGGGAGACTGCCTGGGAATACTAGGTGCTGTAAGCTTTTTAGCTTAAGTTTCTATTATAAAGGCAGTAACCACAGTCATTTAAACACAAGAGAAGAAGAAAACTACAAAAAAAAAAAACGAACTGGAAAGCCAATCATTTTCATTTGAGGTGTCAGGTGGTCTACCGTTTACAGGCAGATCTAAAACAAGTATTACTCTTAGAAGAGTATATAGAAATAGTCTTCTACAGCCAGCTGTGATCGCTTACGGCCATACCACTCCTTGAAAGCCCGATCCCGTCTGATCTCGGAAGCGAAGAAGAGTTGGGCCTAGTTAGTACTTGGATGGGAGACTGCCTGGGAATACTAGGTGCTGTAAGCTTTTTAGCTTAAGTTTCTATTATAAAGGCAGTAACCACAGTCATTTAAACACAAGAGAAGAAGAAAACTACAAAAAAAAAAACGAACTGGAAAGCCAATCATTTTCATTTGAGGTGTCAGGTGGTCTACCGTTTACAGGCAGATCTAAAACAAGTATTACTCTTAGAAGAGTATATAGAAATAGTCTTCTACAGCCAGCAGTGATCGCTTACGGCCATACCACTCCTTGAAAGCCCGATCCCGTCTGATCTCGGAAGCGAAGAAGAGTTGGGCCTAGTTAGTACTTGGATGGGAGACTGCCTGGGAATACTAGGTGCTGTAAGCTTTTTAGCTTAAGTTTCTATTATAAAGGCAGTAACCAAAGTCATTTAAACACAAGAGAAGAAGAAAACTTAAAAAAAAACAACAACAAAAAAAAAAAACGAACTGGAAAGCCAATCATTTTCATTTGAGGTGTCAGGTGGTCTACCGTTTACAGGCAGCTCTAAAACAAGTATTACTCTTAGAAGAGTATATAGAAATAGTCTTCTACAGCCAGCAGTGATCGCTTACGGCCATACCACTCCTTGAAAGCCCGATCCCGTCTGATCTCGGAAGCGAAGAAGAGTTTGGCCTAGTTAGTACTTGGATGGGAGACTGCCTGGGAATACTAGGTGCTGTAAGCTTTTTAGCTTAAGCTTCTATTATAAAGACAGTAACCACAGTCATTTAACACAAGAGAAGAAGAAAACTACAAAAAAAAAAAAAACGAACTGGAAAGCCAATCATTTTCATTTGAGGTGTCAGGTGGTCTACCGTTTACAGGCAGCTCTAAAACAAGTATTACTCTTAGAAGAGTATATAGAAATAGTCTTCTACAGCCAGCAGTGATCGCTTACGGCCATACCACTCCTTGAAAGCCCGATCCAGTCTGATCTCGGAAGCGAAGAAGAGTTTGGCCTAGTTAGTACTTGGATGGGAGACTGCCTGGGAATACTAGGTGCTGTAAGCTTTTTAGCTTAAGCTTCTATTATAAAGACAGTAACCACAGTCATTTAACACAAGAGAAGAAGAAAACTACAAAAAAAAAAAAACGAACTGGAAAGCCAATCATTTTCATTTGAGGTGTCAGGTGGTCTACCGTTTACAGGCAGCTCTAAAACAAGTATTACTCTTAGAAGAGTATATAGAAATAGTCGTCTACAGCCAGCAGTAATCGCTTACGGCCATACCACTCCTTGAAAGCCCGATCCCGTCTGATCTCGGAAGCGAAGAAGAGTTGGGCCTAGTTAGTACTTGAATGGGAGACTGCCTGGGAATACTAGGTGCTGTAAGCTTTTTAGCTTAAGTTTCTATTATAAAGGCAGTAACCACAGTCATTTAAACACAAGAGAAGAAGAAAACTTAAAAAAAAAAAACAACAAAAAAAAAAAACGAACTGGAAAGCCAATCGTTTTCATTTGAGGTGTCAGGTGGTCTACCGTTTACAGGCAGATCTAAAACAAGTATTACTCTTAGAAGAGTACATAGAAATAGTCTTCTACAGCCAGCTGTGATCGCTTACGGCCATACCACTCCTTGAAAGCCCGATCCCGTCTGATCTCGGAAGCGAAGAAGAGTTGGGCCTAGTTAGTACTTGGATGGGAGACTGCCTGGGAATACTAGGTGCTGTAAGCTTTTTAGCTTAAGTTTCTATTATAAAGGCAGTAACCACAGTCATTTAAACACAAGAGAAGAAGAAAACTACAAAAAAAAAAAAACGAACTGGAAAGCCAATCATTTTCATTTGAGGTGTCAGGTGGTCTACCGTTTACAGGCAGATCTAAAACAAGTATTACTCTTAGAAGAGTATATAGAAATAGTCTTCTACAGCCAGCTGTGATCGCTTACGGCCATACCACTCCTTGAAAGCCCGATCCCGTCTGATCTCGGAAGCGAAGAAGAGTTGGGCCTAGTTAGTACTTGGATGGGAGACTGCCTGGGAATACTAGGTGCTGTAAGCTTTTTAGCTTAAGTTTCTATTATAAAGGCAGTAACCACAGTCATTTAAACACAAGAGAAGAAGAAAACTACAAAAAAAAAAACGAACTGGAAAGCCAATCATTTTCATTTGAGGTGTCAGGTGGTCTACCGTTTACAGGCAGATCTAAAACAAGTATTACTCTTAGAAGAGTATATAGAAATAGTCTTCTACAGCCAGCAGTGATCGCTTACGGCCATACCACTCCTTGAAAGCCCGATCCCGTCTGATCTCGGAAGCGAAGAAGAGTTGGGCCTAGTTAGTACTTGGATGGGAGACTGCCTGGGAATACTAGGTGCTGTAAGCTTTTTAGCTTAAGTTTCTATTATAAAGGCAGTAACCACAGTCATTTAAACACAAGAGAAGAAGAAAACTTAAAAAAAAAAAACAACAAAAAAAAAAACGAACTGGAAAGCCAATCATTTTCATTTGAGGTGTCAGGTGGTCTACCGTTTACAGGCAGATCTAAAACAAGTATTACTCTTAGAAGAGTATATAGAAATAGTCTTCTACAGCCAGCAGTGATCGCTTATGGCCATACCACTCCTTGAAAGCCCGATCCCGTCTGATCTCGGAAGCGAAGAAGAGTTGGGCCTAGTTAGTACTTGGATGGGAGACTGCCTGGGAATACTAGGTGCTGTAAGCTTTTTAGCTTAAGTTTCTATTATAAAGGCAGCAACCACAGTCATTTAAACACAAGAGAAGAAGAAAACTACAAAAAAAAAAAACGAACTGGAAAGCCAATCATTTTCATTTGAGGTGTCAGGTGGTCTACCGTTTACAGGCAGATCTAAAACAAGTATTACTCTTAGAAGAGTATATAGAAATAGTCTTCTACAGCCAGCAGTGATCGCTTACGGCCATACCACTCCTTGAAAGCCCGATCCCGTCTGATCTCGGAAGCGAAGAAGAGTTGGGCCTAGTTAGTACTTGGATGGGAGACTGCCTGGGAATACTAGGTGCTGTAAGCTTTTTAGCTTAAGTTTCTATTATAAAGGCAGTAACCAAAGTCATTTAAACACAAGAGAAGAAGAAAACTTAAAAAAAAACAACAACAAAAAAAAAAAAAACGAACTGGAAAGCCAATCATTTTCATTTGAGGTGTCAGGTGGTCTACCGTTTACAGGCAGCTCTAAAACAAGTATTACTCTTAGAAGAGTATATAGAAATAGTCTTCTACAGCCAGCAGTGATCGCTTACGGCCATACCACTCCTTGAAAGCCCGATCCAGTCTGATCTCGGAAGCGAAGAAGAGTTTGGCCTAGTTAGTACTTGGATGGGAGACTGCCTGGGAATACTAGGTGCTGTAAGCTTTTTAGCTTAAGCTTCTATTATAAAGACAGTAACCACAGTCATTTAACACAAGAGAAGAAGAAAACTACAAAAAAAAAAAAACGAACTGGAAAGCCAATCATTTTCATTTGAGGTGTCAGGTGGTCTACCGTTTACAGGCAGCTCTAAAACAAGTATTACTCTTAGAAGAGTATATAGAAATAGTCGTCTACAGCCAGCAGTAATCGCTTACGGCCATACCACTCCTTGAAAGCCCGATCCCGTCTGATCTCGGAAGCGAAGAAGAGTTGGGCCTAGTTAGTACTTGAATGGGAGACTGCCTGGGAATACTAGGTGCTGTAAGCTTTTTAGCTTAAGTTTCTATTATAAAGGCAGTAACCACAGTCATTTAAACACAAGAGAAGAAGAAAACTTAAAAAAAAAAACAACAAAAAAAAAAAACGAACTGGAAAGCCAATCGTTTTCATTTGAGGTGTCAGGTGGTCTACCGTTTACAGGCAGATCTAAAACAAGTATTACTCTTAGAAGAGTACATAGAAATAGTCTTCTACAGCCAGCTGTGATCGCTTACGGCCATACCACTCCTTGAAAGCCCGATCCCGTCTGATCTCGGAAGCGAAGAAGAGTTGGGCCTAGTTAGTACTTGGATGGGAGACTGCCTGGGAATACTAGGTGCTGTAAGCTTTTTAGCTTAAGTTTCTATTATAAAGGCAGTAACCACAGTCATTTAAACACAAGAGAAGAAGAAAACTACAAAAAAAAAAAACGAACTGGAAAGCCAATCATTTTCATTTGAGGTGTCAGGTGGTCTACCGTTTACAGGCAGATCTAAAACAAGTATTACTCTTAGAAGAGTATATAGAAATAGTCTTCTACAGCCAGCTGTGATCGCTTACGGCCATACCACTCCTTGAAAGCCCGATCCCGTCTGATCTCGGAAGCGAAGAAGAGTTGGGCCTAGTTAGTACTTGGATGGGAGACTGCCTGGGAATACTAGGTGCTGTAAGCTTTTTAGCTTAAGTTTCTATTATAAAGGCAGTAACCACAGTCATTTAAACACAAGAGAAGAAGAAAACTACAAAAAAAAAAACGAACTGGAAAGCCAATCATTTTCATTTGAGGTGTCAGGTGGTCTACCGTTTACAGGCAGATCTAAAACAAGTATTACTCTTAGAAGAGTATATAGAAATAGTCTTCTACAGCCAGCAGTGATCGCTTACGGCCATACCACTCCTTGAAAGCCCGATCCCGTCTGATCTCGGAAGCGAAGAAGAGTTGGGCCTAGTTAGTACTTGGATGGGAGACTGCCTGGGAATACTAGGTGCTGTAAGCTTTTTAGCTTAAGTTTCTATTATAAAGGCAGTAACCAAAGTCATTTAAACACAAGAGAAGAAGAAAACTTAAAAAAAAACAACAACAAAAAAAAAAAACGAACTGGAAAGCCAATCATTTTCATTTGAGGTGTCAGGTGGTCTACCGTTTACAGGCAGATCTAAAACAAGTATTACTCTTAGAAGAGTATATAGAAATAGTCTTCTACAGCCAGCAGTGATCGCTTACGGCCATACCACTCCTTGAAAGCCCGATCCAGTCTGATCTCGGAAGCGAAGAAGAGTTTGGCCTAGTTAGTACTTGGATGGGAGACTGCCTGGGAATACTAGGTGCTGTAAGCTTTTTAGCTTAAGCTTCTATTATAAAGACAGTAACCACAGTCATTTAACACAAGAGAAGAAGAAAACTACAAAAAAAAAAAAACGAACTGGAAAGCCAATCATTTTCATTTGAGGTGTCAGGTGGTCTACCGTTTACAGGCAGCTCTAAAACAAGTATTACTCTTAGAAGAGTATATAGAAATAGTCGTCTACAGCCAGCAGTAATCGCTTACGGCCATACCACTCCTTGAAAGCCCGATCCCGTCTGATCTCGGAAGCGAAGAAGAGTTGGGCCTAGTTAGTACTTGAATGGGAGACTGCCTGGGAATACTAGGTGCTGTAAGCTTTTTAGCTTAAGTTTCTATTATAAAGGCAGTAACCACAGTCATTTAAACACAAGAGAAGAAGAAAACTTAAAAAAAAAAAACAACAAAAAAAAAAAACGAACTGGAAAGCCAATCGTTTTCATTTGAGGTGTCAGGTGGTCTACCGTTTACAGGCAGATCTAAAACAAGTATTACTCTTAGAAGAGTACATAGAAATAGTCTTCTACAGCCAGCTGTGATCGCTTACGGCCATACCACTCCTTGAAAGCCCGATCCCGTCTGATCTCGGAAGCGAAGAAGAGTTGGGCCTAGTTAGTACTTGGATGGGAGACTGCCTGGGAATACTAGGTGCTGTAAGCTTTTTAGCTTAAGTTTCTATTATAAAGGCAGTAACCACAGTCATTTAAACACAAGAGAAGAAGAAAACTACAAAAAAAAAAACGAACTGGAAAGCCAATCATTTTCATTTGAGGTGTCAGGTGGTCTACCGTTTACAGGCAGATCTAAAACAAGTATTACTCTTAGAAGAGTATATAGAAATAGTCTTCTACAGCCAGCAGTGATCGCTTACGGCCATACCACTCCTTGAAAGCCCGATCCCGTCTGATCTCGGAAGCGAAGAAGAGTTGGGCCTAGTTAGTACTTGGATGGGAGACTGCCTGGGAATACTAGGTGCTGTAAGCTTTTTAGCTTAAGTTTCTATTATAAAGGCAGTAACCAAAGTCATTTAAACACAAGAGAAGAAGAAAACTTAAAAAAAAACAACAACAAAAAAAAAAAACGAACTGGAAAGCCAATCATTTTCATTTGAGGTGTCAGGTGGTCTACCGTTTACAGGCAGATCTAAAACAAGTATTACTCTTAGAAGAGTATATAGAAATAGTCTTCTACAGCCAGCAGTGATCGCTTACGGCCATACCACTCCTTGAAAGCCCGATCCAGTCTGATCTCGGAAGCGAAGAAGAGTTTGGCCTAGTTAGTACTTGGATGGGAGACTGCCTGGGAATACTAGGTGCTGTAAGCTTTTTAGCTTAAGCTTCTATTATAAAGACAGTAACCACAGTCATTTAACACAAGAGAAGAAGAAAACTACAAAAAAAAAAAAACGAACTGGAAAGCCAATCATTTTCATTTGAGGTGTCAGGTGGTCTACCGTTTACAGGCAGCTCTAAAACAAGTATTACTCTTAGAAGAGTATATAGAAATAGTCGTCTACAGCCAGCAGTAATCGCTTACGGCCATACCACTCCTTGAAAGCCCGATCCCGTCTGATCTCGGAAGCGAAGAAGAGTTGGGCCTAGTTAGTACTTGAATGGGAGACTGCCTGGGAATACTAGGTGCTGTAAGCTTTTTAGCTTAAGTTTCTATTATAAAGGCAGTAACCACAGTCATTTAAACACAAGAGAAGAAGAAAACTTAAAAAAAAAAAACAACAAAAAAAAAAAACGAACTGGAAAGCCAATCGTTTTCATTTGAGGTGTCAGGTGGTCTACCGTTTACAGGCAGATCTAAAACAAGTATTACTCTTAGAAGAGTACATAGAAATAGTCTTCTACAGCCAGCTGTGATCGCTTACGGCCATACCACTCCTTGAAAGCCCGATCCCGTCTGATCTCGGAAGCGAAGAAGAGTTGGGCCTAGTTAGTACTTGGATGGGAGACTGCCTGGGAATACTAGGTGCTGTAAGCTTTTTAGCTTAAGTTTCTATTATAAAGGCAGTAACCAAAGTCATTTAAACACAAGAGAAGAAGAAAACTTAAAAAAAAAAAACAACAAAAAAAAAAAACGAACTGGAAAGCCAATCATTTTCATTTGAGGTGTCAGGTGGTCTACCGTTTACAGGCAGCTCTAAAACAAGTATTACTCTTAGAAGAGTATATAGAAATAGTCTTCTACAGCCAGCAGTGATCGCTTACGGCCATACCACTCCTTGAAAGCCCGATCCCGTCTGATCTCGGAAGCGAAGAAGAGTTTGGCCTAGTTAGTACTTGGATGGGAGACTGCCTGGGAATACTAGGTGCTGTAAGCTTTTTAGCTTAAGCTTCTATTATAAAGACAGTAACCACAGTCATTTAACACAAGAGAAGAAGAAAACTACAAAAAAAAAAAAAACGAACTGGAAAGCCAATCATTTTCATTTGAGGTGTCAGGTGGTCTACCGTTTACAGGCAGCTCTAAAACAAGTATTACTCTTAGAAGAGTATATAGAAATAGTCTTCTACAGCCAGCAGTGATCGCTTACGGCCATACCACTCCTTGAAAGCCCGATCCAGTCTGATCTCGGAAGCGAAGAAGAGTTTGGCCTAGTTAGTACTTGGATGGGAGACTGCCTGGGAATACTAGGTGCTGTAAGCTTTTTAGCTTAAGCTTCTATTATAAAGACAGTAACCACAGTCATTTAACACAAGAGAAGAAGAAAACTACAAAAAAAAAAAAACGAACTGGAAAGCCAATCATTTTCATTTGAGGTGTCAGGTGGTCTACCGTTTACAGGCAGCTCTAAAACAAGTATTACTCTTAGAAGAGTATATAGAAATAGTCGTCTACAGCCAGCAGTAATCGCTTACGGCCATACCACTCCTTGAAAGCCCGATCCCGTCTGATCTCGGAAGCGAAGAAGAGTTGGGCCTAGTTAGTACTTGAATGGGAGACTGCCTGGGAATACTAGGTGCTGTAAGCTTTTTAGCTTAAGTTTCTATTATAAAGGCAGTAACCACAGTCATTTAAACACAAGAGAAGAAGAAAACTTAAAAAAAAAAAACAACAAAAAAAAAAAACGAACTGGAAAGCCAATCGTTTTCATTTGAGGTGTCAGGTGGTCTACCGTTTACAGGCAGATCTAAAACAAGTATTACTCTTAGAAGAGTACATAGAAATAGTCTTCTACAGCCAGCTGTGATCGCTTACGGCCATACCACTCCTTGAAAGCCCGATCCCGTCTGATCTCGGAAGCGAAGAAGAGTTGGGCCTAGTTAGTACTTGGATGGGAGACTGCCTGGGAATACTAGGTGCTGTAAGCTTTTTAGCTTAAGTTTCTATTATAAAGGCAGTAACCACAGTCATTTAAACACAAGAGAAGAAGAAAACTACAAAAAAAAAAAAACGAACTGGAAAGCCAATCATTTTCATTTGAGGTGTCAGGTGGTCTACCGTTTACAGGCAGATCTAAAACAAGTATTACTCTTAGAAGAGTATATAGAAATAGTCTTCTACAGCCAGCTGTGATCGCTTACGGCCATACCACTCCTTGAAAGCCCGATCCCGTCTGATCTCGGAAGCGAAGAAGAGTTGGGCCTAGTTAGTACTTGGATGGGAGACTGCCTGGGAATACTAGGTGCTGTAAGCTTTTTAGCTTAAGTTTCTATTATAAAGGCAGTAACCACAGTCATTTAAACACAAGAGAAGAAGAAAACTACAAAAAAAAAAACGAACTGGAAAGCCAATCATTTTCATTTGAGGTGTCAGGTGGTCTACCGTTTACAGGCAGATCTAAAACAAGTATTACTCTTAGAAGAGTATATAGAAATAGTCTTCTACAGCCAGCAGTGATCGCTTACGGCCATACCACTCCTTGAAAGCCCGATCCCGTCTGATCTCGGAAGCGAAGAAGAGTTGGGCCTAGTTAGTACTTGGATGGGAGACTGCCTGGGAATACTAGGTGCTGTAAGCTTTTTAGCTTAAGTTTCTATTATAAAGGCAGTAACCAAAGTCATTTAAACACAAGAGAAGAAGAAAACTTAAAAAAAAACAACAACAAAAAAAAAAAACGAACTGGAAAGCCAATCATTTTCATTTGAGGTGTCAGGTGGTCTACCGTTTACAGGCAGATCTAAAACAAGTATTACTCTTAGAAGAGTATATAGAAATAGTCTTCTACAGCCAGCAGTGATCGCTTACGGCCATACCACTCCTTGAAAGCCCGATCCAGTCTGATCTCGGAAGCGAAGAAGAGTTTGGCCTAGTTAGTACTTGGATGGGAGACTGCCTGGGAATACTAGGTGCTGTAAGCTTTTTAGCTTAAGCTTCTATTATAAAGACAGTAACCACAGTCATTTAACACAAGAGAAGAAGAAAACTACAAAAAAAAAAAAACGAACTGGAAAGCCAATCATTTTCATTTGAGGTGTCAGGTGGTCTACCGTTTACAGGCAGCTCTAAAACAAGTATTACTCTTAGAAGAGTATATAGAAATAGTCGTCTACAGCCAGCAGTAATCGCTTACGGCCATACCACTCCTTGAAAGCCCGATCCCGTCTGATCTCGGAAGCGAAGAAGAGTTGGGCCTAGTTAGTACTTGAATGGGAGACTGCCTGGGAATACTAGGTGCTGTAAGCTTTTTAGCTTAAGTTTCTATTATAAAGGCAGTAACCACAGTCATTTAAACACAAGAGAAGAAGAAAACTTAAAAAAAAAAAACAACAAAAAAAAAAAACGAACTGGAAAGCCAATCGTTTTCATTTGAGGTGTCAGGTGGTCTACCGTTTACAGGCAGATCTAAAACAAGTATTACTCTTAGAAGAGTACATAGAAATAGTCTTCTACAGCCAGCTGTGATCGCTTACGGCCATACCACTCCTTGAAAGCCCGATCCCGTCTGATCTCGGAAGCGAAGAAGAGTTGGGCCTAGTTAGTACTTGGATGGGAGACTGCCTGGGAATACTAGGTGCTGTAAGCTTTTTAGCTTAAGTTTCTATTATAAAGGCAGTAACCACAGTCATTTAAACACAAGAGAAGAAGAAAACTACAAAAAAAAAAACGAACTGGAAAGCCAATCATTTTCATTTGAGGTGTCAGGTGGTCTACCGTTTACAGGCAGATCTAAAACAAGTATTACTCTTAGAAGAGTATATAGAAATAGTCTTCTACAGCCAGCAGTGATCGCTTACGGCCATACCACTCCTTGAAAGCCCGATCCCGTCTGATCTCGGAAGCGAAGAAGAGTTGGGCCTAGTTAGTACTTGGATGGGAGACTGCCTGGGAATACTAGGTGCTGTAAGCTTTTTAGCTTAAGTTTCTATTATAAAGGCAGTAACCAAAGTCATTTAAACACAAGAGAAGAAGAAAACTTAAAAAAAAACAACAACAAAAAAAAAAAACGAACTGGAAAGCCAATCATTTTCATTTGAGGTGTCAGGTGGTCTACCGTTTACAGGCAGATCTAAAACAAGTATTACTCTTAGAAGAGTATATAGAAATAGTCTTCTACAGCCAGCAGTGATCGCTTACGGCCATACCACTCCTTGAAAGCCCGATCCAGTCTGATCTCGGAAGCGAAGAAGAGTTTGGCCTAGTTAGTACTTGGATGGGAGACTGCCTGGGAATACTAGGTGCTGTAAGCTTTTTAGCTTAAGCTTCTATTATAAAGACAGTAACCACAGTCATTTAACACAAGAGAAGAAGAAAACTACAAAAAAAAAAAAACGAACTGGAAAGCCAATCATTTTCATTTGAGGTGTCAGGTGGTCTACCGTTTACAGGCAGCTCTAAAACAAGTATTACTCTTAGAAGAGTATATAGAAATAGTCGTCTACAGCCAGCAGTAATCGCTTACGGCCATACCACTCCTTGAAAGCCCGATCCCGTCTGATCTCGGAAGCGAAGAAGAGTTGGGCCTAGTTAGTACTTGAATGGGAGACTGCCTGGGAATACTAGGTGCTGTAAGCTTTTTAGCTTAAGTTTCTATTATAAAGGCAGTAACCACAGTCATTTAAACACAAGAGAAGAAGAAAACTTAAAAAAAAAAAACAACAAAAAAAAAAAACGAACTGGAAAGCCAATCGTTTTCATTTGAGGTGTCAGGTGGTCTACCGTTTACAGGCAGATCTAAAACAAGTATTACTCTTAGAAGAGTACATAGAAATAGTCTTCTACAGCCAGCTGTGATCGCTTACGGCCATACCACTCCTTGAAAGCCCGATCCCGTCTGATCTCGGAAGCGAAGAAGAGTTGGGCCTAGTTAGTACTTGGATGGGAGACTGCCTGGGAATACTAGGTGCTGTAAGCTTTTTAGCTTAAGTTTCTATTATAAAGGCAGTAACCACAGTCATTTAAACACAAGAGAAGAAGAAAACTACAAAAAAAAAAAACGAACTGGAAAGCCAATCATTTTCATTTGAGGTGTCAGGTGGTCTACCGTTTACAGGCAGATCTAAAACAAGTATTACTCTTAGAAGAGTATATAGAAATAGTCTTCTACAGCCAGCTGTGATCGCTTACGGCCATACCACTCCTTGAAAGCCCGATCCCGTCTGATCTCGGAAGCGAAGAAGAGTTGGGCCTAGTTAGTACTTGGATGGGAGACTGCCTGGGAATACTAGGTGCTGTAAGCTTTTTAGCTTAAGTTTCTATTATAAAGGCAGTAACCACAGTCATTTAAACACAAGAGAAGAAGAAAACTACAAAAAAAAAAACGAACTGGAAAGCCAATCATTTTCATTTGAGGTGTCAGGTGGTCTACCGTTTACAGGCAGATCTAAAACAAGTATTACTCTTAGAAGAGTATATAGAAATAGTCTTCTACAGCCAGCAGTGATCGCTTACGGCCATACCACTCCTTGAAAGCCCGATCCCGTCTGATCTCGGAAGCGAAGAAGAGTTGGGCCTAGTTAGTACTTGGATGGGAGACTGCCTGGGAATACTAGGTGCTGTAAGCTTTTTAGCTTAAGTTTCTATTATAAAGGCAGTAACCAAAGTCATTTAAACACAAGAGAAGAAGAAAACTTAAAAAAAAACAACAACAAAAAAAAAAAACGAACTGGAAAGCCAATCATTTTCATTTGAGGTGTCAGGTGGTCTACCGTTTACAGGCAGCTCTAAAACAAGTATTACTCTTAGAAGAGTATATAGAAATAGTCTTCTACAGACAGCAGTGATCGCTTACGGCCATACCACTCCTTGAAAGCCCGATCCCGTCTGATCTCGGAAGCGAAGAAGAGTTTGGCCTAGTTAGTACTTGGATGGGAGACTGCCTGGGAATACTAGGTGCTGTAAGCTTTTTAGCTTAAGCTTCTATTATAAAGACAGTAACCACAGTCATTTAACACAAGAGAAGAAGAAAACTACAAAAAAAAAAAAAAACGAACTGGAAAGCCAATCATTTTCATTTGAGGTGTCAGGTGGTCTACCGTTTACAGGCAGATCTAAAACAAGTATTACTCTTAGAAGAGTATATAGAAATAGTCTTCTACAGCCAGGAGTGATCGCTTACGGCCATACCACTCCTTGAAAGCCTGATCCCGTCTGATCTCGGAAGCGAAGAAGAGTTGGGCCTAGTTAGTACTTGGATGGGAGACTGCCTGGGAATACTAGGTGCTGTAAGCTTTTTAGCTTAAGTTTCTATTATAAAGGCAGTAACCAAAGTCATTTAAACACAAGAGAAGAAGAAAACTTAAAAAAAAACAACAACAAAAAAAAAAAACGAACTGGAAAGCCAATCATTTTCATTTGAGGTGTCAGGTGGTCTACCGTTTACAGGCAGCTCTAAAACAAGTATTACTCTTAGAAGAGTATATAGAAATAGTCTTCTACAGCCAGCAGTGATCGCTTACGGCCATACCACTCCTTGAAAGCCCGATCCCGTCTGATCTCGGAAGCGAAGAAGAGTTTGGCCTAGTTAGTACTTGGATGGGAGACTGCCTGGGAATACTAGGTGCTGTAAGGTTTTTAGCTTAAGCTTCTATTATAAAGACAGTAACCACAGTCATTTAACACAAGAGAAGAAGAAAACTACAAAAAAAAAAAAACGAACTGGAAAGCCAATCATTTTCATTTGAGGTGTCAGGTGGTCTACCGTTTACAGGCAGCTCTAAAACAAGTATTACTCTTAGAAGAGTATATAGAAATAGTCGTCTACAGCCAGCAGTAATCGCTTACGGCCATACCACTCCTTGAAAGCCCGATCCCGTCTGATCTCGGAAGCGAAGAAGAGTTGGGCCTAGTTAGTACTTGGATGGGAGACTGCCTGGGAATACTAGGTGCTGTAAGCTTTTTAGCTTAAGTTTCTATTATAAAGGCAGTAACCAAAGTCATTTGAACACAAGAGAAGAAGAAAACTACAAAAAAAAAAAAAACGAACTGGAAAGCCAATCATTTTCATTTGAGGTGTCAGGTGGTCTACCGTTTACAGGCAGCTCTAAAACAAGTATTACTCTTAGAAGAGTATATAGAAATAGTCGTCTACAGCCAGCAGTAATCGCTTACGGCCATACCACTCCTTGAAAGCCCGATCCCGTCTGATCTCGGAAGCGAAGAAGAGTTGGGCCTAGTTAGTACTTGGATGGGAGACTGCCTGGGAATACTAGGTGCTGTAAGCTTTTTAGCTTAAGTTTCTATTATAAAGGCAGTAACCAAAGTCATTTAAACACAAGAGAAGAAGAAAACTTAAAAAAAAAAAAACAACAACAAAAAAAAAAACGAACTGGAAAGCCAATCATTTTCATTTGAGGTGTCAGGTGGTCTACCGTTTACAGGCAGATCTAAAACAAGTATTACTCTTAGAAGAGTATATAGAAATAGTCTTCTACAGCCAGGAGTGATCGCTTACGGCCATACCACTCCTTGAAAGCCCGATCCCGTCTGATCTCGGAAGCGAAGAAGAGTTGGGCCTAGTTAGTACTTGGATGGGAGACTGCCTGGGAATACTAGGTGCTGTAAGCTTTTTAGCTTAAGTTTCTATTATAAAGGCAGTAACCAAAGTCATTTAAACACAAGAGAAGAAGAAAACTTAAAAAAAAACAACAACAAAAAAAAAAAACGAACTGGAAAGCCAATCATTTTCATTTGAGGTGTCAGGTGGTCTACCGTTTACAGGCAGCTCTAAAACAAGTATTACTCTTAGAAGAGTATATAGAAATAGTCTTCTACAGCCAGCAGTGATCGCTTACGGCCATACCACTCCTTGAAAGCCCGATCCTGTCTGATCTCGGAAGCGAAGAAGAGTTTGGCCTAGTTAGTACTTGGATGGGAGACTGCCTGGGAATACTAGGTGCTGTAAGCTTTTTAGCTTAAGCTTCTATTATAAAGACAGTAACCACAGTCATTTAACACAAGAGAAGAAGAAAACTACAAAAAAAAAAAAAATGAACTGGAAAGCCAATCATTTTCATTTGAGGTGTCAGGTGGTCTACCGTTTACAGGCAGCTCTAAAACAAGTATTACTCTTAGAAGAGTATATAGAAATAGTCGTCTACAGCCAGCAGTAATCGCTTACGGCCATACCACTCCTTGAAAGCCCGATCCCGTCTGATCTCGGAAGCGAAGAAGAGTTGGGCCTGGTTAGTACTTGGATGGGAGACTGCCTGGGAATACTAGGTGCTGTAAGCTTTTTAGCTTAAGTTTCTATTATAAAGGCAGTAACCAAAGTCATTTGAACACAAGAGAAGAAGAAAACTACAAAAAAAAAAAAAACGAACGGGAAAGCCAATCATTTTCATTTGAGGTGTCAGGTGGTCTACCGTTTACAGGCAGCTCTAAAACAAGTATTACTCTTAGAAGAGTATATAGAAATAGTCGTCTACAGCCAGCAGTAATCGCTTACGGCCATACCACTCCTTGAAAGCCCGATCCCGTCTGATCTCGGAAGCGAAGAAGAGTTGGGCCTAGTTAGTACTTGGATGGGAGACTGCCTGGGAATACTAGGTGCTGTAAGCTTTTTAGCTTAAGTTTCTATTATAAAGGCAGTAACCAAAGTCATTTAAACACAAGAGAAGAAGAAAACTTAAAAAAAAAAAAACAACAACAAAAAAAAAAACGAACTGGAAAGCCAATCATTTTCATTTGAGGTGTCAGGTGGTCTACCGTTTACAGGCAGATCTAAAACAAGTATTACTCTTAGAAGAGTATATAGAAATAGTCTTCTACAGCCAGGAGTGATCGCTTACGGCCATACCACTCCTTGAAAGCCCGATCCCGTCTGATCTCGGAAGCGAAGAAGAGTTGGGCCTAGTTAGTACTTGGATGGGAGACTGCCTGGGAATACTAGGTGCTGTAAGCTTTTTAGCTTAAGTTTCTATTATAAAGGCAGTAACCACAGTCATTTAAACACAAGAGAAGAAGAAAACTTAAAAAAAAAAACAACAAAAAAAAAAAACGAACTGGAAAGCCAATCATTTTCATTTGAGGTGTCAGGTGGTCTACCGTTTACAGGCAGATCTAAAACAAGTATTACTCTTAGAAGAGTATATAGAAATAGTCTTCTACAGCCAGGAGTGATCGCTTACGGCCATACCACTCCTTGAAAGCCTGATCCCGTCTGATCTCGGAAGCGAAGAAGAGTTGGGCCTAGTTAGTACTTGGATGGGAGACTGCCTGGGAATACTAGGTGCTGTAAGCTTTTTAGCTTAAGTTTCTATTATAAAGGCAGTAACCAAAGTCATTTAAACACAAGAGAAGAAGAAAACTTAAAAAAAAACAACAACAAAAAAAAAAAAACGAACTGGAAAGCCAATCATTTTCATTTGAGGTGTCAGGTGGTCTACCGTTTACAGGCAGCTCTAAAACAAGTATTACTCTTAGAAGAGTATATAGAAATAGTCTTCTACAGCC
Source organism: Hoplias malabaricus (assembly GCF_029633855.1). Classification (NCBI taxonomy): domain Eukaryota; kingdom Metazoa; phylum Chordata; class Actinopteri; order Characiformes; family Erythrinidae; genus Hoplias; species Hoplias malabaricus. Next base: position 12,791,949 of record NC_089804.1, read on the forward strand.
AGCAGTGATCGCTTACGGCCATACCACTCCTTGAAAGCCCGATCCCGTCTGATCTCGGAAGCGAAGAAGAGTTTGGCCTAGTTAGTACTTGGATGGGAGACTGCCTGGGAATACTAGGTGCTGTAAGCTTTTTAGCTTAAGCTTCTATTATAAAGACAGTAACCACAGTCTTTTAACACAAGAGAAGAAGAAAACTACAAAAAAAAAAAAAAACGAACTGGAAAGCCAATCATTTTCATTTGAGGTGTCAGGTGGTCTACCGTTTACAGGCAGCTCTAAAACAAGTATTACTCTTAGAAGAGTATATAGAAATAGTCGTCTACAGCCAGCAGTAATCGCTTACGGCCATACCACTCCTTGAAAGCCCGATCCCGTCTGATCTCGGAAGCGAAGAAGAGTTGGGCCTAGTTAGTACTTGGATGGGAGACTGCCTGGGAATACTAGGTGCTGTAAGCTTTTTAGCTTAAGTTTCTATTATAAAGGCAGTAACCAAAGTCATTTGAACACAAGAGAAGAAGAAAACTACAAAAAAAAAAAAAACGAACTGGAAAGCCAATCATTTTCATTTGAGGTGTCAGGTGGTCTACCGTTTACAGGCAGCTCTAAAACAAGTATTACTCTTAGAAGAGTATATAGAAATAGTCGTCTACAGCCAGCAGTAATCGCTTACGGCCATACCACTCCTTGAAAGACCGACGCGCATGCGCGGCGTTTTACAGAGAGAAGGTAGAATCGGAGGCGAAAGTTATTAAAATTTAAGAGTTTAGAGCGATTTTTGTTAGGGGTATTCGATGGTTTTGTTTTGTATGAAAGGTTTTTTGACTTAGTGGTGTGGTTTTTGTTAATGAAGAGCGGTTTTTGACCGCGTTTTTTTGTTTTGTTTTGTTCGCGCCGCGCACCTCTGTGTGAGTGAGGGCGCGGCGAAAAATGAGGAAGGGAAAAGCCGGAGCCGCGTCGGCGGCGAAAGCTGAAGCCTCAGCGGTGGTGGACGGGAGAGTGGAGAGTGTGAGAGCTGCGGCGGTGAAGGGCGCTGGAGCCGTGACTGTGGCGGGAGAGAGGGCGGCGTCGGCAGCGAGAGCGGCGTCGGAGAGGGAGAAGGAGACGGCAGAGAGAGAGGTGGAGCGATCGGCGGGAGAAAGAGGATCGAGTCGCGGGAGTAAAGCGGCGGAGAAAGAGAGGAGAAAGGAGGAAGGTGGAGAGGGTGGACGGAGCGGGAGAGGAATGGAGGTGAGGAGAGGAGAAGAGAGTGGGGCGAAAACGGCAACGGTCGCTAGAAGAAAGAAGGAGGATGTGGAGATATCGAGCGATGATGGGATGGAGTATGTTGAATGTGGGGATGAGTATTTCGATGATGAATTGGTGGATTTTATAAATGACAGTTCGGATGAGGCGGAGCAGGCAAAGGGAGGGATTGAGAGGATGAGGAGCAAGACGGGGAGGCTTGCGGGGGAGACCTCGGAAGCCTGTATGAGAGCTGGACTGGGGGAAGAGACACTGGGGGGAGACGGAAAGGAGGAGAGGTTGCGGGAGAGGGGGGTGCCTAAGGACTCAGTCAAAGGAACGGGGGTTCGGGCTCCAATGGGAGGAGATAGAGGGACTGAGGTTGTGGACGGGAAGAAGAAGGGGGAGAATGCGGTGAGGCAACAGGTGGAGGCTACTCGAGAACTCTCCCTGGATGGACTGGTGGCGAGGGGTGTTCCTGCTGCTGCAGCGGGAGAGAGTAGACTCAGGCCGCCGATGAAAGCAAAGTTCAAATCAAATCCCAGGTCTGAGAATCAGCCTGGGGTTTTAGGAACTGAAAATGTGTCTGTGTCTCTGTGTGCAGAAACCGCCACCCTGACTGCTGGAGCTGCCTTTTCTGTGCGGCAAGAGGGAGCAGCGATGACGATGGGCCCACAAGCACATTCGGAAGCGGTGCGGCCGGGGAAGAAGGTGGTGCAGGCTTCAAGCAACCAGAGTGTACCGGTGGAGGGTACAACGGTCGGGGCCCAAGTAGGTGGTGGGCATGCGAAGGGGGGTGGCACGCGGCCTGGTGAGACCGTGGATCCTGGCTCTGAGGAGGAGCGGAGGGCAATGCTACGGAGGGCGGCAACGGCAGCACGAGAGGCGGCCGTGGCGGGGCCCTCTGGGGTTGCAGAGGGGCGAGTGGGAACATCGAGGCCAGGGTCAGGGACACGGTTCACACGAGAGGCCACGGTCGCACTGGAGGTCGCGGACCCGAAAACGGTGTCCCCGATTGACATAATCAGGGCTGTCGAGGGTCTGTTGGGAGCGGGGAGTCTGTTGGCACTCCGTCCCAAGAAGTTGGGAGAGTTCGAGCTCACGCTGGACTCGGAGGCCGCTGCGGAGAAGCTGGAGGATGGTCTGAAGATCGGGGACACTGTGTATACGGTGCGCAGGATGCTGCGCACGGATTATATGGTGTCTTTCTTACATCTGCCGGCCTATATATCCGATGAGGACATAATGGCGAAGCTGAGGGTATGGGGCGTGACTATCCTGCGGCCGATCCAGAGGCGGTATTTCCCGGGGACGATGGTGGCGGACGGGACGAGGTTTGTGAAAGTCAGGTTTCCACCGAGTCTGCCATGCCTACCATACAGCGTGAGGTTTGAGACTCTGGAGGGGCCACAGTACTTTAGAGTGCTCCACGACCGTCAGCAGAAATTATGTCGCCAGTGCATGAGGCCGGGTCATGTCATGAGGCAGTGCCCCGACTTCGTGTGTCGTGAGTGTGGCGAACAGGGGCACTTTGCGAGGGAGTGTAAGGCGGCAAAGTGCCCGGACTGCCGAAGGGCCCCGATGGGTTGCGTGTGCGTGGGTCAGCCTGAGCAGTCGCAACAGAGTGCCGAGAAAGAGAGGCAGCCGGTGGACAGGGTGGAAAAGAGACAGAGGGAACAGGAGGAGGTGGAACGGGAGTTTGAGGAGGTAGTCCCTGCCAAAAGGGGCCCTGAAGTGGAGGGCAGAGAAGAGCAAACTGAGGGTGGTCACGAGAACGGGCCACAGACAAGGACTGAGACTGACAAGATGGTGTACGAACAGGACGTGAGACAGGACGATCAGAGATCCCCTCTGACGAAGTCATGGGGGGAGCAAATGGACGTAGACCAGGACGGGGTAAGGACTGACCCAGACGTGACTAATAAGAGGCCGTCGTTTGAACCCGAGGAGGAGGCTCGAGGGGCTGTGGAGGACTCGGGTTTGAAGAACACACCTCAGGGACGGCAGGCCATGAGACCTCGGCCTAACCTGGCAAGGGCTAGGGAGAGGAAAGAAATTGGACGAAAAGGGGGGGAGGGGATGGACGGTATGAGGAGAGTACGTCAAGTGGACGTACTCTTCCACAATTTCACCACAGGGGGTAAGAAGGATAATATTACTGGTTTGGTATAACGATAGTAGTGGATAGATTAATTGTGTAAAATGTCTAGTGTAATGATGTATAGAAATAATGATATAGGTGGGGGGGATAGAGATCTGTCTTTTCCAAGATGGCCCTAAATTTAGTTTCTTTTAATGCCAGGGGCCTTACGTCCCTGGAGAAATTACGGCGCGTTTTGGCCATGTTGGGAAGGGCAGATCTCATATGCTTACAAGAAACGGGATGGGGAGGAGTGAATGAGGATATAGTTAAAAGGGAATGGGATGGGGAGGTGTTTGCGAGTGCAGGTCAGGGAGGGTTGGGGAGTGGGGTCGCCATTCTTGTTCGGAGGGGTGCGTGTGAGCGAGCAAGAATGGTCTTCCAATTGAATATGGGGAAATGTATAGGGGTGGAGTGTGTGTTGTGTAATTTTGGGTTTTTGTTGGTGTGTTTGCATGCCCCCAACGATCAGAGGGAGAAGGCAACTTTCTTCCAGGCCCTCAGCCAGAAGCTGCGGGGATGGAAGAGGGTGCTCGTTGTGGGGGATTTTAATACTGTGCAGGGGAGAGCGGACCTGCCTGAGGGGATGCGCTTCAGGTCGGATGTGGGCAGAGAAGCACTCCGGGCCATGATGCAGGACAAGGATCTCATGGACGTGTGGAGAGAAAGGAATGAGGGTGAGAGAGTCTTCTCCCGAAAACAGTGGGTGGAAGGCTCTCTCAAACAAAGCCGTTTAGATCTGGCACTCTGCAAGAGGAGATGGGGTCACATGGTAACATCAGTGAAATACGTGGAAACATCGGTGAGTGACCATTCCTTTCTCTCCATAGTCATGGAAACATCGGAGGTTGAGAGGGGGCCTGGGGTGTGGGCTTTGAACACGTCCTTCCTGGAGGACCCACTTTATAGTTTGGCAGTGGGGGACATCATCCGAGGTCAGGTCGGCTCTCCCCTTTATTATGATGAGGTAAGGGTATGGTGGGATAATATTAAATATGATATTAAAATATATTCAAGAAAATATGGGGGTATGATGAAGTATTGGAGGGAGGGGGAGGAAAGAAAGGTAAGAAGGGAATTAGAGAAATTGAGGGCGGGAGGGGAGGTAGAGGGGGATAAAATAATAGAATTAGAGCATAAATTGGAAATGATAGAGGAGAAGAAGTGGAGAGGAGCATGGGTAAGGAGTCGGGCAAAGAGGGAGATAGAGGGAGAGAGATGTACTGCCTTCTTCTTCAATCTAGAAAAGAGGAGGCAGTCATCTGCAGCCCTGGGGGAGGTAAGGAGGAGTGATGGAGGACAGGTAAGGGGGATAAATAATATATTAAAAGAGGTAGAGAGGTATTATGAAAATATGTTCATGAGTAGAGGGTGTAATGATAGTGAGGTAAAGTATATGTTGGGCCATGTCTCTGCGGCGGTGCCGCAGAACTGCTTGGAGGTGTGTGATGCGATCATCTCTGAGGATGAGGTACGGGAGGCCATCTCGGCCCTGAGGACTGGAAAGAGTCCGGGGTGGGATGGGCTCCCGTCTGAGTTGTACAAAGCCTTTAGTAATATCCTAGTGCCAATTTTGGCGGCTTTGTACAACTCCATCTTCAGGGATGGGGAGATGTGTCCCTCAATGAAGTTGGGGTTGGTGCGGATGGTGTGTAAGAAGGGGGACAGGGCTTCTCTTAACAACTACAGGCCCATTACCCTACTGAATACGGATTATAAGATCCTGGCCAAGATTTTGGCTGGGAGATTAATGTATACCCTGCCGCATATTGTCCGCACCACGCAGGCGTATGCGGTGCCGGGGAGGGACGTGCTGGACACTGTCTTGAGCATTCGCCACATCACTGAGCTCCTGCAAAAGGGGGGCTCAGAAGGCTACTTGTTGAGCCTTGATGTGGAGAAGGCTTTCGACAGTGTTGAGCACGGCTATCTGCGGGGGGTCCTGGGGGCCTTTGGGTTCGGATCCGCTTTTAGAAAGTGGATTGACATACTCTACACGGGAGTTCAGTGTAAGATCAAGTGTAATGGCTTCCTCACTCGGGCCATCGGGGTGTGCAGGTCGGTCAGGCAGGGGTGTCCCCTGTCGGCTGCTCTGTTCACCCTGGTGGTCGAGCCCCTGGGTTTGGCGGTGATGGCGTGTAGGGGAATCGAGGGAGTACCGAGAGGAGATGGTTGCACCTTTAGCAAGGTGTTTCAGTACGCAGACGACACGACCATGATCGTGAGGAACGCACAGAGTGTTGTTACAGTTCTGGAGCTCATGGGTCGTTTTGGTAAAGCATCAGGGGCTTGGATTAACACCACCAAATCCAAGCTACTACGTTTAGGATCCGCTCCCTCCTTGGATGGCCTGGTCACAGTCAAGGAGGTGGAGGATCAAGTCCGTATCTTGGGCGTAAACGTAGGAAGGGACAGCGTCAGGGCAGATCAGCTGAGGTGGGAGGAAGTGCTCGAGGAGATGGACAGAAGGTTGCGCTTCTGGAAGACAAGGGCCCTCTTCTTGAGGGGGAGAGTGTTGGTTCTCAACGCTCTCTTCCTCTCGAAGTTGTGGTATGTCTTGGCGGTCCTGCCGATGCCTGTGTGGGTGTACGGCAGACTGAAGGCAAGTGTCAACGCTTTCCTGTGGGACGGAAAGACCCCAAGGGTGGCGTATGACACTGTCATCGGGCCGTTGGAGGAAGGGGGACTGGGGCTGCTGGATCCCTTGGCCCGGATGAAGGCGCTGAGGGTGAAGGTGGTCCGGAGGTTCCTGGACCAATCTGTGGATGCAAATTGGAAGGATGTCATGCGGGAGCACCTCGATGGGGTTGGGGGGTTTGGCCTGGGCACGAGCGCTCTTTGGATGGTTCCGAGGGCCTCGTGGCTGCGGGACTTTCCTCCTTTCTTCAGAGAGGTGTTCCAGGCATGGGGAGAGATCCTGCCCAGACTGGTCTGGGAACCTGGAGGGAGGAGGGAAGTTTTGGACCAGCCAGTCTTCCAGAACCCGGCGGTCCGGTGGGCTGGACGGATGCTGTGCTACCCGCTATGGTTGAGTGCGGGGCTGCGCCAGTTGCGTGACTTTCTGTATGAAGTCGTACCGGGTTTTCTCCCGTTGCAGGTGGTGATCGACGCTGTCCACGAAGTTGACGAAGGGGTGCCGGTAGCCACACTGCGCAGGCAGTATGAGCGTCTCATCGCTGCGCTGCCTGGGCAGTGGAGGGCTGAGGCAGGTAGGGGAAGAAGACATGGAGATCCGGTCGGCCAGACGAAGGTACTCTTTTCGGAGGGACTGGAGTTTGGCCAGACCACGTTGAAGGATCTCTATGTCTTTTTCAGGAGCATCGCCTTCGTCAAGCCAAAGTGGGGCCCTTATTGGAGCTCGCTGTATGGCTCTGACGTGGCCGAGCGGTTGTGGAAGTGTCGGGGGCTGAAGGGTGCCCCGGCCTCTCGGGAACAACTCGATTTCCTGATTCGGCATCACGCGATCTTCACCGAGCGCCGGATCCGCCTGATCCGGGGCGAGGGGGAGGCCACGTGTAGGGTGTGTCAGCGGGACGACGAGGGTGTGGTACATCTCTTCGTCGCCTGCCCGGACCTCGGGGGTCTCTGGGGACGCCTCCGGGGGTTGCTGCGCCTGCTGTTGGGGCGGACTGTGTGGCAGGACCTTTTGGGGGTGATGGGCTGGGAGGCCCTGGTCCTCTTTGGGATGCAGGGGAGGGTCACGTCTCCCCACGTCTACACCGTCGAGCTCATGCTGTCCGAAGCCAGATGGGCAGCATGGGCTCGAAGGAACAGAGTACGTTCTGTGGGCGGGCCGGCTGAGGCATGGCCCATATTTAAAAGCAATGTAACTAAAAGGGTAAGGACTCTGTGGGATTACTGCAGTCTGGGTCGGCAGGGGTATAACTTCCTCAGGCTCTTCGGAGGGGATAACCCATGCGTGGGTGTCTCTGACGGAGGGCTCGTTGTCGACCTGGACTGTAGGGATCCCACATGAGTAAGTGAGTATATTTAATAAACGTGTATAAAATATTTTGGGGTGTGTGTGTGTATGTATATATAAGTATATATAGAGATAAATGTGAATGAATGGGTATTTGTGTATAGGGATATATGTAACATGTGTATGTGTGTGTATATGTATGTATATGTGTGTATGTGTATATATATGTATGTATGTATATGTGTATATATATATATGTATATATATGTGTATATATGTATATGTATATGTGTATATATGTATATATATGTGTATAAATCTAAATATAAATATAGAAATGAATTGTATAATTGATTTTGTTGAGGTATGTATGGGAAGGGTGGCAGTAGTGGTTTTAGTTTTTGTTTGGTGGGAATGTTTTGGGGGGTTTTGTTTGGGGTTTGATGGGGTTAAGAGTGGGTGGGGCTCTGGGGTTTTCTTTGGGGGTTGTGTTGGGAGGGGGGTTTTCTTCAATGGGTCCTGCCTTTGGTTTTTTTTTCTATGTTGCTTATTTTGGTGGTTTCTGTGTATGTTTATTTTTGATTTTTGCAATATTTATTAATGGAGTTTTTTCAGAGGTTGGATGGTTTTCTGTGAATTGTGAATTTTGTGGTGTGTTTTATTTCATGAATGTGTTGATGTGACTTTAGTTTTGATGAATTATGTGTTGGTTGATTTTCTGTTCTTGTTGATATTTGATGGATTAATAAAGAGAAAAAAAAAAAAAATTGAAAGCCCGATCCCGTCTGATCTCGGAAGCGAAGAAGAGTTGGGCCTAGTTAGTACTTGGATGGGAGACTGCCTGGGAATACTAGGTGCTGTAAGCTTTTTAGCTTAAGTTTCTATTATAAAGGCAGTAACCAAAGTCATTTAAACACAAGAGAAGAAGAAAACTTAAAAAAAAAAAAACAACAAAAAAAAAAACGAACTGGAAAGCCAATCATTTTCATTTGAGGTGTCAGGTGGTCTACCGTTTACAGGCAGATCTAAAACAAGTATTACTCTTAGAAGATTATATAGAAATAGTCTTCTACACCCAGGAGTGATCGCTTACGGCCATACCACTCCTTGAAAGCCCGATCCCGTCTGATCTCGGAAGCGAAGAAGAGTTGGGCCTAGTTAGTACTTGGATGGGAGACTGCCTGGGAATACTAGGTGCTGTAAGCTTTTTAGCTTAAGTTTCTATTATAAAGGCAGTAACCAAAGTCATTTAAACACAAGAGAAGAAGAAAACTTAAAAAAAAACAACAACAAAAAAAAAAAACGAACTGGAAAGCCAATCATTTTCATTTGAGGTGTCAGGTGGTCTACCGTTTACAGGCAGCTCTAAAACAAGTATTACTCTTAGAAGAGTATATAGAAATAGTCTTCTACAGCCAGCAGTGATCGCTTACGGCCATACCACTCCTTGAAAGCCCGATCCCGTCTGATCTCGGAAGCGAAGAAGAGTTTGGCCTAGTTAGTACTTGGATGGGAGACTGCCTGGGAATACTAGGTGCTGTAAGCTTTTTAGCTTAAGCTTCTATTATAAAGACAGTAACCACAGTCATTTAACACAAGAGAAGAAGAAAACTACAAAAAAAAAAAAAACGAACTGGAAAGCCAATCATTTTCATTTGAGGTGTCAGGTGGTCTACCGTTTACAGGCAGCTCTAAAACAAGTATTACTCTTAGAAGAGTATATAGAAATAGTCGTCTACAGCCAGCAGTAATCGCTTACGGCCATACCACTCCTTGAAAGCCCGATCCCGTCTGATCTCGGAAGCGAAGAAGAGTTGGGCCTAGTTAGTACTTGGATGGGAGACTGCCTGGGAATACTAGGTGCTGTAAGCTTTTTAGCTTAAGTTTCTATTATAAAGGCAGTAACCAAAGTCATTTGAACACAAGAGAAGAAGAAAACTACAAAAAAAAAAAAAACGAACGGGAAAGCCAATCATTTTCATTTGAGGTGTCAGGTGGTCTACCGTTTACAGGCAGCTCTAAAACAAGTATTACTCTTAGAAGAGTATATAGAAATAGTCGTCTACAGCCAGCAGTAATCGCTTACGGCCATACCACTCCTTGAAAGCCCGATCCCGTCTGATCTCGGAAGCGAAGAAGAGTTGGGCCTAGTTAGTACTTGGATGGGAGACTGCCTGGGAATACTAGGTGCTGTAAGCTTTTTAGCTTAAGTTTCTATTATAAAGGCAGTAACCAAAGTCATTTAAACACAAGAGAAGAAGAAAACTTAAAAAAAAAAAAACAACAACAAAAAAAAAAACGAACTGGAAAGCCAATCATTTTCATTTGAGGTGTCAGGTGGTCTACCGTTTACAGGCAGATCTAAAACAAGTATTACTCTTAGAAGAGTATATAGAAATAGTCTTCTACAGCCAGGAGTGATCGCTTACGGCCATACCACTCCTTGAAAGCCCGATCCCGTCTGATCTCGGAAGCGAAGAAGAGTTGGGCCTAGTTAGTACTTGGATGGGAGACTGCCTGGGAATACTAGGTGCTGTAAGCTTTTTAGCTTAAGTTTCTATTATAAAGGCAGTAACCACAGTCATTTAAACACAAGAGAAGAAGAAAACTTAAAAAAAAAAACAACAAAAAAAAAAAACGAACTGGAAAGCCAATCATTTTCATTTGAGGTGTCAGGTGGTCTACCGTTTACAGGCAGATCTAAAACAAGTATTACTCTTAGAAGAGTATATAGAAATAGTCTTCTACAGCCAGGAGTGATCGCTTACGGCCATACCACTCCTTGAAAGCCTGATCCCGTCTGATCTCGGAAGCGAAGAAGAGTTGGGCCTAGTTAGTACTTGGATGGGAGACTGCCTGGGAATACTAGGTGCTGTAAGCTTTTTAGCTTAAGTTTCTATTATAAAGGCAGTAACCAAAGTCATTTAAACACAAGAGAAGAAGAAAACTTAAAAAAAAACAACAACAAAAAAAAAAAAACGAACTGGAAAGCCAATCATTTTCATTTGAGGTGTCAGGTGGTCTACCGTTTACAGGCAGCTCTAAAACAAGTATTACTCTTAGAAGAGTATATAGAAATAGTCTTCTACAGCCAGCAGTGATCGCTTACGGCCATACCACTCCTTGAAAGCCCGATCCCGTCTGATCTCGGAAGCGAAGAAGAGTTTGGCCTAGTTAGTACTTGGATGGGAGACTGCCTGGGAATACTAGGTGCTGTAAGCTTTTTAGCTTAAGCTTCTATTATAAAGACAGTAACCACAGTCATTTAACACAAGAGAAGAAGAAAACTACAAAAAAAAAAAAAAACGAACTGGAAAGCCAATCATTTTCATTTGAGGTGTCAGGTGGTCTACCGTTTACAGGCAGCTCTAAAACAAGTATTACTCTTAGAAGAGTATATAGAAATAGTCGTCTACAGCCAGCAGTAATCGCTTACGGCCATACCACTCCTTGAAAGCCCGATCCCGTCTGATCTCGGAAGCGAAGAAGAGTTGGGCCTAGTTAGTACTTGGATGGGAGACTGCCTGGGAATACTAGGTGCTGTAAGCTTTTTAGCTTAAGTTTCTATTATAAAGGCAGTAACCAAAGTCATTTGAACACAAGAGAAGAAGAAAACTACAAAAAAAAAAAAAACGAACTGGAAAGCCAATCATTTTCATTTGAGGTGTCAGGTGGTCTACCGTTTACAGGCAGCTCTAAAACAAGTATTACTCTTAGAAGAGTATATAGAAATAGTCGTCTACAGCCAGCAGTAATCGCTTACGGCCATACCACTCCTTGAAAGACCGACGCGCATGCGCGGCGTTTTACAGAGAGAAGATAGAATCGGAGGCGAAAGTTATTAAAATTTAAGAGTTTAGAGCGATTTTTGTTAGGGGTATTCGATGGTTTTGTTTTGTATGAAAGGTTTTTTGACTTAGTGGTGTGGTTTTTGTTAATGAAGAGCGGTTTTTGACCGCGTTTTTTTGTTTTGTTTTGTTCGCGCCGCGCACCTCTGTGTGAGTGAGGGCGCGGCGAAAAATGAGGAAGGGAAAAGCCGGAGCCGCGTCGGCGGCGAAAGCTGAAGCCTCGGCGGTGGTGGACGGGAGAGTGGAGAGTGTGAGAGCTGCGGCGGTGAAGGGCGCTGGAGCCGTGACTGTGGCGGGAGAGAGGGCGGCGTCGGCAGCGAGAGCGGCGTCGGAGAGGGAGAAGGAGACGGCAGAGAGAGAGGTGGAGCGATCGGCGGGAGAAAGAGGATCGAGTCGCGGGAGTAAAGCGGCGGAGAAAGAGAGGAGAAAGGAGGAAGGTGGAGAGGGTGGACGGAGCGGGAGAGGAATGGAGGTGAGGAGAGGAGAAGAGAGTGGGGCGAAAACGGCAACGGTCGCTAGAAGAAAGAAGGAGGATGTGGAGATATCGAGCGATGATGGGATGGAGTATGTTGAATGTGGGGATGAGTATTTCGATGATGAATTGGTGGATTTTATAAATGACAGTTCGGATGAGGCGGAGCAGGCAAAGGGAGGGATTGAGAGGATGAGGAGCAAGACGGGGAGGCTTGCGGGGGAGACCTCGGAAGCCTGTATGAGAGCTGGACTGGGGGAAGAGACACTGGGGGGAGACGGAAAGGAGGAGAGGTTGCGGGAGAGGGGGGTGCCTAAGGACTCAGTCAAAGGAACGGGGGTTCGGGCTCCAATGGGAGGAGATAGAGGGACTGAGGTTGTGGACGGGAAGAAGAAGGGGGAGAATGCGGTGAGGCAACAGGTGGAGGCTACTCGAGAACTCTCCCTGGATGGACTGGTGGCGAGGGGTGTTCCTGCTGCTGCAGCGGGAGAGAGTAGACTCAGGCCGCCGATGAAAGCAAAGTTCAAATCAAATCCCAGGTCTGAGAATCAGCCTGGGGTTTTAGGAACTGAAAATGTGTCTGTGTCTCTGTGTGCAGAAACCGCCACCCTGACTGCTGGAGCTGCCTTTTCTGTGCGGCAAGAGGGAGCAGCGATGACGATGGGCCCACAAGCACATTCGGAAGCGGTGCGGCCGGGGAAGAAGGTGGTGCAGGCTTCAAGCAACCAGAGTGTACCGGTGGAGGGTACAACGGTCGGGGCCCAAGTAGGTGGTGGGCATGCGAAGGGGGGTGGCACGCGGCCTGGTGAGACCGTGGATCCTGGCTCTGAGGAGGAGCGGAGGGCAATGCTACGGAGGGCGGCAACGGCAGCACGAGAGGCGGCCGTGGCGGGGCCCTCTGGGGTTGCAGAGGGGCGAGTGGGAACATCGAGGCCAGGGTCAGGGACACGGTTCACACGAGAGGCCACGGTCGCACTGGAGGTCGCGGACCCGAAAACGGTGTCCCCGATTGACATAATCAGGGCTGTCGAGGGTCTGTTGGGAGCGGGGAGTCTGTTGGCACTCCGTCCCAAGAAGTTGGGAGAGTTCGAGCTCACGCTGGACTCGGAGGCCGCTGCGGAGAAGCTGGAGGATGGTCTGAAGATCGGGGACACTGTGTATACGGTGCGCAGGATGCTGCGCACGGATTATATGGTGTCTTTCTTACATCTGCCGGCCTATATATCCGATGAGGACATAATGGCGAAGCTGAGGGTATGGGGCGTGACTATCCTGCGGCCGATCCAGAGGCGGTATTTCCCGGGGACGATGGTGGCGGACGGGACGAGGTTTGTGAAAGTCAGGTTTCCACCGAGTCTGCCATGCCTACCATACAGCGTGAGGTTTGAGACTCTGGAGGGGCCACAGTACTTTAGAGTGCTCCACGACCGTCAGCAGAAATTATGTCGCCAGTGCATGAGGCCGGGTCATGTCATGAGGCAGTGCCCCGACTTCGTGTGTCGTGAGTGTGGCGAACAGGGGCACTTTGCGAGGGAGTGTAAGGCGGCAAAGTGCCCGGACTGCCGAAGGGCCCCGATGGGTTGCGTGTGCGTGGGTCAGCCTGAGCAGTCGCAACAGAGTGCCGAGAAAGAGAGGCAGCCGGTGGACAGGGTGGAAAAGAGACAGAGGGAACAGGAGGAGGTGGAACGGGAGTTTGAGGAGGTAGTCCCTGCCAAAAGGGGCCCTGAAGTGGAGGGCAGAGAAGAGCAAACTGAGGGTGGTCACGAGAACGGGCCACAGACAAGGACTGAGACTGACAAGATGGTGTACGAACAGGACGTGAGACAGGACGATCAGAGATCCCCTCTGACGAAGTCATGGGGGGAGCAAATGGACGTAGACCAGGACGGGGTAAGGACTGACCCAGACGTGACTAATAAGAGGCCGTCGTTTGAACCCGAGGAGGAGGCTCGAGGGGCTGTGGAGGACTCGGGTTTGAAGAACACACCTCAGGGACGGCAGGCCATGAGACCTCGGCCTAACCTGGCAAGGGCTAGGGAGAGGAAAGAAATTGGACGAAAAGGGGGGGAGGGGATGGACGGTATGAGGAGAGTACGTCAAGTGGACGTACTCTTCCACAATTTCACCACAGGGGGTAAGAAGGATAATATTACTGGTTTGGTATAACGATAGTAGTGGATAGATTAATTGTGTAAAATGTCTAGTGTAATGATGTATAGAAATAATGATATAGGTGGGGGGGATAGAGATCTGTCTTTTCCAAGATGGCCCTAAATTTAGTTTCTTTTAATGCCAGGGGCCTTACGTCCCTGGAGAAATTACGGCGCGTTTTGGCCATGTTGGGAAGGGCAGATCTCATATGCTTACAAGAAACGGGATGGGGAGGAGTGAATGAGGATATAGTTAAAAGGGAATGGGATGGGGAGGTGTTTGCGAGTGCAGGTCAGGGAGGGTTGGGGAGTGGGGTCGCCATTCTTGTTCGGAGGGGTGCGTGTGAGCGAGCAAGAATGGTCTTCCAATTGAATATGGGGAAATGTATAGGGGTGGAGTGTGTGTTGTGTAATTTTGGGTTTTTGTTGGTGTGTTTGCATGCCCCCAACGATCAGAGGGAGAAGGCAACTTTCTTCCAGGCCCTCAGCCAGAAGCTGCGGGGATGGAAGAGGGTGCTCGTTGTGGGGGATTTTAATACTGTGCAGGGGAGAGCGGACCTGCCTGAGGGGATGCGCTTCAGGTCGGATGTGGGCAGAGAAGCACTCCGGGCCATGATGCAGGACAAGGATCTCATGGACGTGTGGAGAGAAAGGAATGAGGGTGAGAGAGTCTTCTCCCGAAAACAGTGGGTGGAAGGCTCTCTCAAACAAAGCCGTTTAGATCTGGCACTCTGCAAGAGGAGATGGGGTCACATGGTAACATCAGTGAAATACGTGGAAACATCGGTGAGTGACCATTCCTTTCTCTCCATAGTCATGGAAACATCGGAGGTTGAGAGGGGGCCTGGGGTGTGGGCTTTGAACACGTCCTTCCTGGAGGACCCACTTTATAGTTTGGCAGTGGGGGACATCATCCGAGGTCAGGTCGGCTCTCCCCTTTATTATGATGAGGTAAGGGTATGGTGGGATAATATTAAATATGATATTAAAATATATTCAAGAAAATATGGGGGTATGATGAAGTATTGGAGGGAGGGGGAGGAAAGAAAGGTAAGAAGGGAATTAGAGAAATTGAGGGCGGGAGGGGAGGTAGAGGGGGATAAAATAATAGAATTAGAGCATAAATTGGAAATGATAGAGGAGAAGAAGTGGAGAGGAGCATGGGTAAGGAGTCGGGCAAAGAGGGAGATAGAGGGAGAGAGATGTACTGCCTTCTTCTTCAATCTAGAAAAGAGGAGGCAGTCATCTGCAGCCCTGGGGGAGGTAAGGAGGAGTGATGGAGGACAGGTAAGGGGGATAAATAATATATTAAAAGAGGTAGAGAGGTATTATGAAAATATGTTCATGAGTAGAGGGTGTAATGATAGTGAGGTAAAGTATATGTTGGGCCATGTCTCTGCGGCGGTGCCGCAGAACTGCTTGGAGGTGTGTGATGCGATCATCTCTGAGGATGAGGTACGGGAGGCCATCTCGGCCCTGAGGACTGGAAAGAGTCCGGGGTGGGATGGGCTCCCGTCTGAGTTGTACAAAGCCTTTAGTAATATCCTAGTGCCAATTTTGGCGGCTTTGTACAACTCCATCTTCAGGGATGGGGAGATGTGTCCCTCAATGAAGTTGGGGTTGGTGCGGATGGTGTGTAAGAAGGGGGACAGGGCTTCTCTTAACAACTACAGGCCCATTACCCTACTGAATACGGATTATAAGATCCTGGCCAAGATTTTGGCTGGGAGATTAATGTATACCCTGCCGCATATTGTCCGCACCACGCAGGCGTATGCGGTGCCGGGGAGGGACGTGCTGGACACTGTCTTGAGCATTCGCCACATCACTGAGCTCCTGCAAAAGGGGGGCTCAGAAGGCTACTTGTTGAGCCTTGATGTGGAGAAGGCTTTCGACAGTGTTGAGCACGGCTATCTGCGGGGGGTCCTGGGGGCCTTTGGGTTCGGATCCGCTTTTAGAAAGTGGATTGACATACTCTACACGGGAGTTCAGTGTAAGATCAAGTGTAATGGCTTCCTCACTCGGGCCATCGGGGTGTGCAGGTCGGTCAGGCAGGGGTGTCCCCTGTCGGCTGCTCTGTTCACCCTGGTGGTCGAGCCCCTGGGTTTGGCGGTGATGGCGTGTAGGGGAATCGAGGGAGTACCGAGAGGAGATGGTTGCACCTTTAGCAAGGTGTTTCAGTACGCAGACGACACGACCATGATCGTGAGGAACGCACAGAGTGTTGTTACAGTTCTGGAGCTCATGGGTCGTTTTGGTAAAGCATCAGGGGCTTGGATTAACACCACCAAATCCAAGCTACTACGTTTAGGATCCGCTCCCTCCTTGGATGGCCTGGTCACAGTCAAGGAGGTGGAGGATCAAGTCCGTATCTTGGGCGTAAACGTAGGAAGGGACAGCGTCAGGGCAGATCAGCTGAGGTGGGAGGAAGTGCTCGAGGAGATGGACAGAAGGTTGCGCTTCTGGAAGACAAGGGCCCTCTTCTTGAGGGGGAGAGTGTTGGTTCTCAACGCTCTCTTCCTCTCGAAGTTGTGGTATGTCTTGGCGGTCCTGCCGATGCCTGTGTGGGTGTACGGCAGACTGAAGGCAAGTGTCAACGCTTTCCTGTGGGACGGAAAGACCCCAAGGGTGGCGTATGACACTGTCATCGGGCCGTTGGAGGAAGGGGGACTGGGGCTGCTGGATCCCTTGGCCCGGATGAAGGCGCTGAGGGTGAAGGTGGTCCGGAGGTTCCTGGACCAATCTGTGGATGCAAATTGGAAGGATGTCATGCGGGAGCACCTCGATGGGGTTGGGGGGTTTGGCCTGGGCACGAGCGCTCTTTGGATGGTTCCGAGGGCCTCGTGGCTGCGGGACTTTCCTCCTTTCTTCAGAGAGGTGTTCCAGGCATGGGGAGAGATCCTGCCCAGACTGGTCTGGGAACCTGGAGGGAGGAGGGAAGTTTTGGACCAGCCAGTCTTCCAGAACCCGGCGGTCCGGTGGGCTGGACGGATGCTGTGCTACCCGCTATGGTTGAGTGCGGGGCTGCGCCAGTTGCGTGACTTTCTGTATGAAGTCGTACCGGGTTTTCTCCCGTTGCAGGTGGTGATCGACGCTGTCCACGAAGTTGACGAAGGGGTGCCGGTAGCCACACTGCGCAGGCAGTATGAGCGTCTCATCGCTGCGCTGCCTGGGCAGTGGAGGGCTGAGGCAGGTAGGGGAAGAAGACATGGAGATCCGGTCGGCCAGACGAAGGTACTCTTTTCGGAGGGACTGGAGTTTGGCCAGACCACGTTGAAGGATCTCTATGTCTTTTTCAGGAGCATCGCCTTCGTCAAGCCAAAGTGGGGCCCTTATTGGAGCTCGCTGTATGGCTCTGACGTGGCCGAGCGGTTGTGGAAGTGTCGGGGGCTGAAGGGTGCCCCGGCCTCTCGGGAACAACTCGATTTCCTGATTCGGCATCACGCGATCTTCACCGAGCGCCGGATCCGCCTGATCCGGGGCGAGGGGGAGGCCACGTGTAGGGTGTGTCAGCGGGACGACGAGGGTGTGGTACATCTCTTCGTCGCCTGCCCGGACCTCGGGGGTCTCTGGGGACGCCTCCGGGGGTTGCTGCGCCTGCTGTTGGGGCGGACTGTGTGGCAGGACCTTTTGGGGGTGATGGGCTGGGAGGCCCTGGTCCTCTTTGGGATGCAGGGGAGGGTCACGTCTCCCCACGTCTACACCGTCGAGCTCATGCTGTCCGAAGCCAGATGGGCAGCATGGGCTCGAAGGAACAGAGTACGTTCTGTGGGCGGGCCGGCTGAGGCATGGCCCATATTTAAAAGCAATGTAACTAAAAGGGTAAGGACTCTGTGGGATTACTGCAGTCTGGGTCGGCAGGGGTATAACTTCCTCAGGCTCTTCGGAGGGGATAACCCATGCGTGGGTGTCTCTGACGGAGGGCTCGTTGTCGACCTGGACTGTAGGGATCCCACATGAGTAAGTGAGTATATTTAATAAACGTGTATAAAATATTTTGGGGTGTGTGTGTGTATGTATATATAAGTATATATAGAGATAAATGTGAATGAATGGGTATTTGTGTATAGGGATATATGTAACATGTGTATGTGTGTGTATATGTATGTATATGTGTGTATGTGTATATATATGTATGTATGTATATGTGTATATATATATATGTATATATATGTGTATATATGTATATGTATATGTGTATATATGTATATATATGTGTATAAATCTAAATATAAATATAGAAATGAATTGTATAATTGATTTTGTTGAGGTATGTATGGGAAGGGTGGCAGTAGTGGTTTTAGTTTTTGTTTGGTGGGAATGTTTTGGGGGGTTTTGTTTGGGGTTTGATGGGGTTAAGAGTGGGTGGGGCTCTGGGGTTTTCTTTGGGGGTTGTGTTGGGAGGGGGGTTTTCTTCAATGGGTCCTGCCTTTGGTTTTTTTTTCTATGTTGCTTATTTTGGTGGTTTCTGTGTATGTTTATTTTTGATTTTTGCAATATTTATTAATGGAGTTTTTTCAGAGGTTGGATGGTTTTCTGTGAATTGTGAATTTTGTGGTGTGTTTTATTTCATGAATGTGTTGATGTGACTTTAGTTTTGATGAATTATGTGTTGGTTGATTTTCTGTTCTTGTTGATATTTGATGGATTAATAAAGAGAAAAAAAAAAAAAATTGAAAGCCCGATCCCGTCTGATCTCGGAAGCGAAGAAGAGTTGGGCCTAGTTAGTACTTGGATGGGAGACTGCCTGGGAATACTAGGTGCTGTAAGCTTTTTAGCTTAAGTTTCTATTATAAAGGCAGTAACCAAAGTCATTTAAACACAAGAGAAGAAGAAAACTTAAAAAAAAAAAAACAACAAAAAAAAAAAACGAACTGGAAAGCCAATCATTTTCATTTGAGGTGTCAGGTGGTCTACCGTTTACAGGCAGATCTAAAACAAGTATTACTCTTAGAAGATTATATAGAAATAGTCTTCTACACCCAGGAGTGATCGCTTACGGCCATACCACTCCTTGAAAGCCCGATCCCGTCTGATCTCGGAAGCGAAGAAGAGTTGGGCCTAGTTAGTACTTGGATGGGAGACTGCCTGGGAATACTAGGTGCTGTAAGCTTTTTAGCTTAAGTTTCTATTATAAAGGCAGTAACCAAAGTCATTTAAACACAAGAGAAGAAGAAAACTTAAAAAAAAACAACAACAAAAAAAAAAAACGAACTGGAAAGCCAATCATTTTCATTTGAGGTGTCAGGTGGTCTACCGTTTACAGGCAGCTCTAAAACAAGTATTACTCTTAGAAGAGTATATAGAAATAGTCTTCTACAGCCAGCAGTGATCGCTTACGGCCATACCACTCCTTGAAAGCCCGATCCCGTCTGATCTCGGAAGCGAAGAAGAGTTTGGCCTAGTTAGTACTTGGATGGGAGACTGCCTGGGAATACTAGGTGCTGTAAGCTTTTTAGCTTAAGCTTCTATTATAAAGACAGTAACCACAGTCATTTAACACAAGAGAAGAAGAAAACTACAAAAAAAAAAAAAACGAACTGGAAAGCCAATCATTTTCATTTGAGGTGTCAGGTGGTCTACCGTTTACAGGCAGCTCTAAAACAAGTATTACTCTTAGAAGAGTATATAGAAATAGTCTTCTACAGCCAGCAGTGATCGCTTACGGCCATACCACTCCTTGAAAGCCCGATCCCGTCTGATCTCGGAAGCGAAGAAGAGTTTGGCCTAGTTAGTACTTGGATGGGAGACTGCCTGGGAATACTAGGTGCTGTAAGCTTTTTAGCTTAAGCTTCTATTATAAAGACAGTAACCACAGTCATTTAACACAAGAGAAGAAGAAAACTACAAAAAAAAAAAAAACGAACTGGAAAGCCAATCATTTTCATTTGAGGTGTCAGGTGGTCTACCGTTTACAGGCAGCTCTAAAACAAGTATTACTCTTAGAAGAGTATATAGAAATAGTCGTCTACAGCCAGCAGTAATCGCTTACGGCCATACCACTCCTTGAAAGCCCGATCCCGTCTGATCTCGGAAGCGAAGAAGAGTTGGGCCTAGTTAGTACTTGGATGGGAGACTGCCTGGGAATACTAGGTGCTGTAAGCTTTTTAGCTTAAGTTTCTATTATAAAGGCAGTAACCAAAGTCATTTGAACACAAGAGAAGAAGAAAACTACAAAAAAAAAAAAAAACGAACTGGAAAGCCAATCATTTTCATTTGAGGTGTCAGGTGGTCTACCGTTTACAGGCAGCTCTAAAACAAGTATTACTCTTAGAAGAGTATATAGAAATAGTCGTCTACAGCCAGCTGTGATCGCTTACGGCCATACCACTCCTTGAAAGCCCGATCCCGTCTGATCTCGGAAGCGAAGAAGAGTTGGGCCTAGTTAGTACTTGGATGGGAGACTGCCTGGGAATACTAGGTGCTGTAAGCTTTTTAGCTTAAGTTTCTATTATAAAGGCAGTAACCACAGTCATTTAAACACAAGAGAAGAAGAAAACTTAAAAAAAAAAAAACAACAAAAAAAAAAACGAACTGGAAAGCCAATCATTTTCATTTGAGGTGTCAGGTGGTCTACCGTTTACAGGCAGATCTAAAACAAGTATTACTCTTAGAAGAGTATATAGAAATAGTCTTCTACAGCCAGCAGTGACCGCTTACGGCCATACCACTCCTTGAAAGCCCGATCCCGTCTGATCTCGGAAGCGAAGAAGAGTTGGGCCTAGTTAGTACTTGGATGGGAGACTGCCTGGGAATACTAGGTGCTGTAAGCTTTTTAGCTTAAGCTTCTATTATAAAGACAGTAACCACAGTCATTTAAACACAAGAGAAGAAGAAAACTTAAAAAAAAAAACAACAAAAAAAAAAAACGAACTGGAAAGCCAATCATTTTCATTTGAGGTGTCAGGTGGTCTACCGTTTACAGGCAGATCTAAAACAAGTATTACTCTTAGAAGAGTATATAGAAATAGTCTTCTACAGCCAGTAGTGATCGCTTACGGCCATACCACTCCTTGAAAGCCCGATCCCGTCTGATCTCGGAAGCGAAGAAGAGTTGGGCCTAGTTAGTACTTGGATGGGAGACTGCCTGGGAATACTAGGTGCTGTAAGCTTTTTAGCTTAAGCTTCTATTATAAAGACAGTAACCACAGTCATTTAAACACAAGAGAAGAAGAAAACTACAAAAAAAAAAAACGAACTGGAAAGCCAATCATTTTCATTTGAGGTGTCAGGTGGTCTACCGTTTACAGGCAGATCTAAAACAAGTATTACTCTTAGAAGAGTATATAGAAATAGTCTTCTACAGCCAGCAGTGATCGCTTACGGCCATACCACTCCTTGAAAGCCCGATCCCGTCTGATCTCGGAAGCGAAGAAGAGTTGGGCCTAGTTAGTACTTCGATGGGAGACTGCCTGGGAATACTAGGTGCTGTAAGCTTTTTAGCTTAAGTTTCTATTATAAAGGCAGTAACCACAGTCATTTAAACACAAGAGAAGAAGAAAACTTAAAAAAAAAAAAACAACAAAAAAAAAAACGAACTGGAAAGCCAATCATTTTCATTTGAGGTGTCAGGTGGTCTACCGTTTACAGGCAGATCTAAAACAAGTATTACTCTTAGAAGAGTATATAGAAATAGTCTTCTACAGCCAGCAGTGACCGCTTACGGCCATACCACTCCTTGAAAGCCCGATCCCGTCTGATCTCGGAAGCGAAGAAGAGTTGGGCCTAGTTAGTACTTGGATGGGAGACTGCCTGGGAATACTAGGTGCTGTAAGCTTTTTAGCTTAAGCTTCTATTATAAAGACAGTAACCACAGTCATTTAAACACAAGAGAAGAAGAAAACTTAAAAAAAAAAAACAACAAAAAAAAAAAACGAACTGGAAAGCCAATCATTTTCATTTGAGGTGTCAGGTGGTCTACCGTTTACAGGCAGATCTAAAACAAGTATTACTCTTAGAAGAGTATATAGAAATAGTCTTCTACAGCCAGTAGTGATCGCTTACGGCCATACCACTCCTTGAAAGCCCGATCCCGTCTGATCTCGGAAGCGAAGAAGAGTTGGGCCTAGTTAGTACTTGGATGGGAGACTGCCTGGGAATACTAGGTGCTGTAAGCTTTTTAGCTTAAGCTTCTATTATAAAGACAGTAACCACAGTCATTTAAACACAAGAGAAGAAGAAAACTACAAAAAAAAAAAACGAACTGGAAAGCCAATCATTTTCATTTGAGGTGTCAGGTGGTCTACCGTTTACAGGCAGATCTAAAACAAGTATTACTCTTAGAAGAGTATATAGAAATAGTCTTCTACAGCCAGCAGTGATCGCTTACGGCCATACCACTCCTTGAAAGCCCGATCCCGTCTGATCTCGGAAGCGAAGAAGAGTTGGGCCTAGTTAGTACTTGGATGGGAGACTGCCTGGGAATACTAGGTGCTGTAAGCTTTTTAGCTTAAGTTTCTATTATAAAGGCAGTAACCACAGTCATTTAAACACAAGAGAAGAAGAAAACTTAAAAAAAAAAAACAACAAAAAAAAAAAACGAACTGGAAAGCCAATCATTTTCATTTGAGGTGTCAGGTGGTCTACCGTTTACAGGCAGATCTAAAACAAGTATTACTCTTAGAAGAGTATATAGAAATAGTCTTCTACAGCCAGCAGTGATCGCTTACGGCCATACCACTCCTTGAAAGCCCGATCCCGTCTGATCTCGGAAGCGAAGAAGAGTTGGGCCTAGTTAGTACTTGGATGGGAGACTGCCTGGGAATACTAGGTGCTGTAAGCTTTTTAGCTTAAGTTTCTATTATAAAGGCAGTAACCACAGTCATTTAAACACAAGAGAAGAAGAAAACTTAAAAAAAAAAAACAACAAAAAAAAAAAACGAACTGGAAAGCCAATCATTTTCATTTGAGGTGTCAGGTGGTCTACCGTTTACAGGCAGATCTAAAACAAGTATTACTCTTAGAAGAGTATATAGAAATAGTCTTCTACAGCCAGCAGTGATCGCTTATGGCCATACCACTCCTTGAAAGCCCGATCCCGTCTGATCTCAGAAGCGAAGAAGAGTTGGGCCTAGTTAGTACTTGGATGGGAGACTGCCTGGGAATACTAGGTGCTGTAAGCTTTTTAGCTTAAGTTTCTATTATAAAGGCAGCAACCACAGTCATTTAAACACAAGAGAAGAAGAAAACTACAAAAAAAAAAAAACGAACTGGAAAGCCAATCATTTTCATTTGAGGTGTCAGGTGGTCTACCATTTACAGGCAGCTCTAAAACAAGTATTACTCTTAGAAGAGTATATAGAAATAGTCGTCTACAGCCAGCAGTAATCGCTTACGGCCATACCACTCCTTGAAAGCCCGATCCCGTCTGATCTCGGAAGCGAAGAAGAGTTGGGCCTAGTTAGTACTTGGATGGGAGACTGCCTGGGAATACTAGGTGCTGTAAGCTTTTTAGCTTAAGTTTCTATTATAAAGGCAGTAACCACAGTCATTTAAACACAAGAGAAGAAGAAAACTACAAAAAAAAAAAACGAACTGGAAAGCCAATCATTTTCATTTGAGGTGTCAGGTGGTCTACCGTTTACAGGCAGATCTAAAACAAGTATTACTCTTAGAAGAGTATATAGAAATAGTCTTCTACAGCCAGCAGTGATCGCTTACGGCCATACCACTCCTTGAAAGCCCGATCCCGTCTGATCTCGGAAGCGAAGAAGAGTTGGGCCTAGTTAGTACTTGGATGGGAGACTGCCTGGGAATACTAGGGGGTGTAAGCTTTTTAGCTTAAGTTTCTATTATAAAGGCAGTAACCACAGTCATTTAAACACAAGAGAAGAAGAAAACTTAAAAAAAAAAACAACAAAAAAAAAAACGAACTGGAAAGCCAATCATTTTCATTTGAGGTGTCAGGTGGTCTACCGTTTACAGGCAGATCTAAAACAAGTATTACTCTTAGAAGAGTATATAGAAATAGTCTTCTACAGCCAGCTGTGATTGCTTACGGCCATACCACTCCTTGAAAGCCCGATCCCGTCTGATCTCGGAAGCGAAGAAGAGTTGGGCCTAGTTAGTACTTGGATGGGAGACTGCCTGGGAATACTAGGTGCTGTAAGCTTTTTAGCTTAAGTTTCTATTATAAAGGCAGTAACCACAGTCATTTAAACACAAGAGAAGAAGAAAACTTAAAAAAAAAAACAACAAAAAAAAAAAACGAACTGGAAAGCCAATCATTTTCATTTGAGGTGTCAGGTGGTCTACCGTTTACAGGCAGATCTAAAACAAGTATTACTCTTAGAAGAGTATATAGAAATAGTCTTCTACAGCCAGCAGTGATCGCTTATGGCCATACCACTCCTTGAAAGCCCGATCCCGTCTGATCTCGGAAGCGAAGAAGAGTTGGGCCTAGTTAGTACTTGGATGGGAGACTGCCTGGGAATACTAGGTGCTGTAAGCTTTTTAGCTTAAGTTTCTATTATAAAGGCAGCAACCACAGTCATTTAAACACAAGAGAAGAAGAAAACTACAAAAAAAAAAAACGAACTGGAAAGCCAATCATTTTCATTTGAGGTGTCAGGTGGTCTACCGTTTACAGGCAGATCTAAAACAAGTATTACTCTTAGAAGAGTATATAGAAATAGTCTTCTACAGCCAGCAGTGATCGCTTACGGCCATACCACTCCTTGAAAGCCCGATCCCGTCTGATCTCGGAAGCGAAGAAGAGTTGGGCCTAGTTAGTACTTGGATGGGAGACTGCCTGGGAATACTAGGTGCTGTAAGCTTTTTAGCTTAAGTTTCTATTATAAAGGCAGTAACCAAAGTCATTTAAACACAAGAGAAGAAGAAAACTTAAAAAAAAACAACAACAAAAAAAAAAAAACGAACTGGAAAGCCAATCATTTTCATTTGAGGTGTCAGGTGGTCTACCGTTTACAGGCAGCTCTAAAACAAGTATTACTCTTAGAAGAGTATATAGAAATAGTCTTCTACAGCCAGCAGTGATCGCTTACGGCCATACCACTCCTTGAAAGCCCGATCCCGTCTGATCTCGGAAGCGAAGAAGAGTTTGGCCTAGTCAGTACTTGGATGGGAGACTGCCTGGGAATACTAGGTGCTGTAAGCTTTTTAGCTTAAGTTTCTATTATAAAGACAGTAACCACAGTCATTTAACACAAGAGAAGAAGAAAACTACAAAAAAAAAAAAAATAAAATAAAAAACGAACTGGAAAGCCAATCATTTTCATTTGAGGTGTCAGGTGGTCTACCGTTTACAGGCAGATCTAAAACAAGTATTACTCTTAGAAGAGTATATAGAAATAGTCTTCTACAGCCAGCAGTGATCGCTTATGGCCATACCACTCCTTGAAAGCCCGATCCCGTCTGATCTCGGAAGCGAAGAAGAGTTGGGCCTAGTTAGTACTTGGATGGGAGACTGCCTGGGAATACTAGGTGCTGTAAGCTTTTTAGCTTAAGTTTCTATTATAAAGGCAGTAACCACAGTCATTTAAACACAAGAGAAGAAGAAAACTTAAAAAAAAAAAACAACAAAAAAAAAAACGAACTGGAAAGCCAATCATTTTCATTTGAGGTGTCAGGTGGTCTACCGTTTACAGGCAGATCTAAAACAAGTATTACTCTTAGAAGAGTATATAGAAATAGTCTTCTACAGCCAGCTGTGATCGCTTACGGCCATACCACTCCTTGAAAGCCCGATCCCGTCTGATCTCGGAAGCGAAGAAGAGTTGGGCCTAGTTAGTACTTGGATGGGAGACTGCCTGGGAATACTAGGTGCTGTAAGCTTTTTAGCTTAAGTTTCTATTATAAAGGCAGTAACCACAGTCATTTAAACACAAGAGAAGAAGAAAACTACAAAAAAAAAAACGAACTGGAAAGCCAATCATTTTCATTTGAGGTGTCAGGTGGTCTACCGTTTACAGGCAGATCTAAAACAAGTATTACTCTTAGAAGAGTATATAGAAATAGTCTTCTACAGCCAGGAGTGATCGCTTACAGCCATACCACTCCTTGAAAGCCCGATCCCGTCTGATCTCGGAAGCGAAGAAGAGTTGGGCCTAGTTAGTACTTGGATGGGAGACTGCCTGGGAATACTAGGTGCTGTAAGCTTTTTAGCTTAAGCTTCTATTATAAAGACAGTAACCACAGTCATTTAAACACAAGAGAAGAAGAAAACTACAAAAAAAAAAACGAACTGGAAAGCCAATCATTTTCATTTGAGGTGTCAGGTGGTCTACCGTTTACAGGCAGATCTAAAACAAGTATTACTCTTAGAAGAGTATATAGAAATAGTCTTCTACAGCCAGCAGTGATCGCTTACGGCCATACCACTCCTTGAAAGCCCGATCCCGTCTGATCTCGGAAGCGAAGAAGAGTTGGGCCTAGTTAGTACTTGGATGGGAGACTGCCTGGGAATACTAGGTGCTGTAAGCTTTTTAGCTTAAGTTTCTATTATAAAGGCAGTAACCAAAGTCATTTAAACACAAGAGAAGAAGAAAACTTAAAAAAAAACAACAAAAAAAAAAAAAAAAAGAACTGGAAAGCCAATCATTTTCATTTGAGGTGTCAGGTGGTCTACCGTTTACAGGCAGCTCTAAAACAAGTATTACTCTTAGAAGAGTATATAGAAATAGTCTTCTACAGCCAGCAGTGATCGCTTACGGCCATACCACTCCTTGAAAGCCCGATCCCGTCTGATCTCGGAAGCGAAGAAGAGTTTGGCCTAGTCAGTACTTGGATGGGAGACTGCCTGGGAATACTAGGTGCTGTAAGCTTTTTAGCTTAAGCTTCTATTATAAAGACAGTAACCACAGTCATTTAACACAAGAGAAGAAGAAAACTACAAAAAAAAAAAAAATAAAATAAAAAACGAACTGGAAAGCCAATCATTTTCATTTGAGGTGTCAGGTGGTCTACCGTTTACAGGCAGATCTAAAACAAGTATTACTCTTAGAAGAGTATATAGAAATAGTCTTCTACAGCCAGCAGTGATCGCTTATGGCCATACCACTCCTTGAAAGCCCGATCCCGTCTGATCTCGGAAGCGAAGAAGAGTTGGGCCTAGTTAGTACTTGGATGGGAGACTGCCTGGGAATACTAGGTGCTGTAAGCTTTTTAGCTTAAGTTTCTATTATAAAGGCAGTAACCACAGTCATTTAAACACAAGAGAAGAAGAAAACTTAAAAAAAAAAACAACAAAAAAAAAAACGAACTGGAAAGCCAATCATTTTCATTTGAGGTGTCAGGTGGTCTACCGTTTACAGGCAGATCTAAAACAAGTATTACTCTTAGAAGAGTATATAGAAATAGTCTTCTACAGCCAGCTGTGATCGCTTACGGCCATACCACTCCTTGAAAGCCCGATCCCGTCTGATCTCGGAAGCGAAGAAGAGTTGGGCCTAGTTAGTACTTGGATGGGAGACTGCCTGGGAATACTAGGTGCTGTAAGCTTTTTAGCTTAAGTTTCTATTATAAAGGCAGTAACCACAGTCATTTAAACACAAGAGAAGAAGAAAACTACAAAAAAAAAAACGAACTGGAAAGCCAATCATTTTCATTTGAGGTGTCAGGTGGTCTACCGTTTACAGGCAGATCTAAAACAAGTATTACTCTTAGAAGAGTATATAGAAATAGTCTTCTACAGCCAGGAGTGATCGCTTACGGCCATACCACTCCTTGAAAGCCCGATCCCGTCTGATCTCGGAAGCGAAGAAGAGTTGGGCCTAGTTAGTACTTGGATGGGAGACTGCCTGGGAATACTAGGTGCTGTAAGCTTTTTAGCTTAAGCTTCTATTATAAAGACAGTAACCACAGTCATTTAAACACAAGAGAAGAAGAAAACTACAAAAAAAAAAACGAACTGAAAAGCCAATCATTTTCATTTGAGGTGTCAGGTGGTCTACCGTTTACAGGCAGATCTAAAACAAGTATTACTCTTAGAAGAGTATATAGAAATAGTCTTCTACAGCCAGCAGTGATCGCTTACGGCCATACCACTCCTTGAAAGCCCGATCCCGTCTGATCTCGGAAGCGAAGAAGAGTTGGGCCTAGTTAGTACTTGGATGGGAGACTGCCTGGGAATACTAGGTGCTGTAAGCTTTTTAGCTTAAGTTTCTATTATAAAGGCAGTAACCAAAGTCATTTAAACACAAGAGAAGAAGAAAACTTAAAAAAAAACAACAAAAAAAAAAAAAAACGAACTGGAAAGCCAATCATTTTCATTTGAGGTGTCAGGTGGTCTACCGTTTACAGGCAGATCTAAAACAAGTATTACTCTTAGAAGAGTATATAGAAATAGTCTTCTACAGCCAGCAGTGATCGCTTACGGCCATACCACTCCTTGAAAGCCCGATCCCGTCTGATCTCGGAAGCGAAGAAGAGTTGGGCCTAGTTAGTACTTGGATGGGAGACTGCCTGGGAATACTAGGTGCTGTAAGCTTTTTAGCTTAAGTTTCTATTATAAAGGCAGTAACCAAAGTCATTTAAACACAAGAGAAGAAGAAAACTTAAAAAAAAACAACAACAAAAAAAAAAAAAGAACTGGAAAGCCAATCATTTTCATTTGAGGTGTCAGGTGGTCTACCGTTTACAGGCAGCTCTAAAACAAGTATTACTCTTAGAAGAGTATATAGAAATAGTCTTCTACAGCCAGCAGTGATCGCTTACGGCCATACCACTCCTTGAAAGCCCGATCCCGTCTGATCTCGGAAGCGAAGAAGAGTTGGGCCTAGTTAGTACTTGGATGGGAGACTGCCTGGGAATACTAGGTGCTGTAAGCTTTTTAGCTTAAGTTTCTATTATAAAGGCAGTAACCAAAGTCATTTAAACACAAGAGAAGAAGAAAACTTAAAAAAAAACAACAAAAAAAAAAAAAAAAAGAACTGGAAAGCCAATCATTTTCATTTGAGGTGTCAGGTGGTCTACCGTTTACAGGCAGATCTAAAACAAGTATTACTCTTAGAAGAGTATATAGAAATAGTCTTCTACAGCCAGGAGTGATCGCTTACGGCCATACCACTCCTTGAAAGCCCGATCCCGTCTGATCTCGGAAGCGAAGAAGAGTTGGGCCTAGTTAGTACTTGGATAGGAGACTGCCTGGGAATACTAGGTGCTGTAAGCTTTTTAGCTTAAGCTTCTATTATAAAGACAGTAACCACAGTCATTTAAACACAAGAGAAGAAGAAAACTACAAAAAAAAAAACGAACTGGAAAGCCAATCATTTTCATTTGAGGTGTCAGGTGGTCTACCGTTTACAGGCAGATCTAAAACAAGTATTACTCTTAGAAGAGTATATAGAAATAGTCTTCTACAGCCAGCAGTGATCGCTTACGGCCATACCACTCCTTGAAAGCCCGATCCCGTCTGATCTCGGAAGCGAAGAAGAGTTGGGCCTAGTTAGTACTTGGATGGGAGACTGCCTGGGAATACTAGGTGCTGTAAGCTTTTTAGCTTAAGTTTCTATTATAAAGGCAGTAACCAAAGTCATTTAAACACAAGAGAAGAAGAAAACTTAAAAAAAAACAACAAAAAAAAAAAAAAAGAACTGGAAAGCCAATCATTTTCATTTGAGGTGTCAGGTGGTCTACCGTTTACAGGCAGCTCTAAAACAAGTATTACTCTTAGAAGAGTATATAGAAATAGTCTTCTACAGCCAGCAGTGATCGCTTACGGCCATACCACTCCTTGAAAGCCCGATCCCGTCTGATCTCGGAAGCGAAGAAGAGTTGGGCCTAGTTAGTACTTGGATGGGAGACTGCCTGGGAATACTAGGTGCTGTAAGCTTTTTAGCTTAAGTTTCTATTATAAAGGCAGTAACCAAAGTCATTTAAACACAAGAGAAGAAGAAAACTTAAAAAAAAACAACAACAAAAAAAAAAAAAGAACTGGAAAGCCAATCATTTTCATTTGAGGTGTCAGGTGGTCTACCGTTTACAGGCAGCTCTAAAACAAGTATTACTCTTAGAAGAGTATATAGAAATAGTCTTCTACAGCCAGCAGTGATCGCTTATGGCCATACCACTCCTTGAAAGCCCGATCCCGTCTGATCTCGGAAGCGAAGAAGAGTTTGGCCTAGTTAGTACTTGGATGGGAGACTGCCTGGGAATACTAGGTGCTGTAAGCTTTTTAGCTTAAGCTTCTATTATAAAGACAGTAACCACAGTCATTTAACACAAGAGAAGAAGAAAACTACAAAAAAAAAAAAAACGAACTGGAAAGCCAATCATTTTCATTTGAGGTGTCAGGTGGTCTACCGTTTACAGGCAGATCTAAAACAAGTATTACTCTTAGAAGAGTATATAGAAATAGTCTTCTACAGCCAGCAGTGATCGCTTATGGCCATACCACTCCTTGAAAGCCCGATCCCGTCTGATCTCGGAAGCGAAGAAGAGTTGGGCCTAGTTAGTACTTGGATGGGAGACTGCCTGGGAATACTAGGTGCTGTAAGCTTTTTAGCTTAAGTTTCTATTATAAAGGCAGTAACCACAGTCATTTAAACACAAGAGAAGAAGAAAACTACAAAAAAAAAAAACGAACTGGAAAGCCAATCATTTTCATTTGAGGTGTCAGGTGGTCTACCGTTTACAGGCAGATCTAAAACAAGTATTACTCTTAGAAGAGTATATAGAAATAGTCTTCTACAGCCAGCAGTGATCGCTTACGGCCATACCACTCCTTGAAAGCCCGATCCCGTCTGATCTCGGAAGCGAAGAAGAGTTGGGCCTAGTTAGTACTTGGATGGGAGACTGCCTGGGAATACTAGGTGCTGTAAGCTTTTTAGCTTAAGTTTCTATTATAAAGGCAGTAACCAAAGTCATTTAAACACAAGAGAAGAAGAAAACTTAAAAAAAAACAACAACAAAAAAAAAAAACGAACTGGAAAGCCAATCATTTTCATTTGAGGTGTCAGGTGGTCTACCGTTTACAGGCAGCTCTAAAACAAGTATTACTCTTAGAAGAGTATATAGAAATAGTCTTCTACAGCCAGCAGTGATCGCTTACGGCCATACCACTCCTTGAAAGCCCGATCCCGTCTGATCTCGGAAGCGAAGAAGAGTTTGGCCTAGTTAATACTTGGATGGGAGACTGCCTGGGAATACTAGGTGCTGTAAGCTTTTTAGCTTAAGCTTCTATTATAAAGACAGTAACCACAGTCATTTAACACAAGAGAAGAAGAAAACTACAAAAAAAAAAAAAACGAACTGGAAAGCCAATCATTTTCATTTGAGGTGTCAGGTGGTCTACCGTTTACAGGCAGCTCTAAAACAAGTATTACTCTTAGAAGAGTATATAGAAATAGTCGTCTACAGCCAGCAGTAATCGCTTACGGCCATACCACTCCTTGAAAGCCCGATCCTGTCTGATCTCGGAAGCGAAGAAGAGTTGGGCCTAGTTAGTACTTGGATGGGAGACTGCCTGGGAATACTAGGTGCTGTAAGCTTTTTAGCTTAAGTTTCTATTATAAAGGCAGTAACAACAGTCATTTAAACACAAGAGAAGAAGAAAACTTAAAAAAAAAAAACAACAAAAAAAAAAACGAACTGGAAAGCCAATCATTTTCATTTGAGGTGTCAGGTGGTCTACCGTTTACAGGCAGATCTAAAACAAGTATTACTCTTAGAAGAGTATATAGAAATAGTCTTCTACAGCCAGCTGTGATCGCTTACGGCCATACCACTCCTTGAAAGCCCGATCCCGTCTGATCTCGGAAGCGAAGAAGAGTTGGGCCTAGTTAGTACTTGGATGGGAGACTGCCTGGGAATACTAGGTGCTGTAAGCTTTTTAGCTTAAGTTTCTATTATAAAGGCAGTAACCACAGTCATTTAAACACAAGAGAAGAAGAAAACTACAAAAAAAAAAACGAACTGGAAAGCCAATCATTTTCATTTGAGGTGTCAGGTGGTCTACCGTTTACAGGCAGATCTAAAACAAGTATTACTCTTAGAAGAGTATATAGAAATAGTCTTCTACAGCCAGCAGTGATCGCTTACGGCCATACCACTCCTTGAAAGCCCGATCCCGTCTGATCTCGGAAGCGAAGAAGAGTTGGGCCTAGTTAGTACTTGGATGGGAGACTGCCTGGGAATACTAGGTGCTGTAAGCTTTTTAGCTTAAGTTTCTATTATAAAGGCAGTAACCACAGTCATTTAAACACAAGAGAAGAAGAAAACTTAAAAAAAAAAACAACAACAAAAAAAAAACGAACTGGAAAGCCAATCATTTTCATTTGAGGTGTCAGGTGGTCTACCGTTTACAGGCAGATCTAAAACAAGTATTACTCTTAGAAGAGTATATAGAAATAGTCTTCTACAGCCAGGAGTGATCGCTTACGGCCATACCACTCCTTGAAAGCCCGATCCCGTCTGATCTCGGAAGCGAAGAAGAGTTGGGCCTAGTTAGTACTTGGATGGGAGACTGCCTGGGAATACTAGGTGCTGTAAGCTTTTTAGCTTAAGCTTCTATTATAAAGACAGTAACCACAGTCATTTAAACACAAGAGAAGAAGAAAACTACAAAAAAAAAAACGAACTGGAAAGCCAATCATTTTCATTTGAGGTGTCAGGTGGTCTACCGTTTACAGGCAGATCTAAAACAAGTATTACTCTTAGAAGAGTATATAGAAATAGTCTTCTACAGCCAGCAGTGATCGCTTACGGCCATACCACTCCTTGAAAGCCCGATCCCGTCTGATCTCGGAAGCGAAGAAGAGTTGGGCCTAGTTAGTACTTGGATGGGAGACTGCCTGGGAATACTAGGTGCTGTAAGCTTTTTAGCTTAAGTTTCTATTATAAAGGCAGTAACCAAAGTCATTTAAACACAAGAGAAGAAGAAAACTTAAAAAAAAACAACAACAAAAAAAAAAAAACGAACTGGAAAGCCAATCATTTTCATTTGAGGTGTCAGGTGGTCTACCGTTTACAGGCAGCTCTAAAACAAGTATTACTCTTAGAAGAGTATATAGAAATAGTCTTCTACAGCCAGCAGTGATCGCTTACGGCCATACCACTCCTTGAAAGCCCGATCCCGTCTGATCTCGGAAGCGAAGAAGAGTTTGGCCTAGTTAGTACTTGGATGGGAGACTGCCTGGGAATACTAGGTGCTGTAAGCTTTTTAGCTTAAGCTTCTATTATAAAGACAGTAACCACAGTCATTTAACACAAGAGAAGAAGAAAACTACAAAAAAAAAAAAAACGAACTGGAAAGCCAATCATTTTCATTTGAGGTGTCAGGTGGTCTACCGTTTACAGGCAGCTCTAAAACAAGTATTACTCTTAGAAGAGTATATAGAAATAGTCGTCTACAGCCAGCAGTAATCGCTTACGGCCATACCACTCCTTGAAAGCCCGATCCAGTCTGATCTCGGAAGCGAAGAAGAGTTGGGCCTAGTTAGTACTTGGATGGGAGACTGCCTGGGAATACTAGGTGCTGTAAGCTTTTTAGCTTAAGTTTCTATTATAAAGGCAGTAACCAAAGTCATTTGAACACAAGAGAAGAAGAAAACTACAAAAAAAAAAAAAAACGAACTGGAAAGCCAATCATTTTCATTTGAGGTGTCAGGTGGTCTACCGTTTACAGGCAGCTCTAAAACAAGTATTACTCTTAGAAGAGTATATAGAAATAGTCGTCTACAGCCAGCAGTAATCGCTTACGGCCATACCACTCCTTGAAAGCCCGATCCCGTCTGATCTCGGAAGCGAAGAAGAGTTGGGCCTAGTTAGTACTTGGATGGGAGACTGCCTGGGAATACTAGGTGCTTTAAGCTTTTTAGCTTAAGTTTCTATTATAAAGGCAGTAACCAAAGTCATTTAAACACAAGAGAAGAAGAAAACTTAAAAAAAAAAAAACAACAACAAAAAAAAAAACGAACTGGAAAGCCAATCATTTTCATTTGAGGTGTCAGGTGGTCTACCGTTTACAGGCAGATCTAAAACAAGTATTACTCTTAGAAGAGTATATAGAAATAGTCTTCTACAGCCAGCAGTGATCGCTTACGGCCATACCACTCCTTGAAAGCCCGATCCCGTCTGATCTCGGAAGCGAAGAAGAGTTGGGCCTAGTTAGTACTTGGATGGGAGACTGCCTGGGAATACTAGGTGCTGTAAGCTTTTTAGCTTAAGCTTCTATTATAAAGACAGTAACCACAGTCATTTAAACACAAGAGAAGAAGAAAACTACAAAAAAAAAAAACGAACTGGAAAGCCAATCATTTTCATTTGAGGTGTCAGGTGGTCTACCGTTTACAGGCAGATCTAAAACAAGTATTACTCTTAGAAGAGTATATAGAAATAGTCTTCTACAGCCAGCAGTGATCGCTTACGGCCATACCATTCCTTGAAAGCCCGATCCCGTCTGATCTCGGAAGCGAAGAAGAGTTGGGCCTAGTTAGTACTTGGATGGGAGACTGCCTGGGAATACTAGGTGCTGTAAGCTTTTTAGCTTAAGTTTCTATTATAAAGGCAGTAACCACAGTCATTTAAACACAAGAGAAGAAGAAAACTTAAAAAAAAAAACAACAAAAAAAAAAAAACGAACTGGAAAGCCAATCATTTTCATTTGAGGTGTCAGGTGGTCTACCGTTTACAGGCAGATCTAAAACAAGTATTACTCTTAGAAGAGTATATAGAAATAGTCTTCTACAGCCAGCTGTGATCGCTTACGGCCATACCACTCCTTGAAAGCCCGATCCCGTCTGATCTCGGAAGCGAAGAAGAGTTGGGCCTAGTTAGTACTTGGATGGGAGACTGCCTGGGAATACTAGGTGCTGTAAGCTTTTTAGCTTAAGTTTCTATTATAAAGGCAGTAACCACAGTCATTTAAACACAAGAGAAGAAGAAAACTTAAAAAAAAAAAACAACAAAAAAAAAAAACGAACTGGAAAGCCAATCATTTTCATTTGAGGTGTCAGGTGGTCTACCGTTTACAGGCAGATCTAAAACAAGTATTACTCTTAGAAGAGTATATAGAAATAGTCTTCTACAGCCAGCAGTGATCGCTTACGGCCATACCACTCCTTGAAAGCCCGATCCCGTCTGATCAAATCAAATCAAATCAAATTTATTTATATAGCGCTTTTCACAACTGATGTTGTCACAAAGCAGCTTCACAGAATTCCAGTAAGACAAGATTTGACATGAAATGTAAAGACAAATGTAAAACCCTCAAGTGAGCAAGCCAGGGGCGACAGTGGCAAGGAAAAACTCCCCCAGCTGAGGAAGACACCTTGGGAGGAACCAAGGCTCACAAGGGGTGACCCATCCTCCTCTGGTCAATCTACTGGTGATGATAGTTAGTAGTCCATGAGAACTTCAGTGTAGGGACAGCTTCAAGGCACTTGGTGGTTGCTGGAGCGTGGGCAGCTGGTCTGAAGCGTGGAGGAGGATCTCGACAGTCATCCATCAGTGTCCAGACAGACAGGTGGGCAGTCGTTTACTCGGAAAGATGTAAAGGGATGGAATTAGTTTTGAACTGTTTTGTGTTTGTAAAGTAGAAAATATGAAAATTTCCAGAGTGTGGCTAATGACTCCGGCAGATCTGACTGTGACAGCATTAACTAAAAGGAGAGAACCAGGAGGACACACAGACACGGGAGCATCCTGAAACACTGGCATCCCTCCGCTCCACCGTCAACAAACCTGAGTGATCGCGAGAAGCGGCGGGACGACAGCACCAGCGTCTCAGTTTACTATAATTCCCTGTGTCCATGGACCCCCCGGATCTGCCGCCTTTATCTATGGGGGAGCATTAGCTATCAAATGATAAACTAAACAAATGAGTTTTTAGCCTACATTTGAAGATTGCGACTGTGTCTGAGTCCCGAACATTTTCTGGAAGATCATTCCAGAGTTGGGGGGCTTTATAAGAAAAGGCTCTTCCCCCAGCTGAGGCCTTCTGAATTCTGGGAACATTTAAAAATCCAGTATTCTGTGATCTGAGTGAACGTGGGGGCTCATAATAGGAAATTGTATCTTGAAGATATTCAGGAGCAAGCCCATGTAGAGCTTTATATGTTAATAACAAAATTTTGTAGTCAATGCGGAATTTAACAGGCAGCCAATGAAGTGATGATAAAACTGGGCTGATATGTTCAAATTTTCTAGTTTTAGTGAGGACCCTAGCTGCAGCATTTTGAACTAGTTGAAGTTTTCTTAAATTGCTGCTGGTGCATCCTGACAGTAGTGCGTTACAGTAGTCAAGCCTTGAAGTAATAAAGGCATGTACTAATGTTTCTGCGTCCTGGAGGGATAAGGCATTTCTAATCTTAGCAATATTGCGAAGATGTAAAAAAGCTGTCCTAGTAATACTACCTATGTGTTGATCAAATGATAAATCCGGGTCAATTATGACACCAAGATTTTTTGCTGCTGAACCAGGTTTAACTGGAAAGTTAGCTAGATTTAAAATTAAGTCTGATAATTTATTTCTTGTCACTTTTGGACCCAAAAGCAGGACCTCTGTTTTGTTGCTGTTTAGGAGGAGGAAATTACGCAACATCCAGCCTTTCACGTCTTTTACACAGTCCTCTATTTTCTTTAATCTGTGTTTGTCATCGGGCTTGGCTGAAATATACAATTGTGTGTCGTCTGCGTAACAGTGAAAGTTAATGTCATGGTTTCTTATAACTGTGCCTAGCGGTAACATGTATAATGTAAATAATAATGGTCCTAAAATAGAGCCTTGTGGAATTCCAAATCTTACTTTAGAATAATTTGAATTTAGATTGTTTACTTTTACGAATTGATAACGTTCCGTTAAGTAAGATTTGAACCATAATAGGGCTGTCCCTGTGATTCCAACCATGTTTTCTAACCTTTCTATGAGAATATTGTGGTCTATTGTATCGAAGGCTGCGCTTAGGTCAAGAAGCACCAACAGGGATACGTGGCCTTGATCAGAGGCAAGAAGAAGATCATTTGTTATCTTGACTAGAGCTGTCTCTGTACTATGATGTTGCCTGAATCCAGATTGGAATTTTTCATATATATGATTCTTATGTAGATATGAACTAAGTTGTTGGGCCACAGCTTTTTCTAAGATCTTAGACAGAAATGGCAAATTAGAAATAGGCCTGTAATTAGACAGTGTACTAGCATCAAGATTTGGTTTCTTGATCATAGGTTTAATAACTGCTAGTTTAAAAGCTTTGGGTACATGGCCCAGACTAAGCGATGAGTTTACTATAGTTAAAAGAGGATCAATAATAGCTGGTAGTACTTCTTTGAGCAACTTTGTGGGAATTGCATCAAGTGTGCAAGTTGTACAGTTTGCGGAGGTGATAATCTTCTCTAGTTCTAATTGTGGGAGTGGGCAAAAGGTTTCAAGTCTTTCTTTTACAGTTATATTATGTTTTATTTCATTCACATCAGGTGGCAGCCAGGATGGATTTGATCCTGTGGCTAGAGTTTGTTGTCTAATATTCTCAATTTTATTATTAAAAAAGTCCATAAAATCTTTACTGGTGAGAGTTGCTGGAATTAGTTGTTCAGAACCTGCTTGATTTTTTGTAATTCTAGAAAACACACTAAACAGTGCTCTCGGATTATTTTTATTATGGGAGATCAGCGAGGCCAGATATGCTGAGCGAGCTTTAGTGAGGGCATTTCTATACTCTATAAGGCTGTCCTTCCAGGCAGAATGGAACACTTCAAGCTTGGTTGATCGCCATTTCCGCTCTAGTTTTCGTAATGTTTGTTTTAAAGTACGGGTCTTATCGTTATACCATGGTGCGAGCTTTTTCTGTCTTATACTTTTATGTTTAAGTGGTGCTACCTTTTCTAAAGTAGATCGACAGGTATTTTCTAGGTAATCAGTTAGTACATCTAGGTCCATTGGGTCTGATGGAGTTGGAACTGGGGTCGATAGTTCTGGTAGGTTTTCTATAAATTGTAGGGCGGTAGATGGTTTTATTATACGCCTTGTAGAATAGCGAGGGTTCTTACATATATTATGGATAAAACGTAGCTCATATGAAATTAAGTAATGATCGGAGATTGCTGAGGACTGCGGTAAGATATTAATTTTGTCAATGTTAAGACCTAGTGTCAGAACTAAGTCTAAAGTGTGGCTGCAGTAGTGTGTAGGCCCTGTTACATTTTGAGTAATACCAATAGAGTCTAAGATTGAGGTAAATGCCTTTTTTAGTGGGTCACTTTCCTTCTCAAAATGGATATTGAAATCTCCTACAATTATAACTTTATGATTGCACACCGCTAGGTTTGTAGCAAAATCGCTGAATTCTTTCAGAAATTCTAAGTAAGGCCCTGGTGGTCTGTAAATGTTGCATAATAAAAATGCGTCCTTTTTTGTGACCGGATTTGTAATAATAGTGGAGAGAACCTCAAAAGAAGAGAAGGTGTCACATTGTTTAAGACTAATTTCTAGGGTATTTTGGTAAATTACACATACTCCACCTCCTTTGCCTGATATTCTTGGGCTATGTGCATAATTATAGCCTAGGGGGGTGGCTTCATTTAGTGCTAAATATTCATTTGGTTTAACCCACGTTTCCGTGAGACAGAAAACATTGAATTTATGATCACTTATAATATCATTTACGATGAGTGCTTTTGAGTTTAGCGATCTTATGTTGAGTAACCCAAATTTTAGTTCTGAGGTGTTGCTGCTAGGTGTTGTGTATGATTTAATATTGATTAGGTTGCTGAAACAGGCTGATTTTGTTTTTCTACTTTTACATTTAGTTCGGGGGAAAGACACAGTCTCAATACAGTTGAACCTGGGTAACGTCTCAAGACAGTTCGCAGACGGTCGGTTTAGCCTGTCTGTCTGCGGCCTGGTCCCGGCTCTGGATTGTCAGCAGCTATCTACACTACTCTGCTGACTAACTAAAAGACTATGTGCTATACTGCAAGAAAGTAAGGCAGCACCCTCCCGCGTGGGGTGGATACCATCCCTACCTATAAGACCAGGCTTGCCCTCAAAACGTAACCAATTGTCTATAAAGCCCACTTGATTTTCGGAACACCACTTGGACATCCAGCAGTTTAACGCCCAAAGTCTGCTGTAAGCTTCGTCGCCACGCCGCATTGGTATGGGGCCAGAGCAGATTACGGCATCGGACATCGTCTGGGCCAGTTTAATCACCTCTCTAATATTACCCTTAGTTACCTCAGACTGCCGCAGACGAATATCATTGGCCCCTACATGAATGACTACCCTCGAATATCTCCTATTAGCTAACAGTCTAAGGTTGCCACTAATATCCGGCGCTCTGGCTCCCGATAAACAGCTAACTGTTACTGCCGGCGCCCCTAAAGGAGTAGCTAATTTCACGTGTCGAACAATAGAGTCTCCTATAACCAGAGCACTCTTAACAGGCTCCTCAGCGGGTGCTTCGCTGAGCAGGGCAAACCTGTTTGACACGCGAATCGGAGGAGCGTGGTGTCCCGGTGGGCTAGCTTTGGCCTCAGCGTTAGCATCAGCCTTAGCTTTCCGGCTATGACGCCGAGACGTCACCCATTCACCCCGCTGTGAGGGCTCTAACGCCGGAGTCGTGGGGGTGCTAACTCTCCCTAAGGCACCCGGAGTTGCTAACACTGAATCTCGCTGTTTATCCCTCAACAATAATAAGCTCCGGATGCGCACTTCTAGCTGGTCCACTTTATCCACCAGAGAGCTAACTAGCTGACACTTACTACAAATACAACCACTATATTTATCGCTAGAGGTGGAAAAGGGCGTTAAACTAAACATGCCACACTCTGAGCAGGCAAAACAGCCAGTAGTAGCCATGGAATTGCAGGTACTTACCGCTTTTAGTGAATTTTAGTAACTTACACCAAGAACGTTACTCCAGGGTCCGGTGGCAGTTTTAGTGCCTCTGTAATGAATATTCCTGCGGAGACAATCTAAAAGATAGATCTATGGATGGTTAGTAGGTTATAAAAACAGATATAAATATAGAAATAACAATGGAAACGAGTAAACAGGAAAACCCGAGCGATCAAAACAGCTTCCAAACGGGTACAGAAACAGCCAAACGGGTTGCCAGATCTCCACTCCTCCACTGATCTCGGAAGCGAAGAAGAGTTGGGCCTAGTTAGTACTTGGATGGGAGACTGCCTGGGAATACTAGGTGCTGTAAGCTTTTTAGCTTAAGCTTCTATTATAAAGACAGTAACCACAGTCATTTAAACACAAGAGAAGAAGAAAACTACAAAAAAAAAAAACGAACTGGAAAGCCAATCATTTTCATTTGAGGTGTCAGGTGGTCTACCGTTTACAGGCAGATCTAAAACAAGTATTACTCTTAGAAGAGTATATAGAAATAGTCTTCTACAGCCAGCAGTGATCGCTTACGGCCATACCACTCCTTGAAAGCCCGATCCCGTCTGATCTCGGAAGCGAAGAAGGGTTGGGCCTAGTTAGTACTTGGATGGGAGACTGCCTGGGAATACTAGGTGCTGTAAGCTTTTTAGCTTAAGTTTCTATTATAAAGGCAGTAACCACAGTCATTTAAACACAAGAGAAGAAGAAAACTACAAAAAAAAAAAACGAACTGGAAAGCCAATCATTTTCATTTGAGGTGTCAGGTGGTCTACCGTTTACAGGCAGATCTAAAACAAGTATTACTCTTAGAAGAGTATATAGAAATAGTCTTCTACAGCCAGCAGTGATCGCTTACGGCCATACCACTCCTTGAAAGCCCGATCCCGTCTGATCTCGGAAGCGAAGAAGAGTTGGGCCTAGTTAGTACTTGGATGGGAGACTGCCTGGGAATACTAGGTGCTGTAAGCTTTTTAGCTTAAGTTTCTATTATAAAGGCAGTAACCACAGTCATTTAAACACAAGAGAAGAAGAAAACTTAAAAAAAAAAAAACAACAAAAAAAAAAAACGAACTGGAAAGCCAATCATTTTCATTTGAGGTGTCAGGTGGTCTACCGTTTACAGGCAGATCTAAAACAAGTATTACTCTTAGAAGAGTATATAGAAATAGTCTTCTACAGCCAGCAGTGATCGCTTACGGCCATACCACTCCTTGAAAGCCCGGTCCCGTCTGATCTCGGAAGCGAAGAAGAGTTGGGCCTAGTTAGTACTTGGATGGGAGACTGCCTGGGAATACTAGGTGCTGTAAGCTTTTTAGCTTAAGCTTCTATTATAAAGACAGTAACCACAGTCATTTAAACACAAGAGAAGAAGAAAACTACAAAAAAAAAAAACGAACTGGAAAGCCAATCATTTTCATTTGAGGTGTCAGGTGGTCTACCGTTTACAGGCAGATCTAAAACAAGTATTACTCTTAGAAGAGTATATAGAAATAGTCTTCTACAGCCAGCAGTGATCGCTTACGGCCATACCACTCCTTGAAAGCCCGATCCCGTCTGATCTCGGAAGCGAAGAAGAGTTGGGCCTAGTTAGTACTTGGATGGGAGACTGCCTGGGAATACTAGGTGCTGTAAGCTTTTTAGCTTAAGTTTCTATTATAAAGG
Organism: Hoplias malabaricus; assembly: GCF_029633855.1. NCBI lineage: Eukaryota > Metazoa > Chordata > Actinopteri > Characiformes > Erythrinidae > Hoplias > Hoplias malabaricus. Next base: position 12,833,153 of record NC_089804.1, read on the forward strand.
CAGTAACCACAGTCATTTAAACACAAGAGAAGAAGAAAACTACAAAAAAAAAAAACGAACTGGAAAGCCAATCATTTTCATTTGAGGTGTCAGGTGGTCTACCGTTTACAGGCAGATCTAAAACAAGTATTACTCTTAGAAGAGTATATAGAAATAGTCTTCTACAGCCAGCAGTGATCGCTTACGGCCATACAACTCCTTGAAAGCCCGATCCCGTCTGATCTCGGAAGCGAAGAAGTGTTGGGCCTAGTTAGTACTTGGATGGGAGACTGCCTGGGAATACTAGGTGCTGTAAGCTTTTTAGCTTAAGTTTCTATTATAAAGGCAGTAACCACAGTCATTTAAACACAAGAGAAGAAGAAAACTTAAAAAAAAAAAAACCAACAAAAAAAAAAAAACGAACTGGAAAGCCAATCATTTTCATTTGAGGTGTCAGGTGGTCTACCGTTTACAGGCAGATCTAAAACAAGTATTACTCTTAGAAGAGTATATAGAAATAGTCTTCTACAGCCAGCTGTGATCGCTTACGGCCATACCACTCCTTGAAAGCCCGATCCCGTCTGATCTCGGAAGCGAAGAAGAGCTGGGCCTAGTTAGTACTTGGATGGGAGACTGCCTGGGAATACTAGGTGCTGTAAGCTTTTTAGCTTAAGTTTCTATTATAAAGGCAGTAACCACAGTCATTTAAACACAAGAGAAGAAGAAAACTTAAAAAAAAAAACCAAAAAAAAAAAAAAACGAACTGGAAAGCCAATCATTTTCATTTGAGGTGTCAGGTGGTCTACCGTTTACAGGCAGATCTAAAACAAGTATTACTCTTAGAAGAGTATATAGAAATAGTCTTCTACAGCCAGCAGTGATCGCTTACGGCCATACCACTCCTTGAAAGCCCGATCCCGTCTGATCTCGGAAGCGAAGAAGAGCTGGGCCTAGTTAGTACTTGGATGGGAGACTGCCTGGGAATACTAGGTGCTGTAAGCTTTTTAGCTTAAGTTTCTATTATAAAGGCAGTAACCACAGTCATTTAAACACAAGAGAAGAAGAAAACTTAAAAAAAAAAAACAACAAAAAAAAAAAACGAACTGGAAAGCCAATCATTTTCATTTGAGGTGTCAGGTGGTCTACCGTTTACAGGCAGATCTAAAACAAGTATTACTCTTAGAAGAGTATATAGAAATAGTCTTCTACAGCCAGCAGTGATCGCTTACGGCCATACCACTCCTTGAAAGCCCGATCCCGTCTGATCTCGGAAGCGAAGAAGAGTTGGGCCTAGTTAGTACTTGGATGGGAGACTGCCTGGGAATACTAGGTGCTGTAAGCTTTTTAGCTTAAGTTTCTATTATAAAGGCAGTAACCACAGTCATTTAAACACAAGAGAAGAAGAAAACTTAAAAAAAAAAAACAACAAAAAAAAAAAACGAACTGGAAAGCCAATCATTTTCATTTGAGGTGTCAGGTGGTCTACCGTTTACAGGCAGATCTAAAACAAGTATTACTCTTAGAAGAGTATATAGAAATAGTCTTCTACAGCCAGCTGTGACCGCTTACGGCCATACCACTCCTTGAAAGCCCGATCCCGTCTGATCTCGGAAGCGAAGAAGTGTTGGGCCTAGTTAGTACTTGGATGGGAGACTGCCTGGGAATACTAGGTGCTGTAAGCTTTTTAGCTTAACTTTCTATTATAAAGGCAGTAACCACAGTCATTTAAACACAAGAGAAGAAGAAAACTTAAAAAAAAAAAAACCAACAAAAAAAAAAAAAACGAACTGGAAAGCCAATCATTTTCATTTGAGGTGTCAGGTGGTCTACCGTTTACAGGCAGATCTAAAACAAGTATTACTCTTAGAAGAGTATGTAGAAATAGTCTTCTACAGCCAGCTGTGATCGCTTACGGCCATACCACTCCTTGAAAGCCCGATCCCATCTGATCTCGGAAGCGAAGAAGAGCTGGGCCTAGTTAGTACTTGGATGGGAGACTGCCTGGGAATACTAGGTGCTGTAAGCTTTTTAGCTTAAGTTTCTATTATAAAGGCAGTAACCACAGTCATTTAAACACAAGAGAAGAAGAAAACTTAAAAAAAAAAAACAAAAAAAAAAAAAAACGAACTGGAAAGCCAATCATTTTCATTTGAGGTGTCAGGTGGTCTACCGTTTACAGGCAGATCTAAAACAAGTATTACTCTTAGAAGAGTATATAGAAATAGTCTTCTACAGCCAGCAGTGATCGCTTACGGCCATACCACTCCTTGAAAGCCCGATCCCGTCTGATCTCGGAAGCGAAGAAGAGCTGGGCCTAGTTAGTACTTGGATGGGAGACTGCCTGGGAATACTAGGTGCTGTAAGCTTTTTAGCTTAAGTTTCTATTATAAAGGCAGTAACCACAGTCATTTAAACACAAGAGAAGAAGAAAACTTAAAAAAAAAAAACAACAAAAAAAAAAAACGAACTGGAAAGCCAATCATTTTCATTTGAGGTGTCAGGTGGTCTACCGTTTACAGGCAGATCTAAAACAAGTATTACTCTTAGAAGAGTATATAGAAATAGTCTTCTACAGCCAGCAGTGATCGCTTACGGCCATACCACTCCTTGAAAGCCCGATCCCGTCTGATCTCGGAAGCGAAGAAGAGTTGGGCCTAGTTAGTACTTGGATGGGAGACTGCCTGGGAATACTAGGTGCTGTAAGCTTTTTAGCTTAAGTTTCTATTATAAAGGCAGTAACCACAGTCATTTAAACACAAGAGAAGAAGAAAACTTAAAAAAAAAAAACAACAAAAAAAAAAAACGAACTGGAAAGCCAATCATTTTCATTTGAGGTGTCAGGTGGTCTACCGTTTACAGGCAGATCTAAAACAAGTATTACTCTTAGAAGAGTATATAGAAATAGTCTTCTACAGCCAGCTGTGATCGCTTACGGCCATACCACTCCTTGAAAGCCCGATCCCGTCTGATCTCGGAAGCGAAGAAGAGCTGGGCCTAGTTAGTACTTGGATGGGAGACTGCCTGGGAATACTAGGTGCTGTAAGCTTTTTAGCTTAAGTTTCTATTATAAAGGCAGTAACCACAGTCATTTAAACACAAGAGAAGAAGAAAACTTAAAAAAAAAAAACAAAAAAAAAAAAAAACGAACTGGAAAGCCAATCATTTTCATTTGAGGTGTCAGGTGGTCTACCGTTTACAGGCAGATCTAAAACAAGTATTACTCTTAGAAGAGTATATAGAAATAGTCTTCTACAGCCAGCAGTGATCGCTTACGGCCATACCACTCCTTGAAAGCCCGATCCCGTCTGATCTCGGAAGCGAAGAAGAGTTGGGCCTAGTTAGTACTTGGATGGGAGACTGCCTGGGAATACTAGGTGCTGTAAGCTTTTTAGCTTAAGTTTCTATTATAAAGGCAGTAACCACAGTCATTTAAACACAAGAGAAGAAGAAAACTTAAAAAAAAAAAACAACAAAAAAAAAAAACGAACTGGAAAGCCAATCATTTTCATTTGAGGTGTCAGGTGGTCTACCGTTTACAGGCAGATCTAAAACAAGTATTACTCTTAGAAGAGTATATAGAAATAGTCTTCTACAGCCAGCAGTGATCGCTTACGGCCATACCACTCCTTGAAAGCCCGATCCCGTCTGATCTCGGAAGCGAAGAAGAGTTGGGCCTAGTTAGTACTTCGATGGGAGACTGCCTGGGAATACTAGGTGCTGTAAGCTTTTTAGCTTAAGTTTCTATTATAAAGGCAGTAACCAAAGTCATTTAAACACAAGAGAAGAAGAAAACTTAAGAAAAAAAAAAAACGAACTGGAAAGCCAATCATTTTCATTTGAGGTGTCAGGTGGTCTACCGTTTACAGGCAGATCTAAAACAAGTATTACTCTTAGAAGAGTATATAGAAATAGTCTTCTACAGCCAGCTGTGATCGCTTACGGCCATACCACTCCTTGAAAGCCCGATCCCGTCTGATCTCGGAAGCGAAGAAGAGTTGGGCCTAGTTAGTACTTGGATGGGAGACTGCCTGGGAATACTAGGTGCTGTAAGCTTTTTAGCTTAAGTTTCTATTATAAAGGCAGTAACCACAGTCATTTAAACACAAGAGAAGAAGAAAACTACAAAAAAAAAAAAAAACGAACTGGAAAGCCAATCATTTTCATTTGAGGTGTCAGGTGGTCTACCGTTTACAGGCAGCTCTAAAACAAGTATTACTCTTAGAAGAGTATATAGAAATAGTCGTCTACAGCCAGCAGTAATCGCTTACGGCCATACCACTCCTTGAAAGCCCGATCCCGTCTGATCTCGGAAGCGAAGAAGAGTTGGGCCTAGTTAGTACTTGGATGGGAGACTGCCTGGGAATACTAGGTGCTGTAAGCTTTTTAGCTTAAGTTTCTATTATAAAGGCAGTAACCAAAGTCATTTAAACACAAGAGAAGAAGAAAACTTAAAAAAAAAAAAACAACAACAAAAAAAAAAACGAACTGGAAAGCCAATCATTTTCATTTGAGGTGTCAGGTGGTCTACCGTTTACAGGCAGATCTAAAACAAGTATTACTCTTAGAAGAGTATATAGAAATAGTCTTCTACAGCCAGCAGTGATCGCTTACGGCCATACCACTCCTTGAAAGCCCGATCCCGTCTGATCTCGGAAGCGAAGAAGTGTTGGGCCTAGTTAGTACTTCGATGGGAGACTGCCTGGGAATACTAGGTGCTGTAAGCTTTTTAGCTTAAGTTTCTATTATAAAGGCAGTAACCAAAGTCATTTAAACACAAGAGAAGAAGAAAACTTAAGAAAAAAAAAAAACGAACTGGAAAGCCAATCATTTTCATTTGAGGTGTCAGGTGGTCTACCGTTTACAGGCAGATCTAAAACAAGTATTACTCTTAGAAGAGTATATAGAAATAGTCTTCTACAGCCAGCTGTGATCGCTTACGGCCATACCACTCCTTGAAAGCCCGATCCCGTCTGATCTCGGAAGCGAAGAAGAGTTGGGCCTAGTTAGTACTTGGATGGGAGACTGCCTGGGAATACTAGGTGCTGTAAGCTTTTTAGCTTAAGTTTCTATTATAAAGGCAGTAACCACAGTCATTTAAACACAAGAGAAGAAGAAAACTACAAAAAAAAAAAAAGGAACTGGAAAGCCAATCATTTTCATTTGAGGTGTCAGGTGGTCTACCGTTTACAGGCAGATCTAAAACAAGTATTACTCTTAGAAGAGTATATAGAAATAGTCTTCTACAGCCAGCAGTGATCGCTTACGGCCATACCACTCCTTGAAAGCCCGATCCCGTCTGATCTCGGAAGCGAAGAAGAGTTGGGCCTAGTTAGTACTTGGATGGGAGACTGCCTGGGAATACTAGGTGCTGTAAGCTTTTTAGCTTAAGTTTCTATTATAAAGGCAGTAACCACAGTCATTTAAACACAAGAGAAGAAGAAAACTTAAAAAAAAAAAACAACAAAAAAAAAAACGAACTGGAAAGCCAATCATTTTCATTTGAGGTGTCAGGTGGTCTACCGTTTATAGGCAGATCTAAAACAAGTATTACTCTTAGAAGAGTATATAGAAATAGTCTTCTACAGCCAGCAGTGGTCGCTTACGGCCATACCACTCCTTGAAAGCCCGATCCCGTCTGATCTCGGAAGCGAAGAAGAGTTGGGCCTAGTTAGTACTTGGATGGGAGACTGCCTGGGAATACTAGGTGCTGTAAGCTTTTTAGCTTAAGTTTCTATTATAAAGGCAGTAACCACAGTCATTTAAACACAAGAGAAGAAGAAAACTACAAAAAAAAAAAACGAACTGGAAAGCCAATCATTTTCATTTGAGGTGTCAGGTGGTCTACCGTTTACAGGCAGATCTAAAACAAGTATTACTCTTAGAAGAGTATATAGAAATAGTCTTCTACAGCCAGCAGTGATCGCTTACGGCCATACCACTCCTTGAAAGCCCGGTCCCGTCTGATCTCGGAAGCGAAGAAGAGTTGGGCCTAGTTAGTACTTGGATGGGAGACTGCCTGGGAATACTAGGTGCTGTAAGCTTTTTAGCTTAAGCTTCTATTATAAAGACAGTAACCACAGTCATTTAAACACAAGAGAAGAAGAAAACTACAACAAAAAAAAACGAACTGGAAAGCCAATCATTTTCATTTGAGGTGTCAGGTGGTCTACCGTTTACAGGCAGATCTAAAACAAGTATTACTCTTAGAAGAGTATATAGAAATAGTCTTCTACAGCCAGCAGTGATCGCTTACGGCCATACCACTCCTTGAAAGCCCGATCCCGTCTGATCTCGGAAGCGAAGAAGAGTTGGGCCTAGTTAGTACTTGGATGGGAGACTGCCTGGGAATACTAGGTGCTGTAAGCTTTTTAGCTTAAGTTTCTATTATAAAGGCAGTAACCACAGTCATTTAAACACAAGAGAAGAAGAAAACTACAAAAAAAAAAAACGAACTGGAAAGCCAATCATTTTTAATTTGAGGTGTCAGGTGGTCTACCGTTTACAGGCAGATCTAAAACAAGTATTACTCTTAGAAGAGTATATAGAAATAGTCTTCTACAGCCAGCAGTGATCGCTTACGGCCATACCACTCCTTGAAAGCCCGATCCCGTCTGATCTCGGAAGCGAAGAAGTGTTGGGCCTAGTTAGTACTTGGATGGGAGACTGCCTGGGAATACTAGGTGCTGTAAGCTTTTTAGCTTAAGTTTCTATTATAAAGGCAGTAACCACAGTCATTTAAACACAAGAGAAGAAGAAAACTTAAAAAAAAAAAAACCAACAAAAAAAAAAAAACGAACTGGAAAGCCAATCATTTTCATTTGAGGTGTCAGGTGGTCTACCGTTTACAGGCAGATCTAAAACAAGTATTACTCTTAGAAGAGTATATAGAAATAGTCTTCTACAGCCAGCTGTGATCGCTTACGGCCATACCACTCCTTGAAAGCCCGATCCCGTCTGATCTCGGAAGCGAAGAAGAGCTGGGCCTAGTTAGTACTTGGATGGGAGACTGCCTGGGAATACTAGGTGCTGTAAGCTTTTTAGCTTAAGTTTCTATTATAAAGGCAGTAACCACAGTCATTTAAACACAAGAGAAGAAGAAAACTTAAAAAAAAACAACAAAAAAAAAAAAAAACGAACTGGAAAGCCAATCATTTTCATTTGAGGTGTCAGGTGGTCTACCGTTTACAGGCAGATCTAAAACAAGTATTACTCTTAGAAGAGTATATAGAAATAGTCTTCTACAGCCAGCAGTGATCGCTTACGGCCATACCACTCCTTGAAAGCCCGATCCCGTCTGATCTCGGAAGCGAAGAAGAGCTGGGCCTAGTTAGTACTTGGATGGGAGACTGCCTGGGAATACTAGGTGCTGTAAGCTTTTTAGCTTAAGTTTCTATTATAAAGGCAGTAACCACAGTCATTTAAACACAAGAGAAGAAGAAAACTTAAAAAAAAAAAACAACAAAAAAAAAAAACGAACTGGAAAGCCAATCATTTTCATTTGAGGTGTCAGGTGGTCTACGGTTTACAGGCAGATCTAAAACAAGTATTACTCTTAGAAGAGTATATAGAAATAGTCTTCTACAGCCAGCAGTGATCGCTTACGGCCATACCACTCCTTGAAAGCCCGATCCCGTCTGATCTCGGAAGCGAAGAAGAGTTGGGCCTAGTTAGTACTTGGATGGGAGACTGCCTGGGAATACTAGGTGCTGTAAGCTTTTTAGCTTAAGTTTCTATTATAAAGGCAGTAACCACAGTCATTTAAACACAAGAGAAGAAGAAAACTTAAAAAAAAAAAACAACAAAAAAAAAAAACGAACTGGAAAGCCAATCATTTTCATTTGAGGTGTCAGGTGGTCTACCGTTTACAGGCAGATCTAAAACAAGTATTACTCTTAGAAGAGTATATAAAAATAGTCTTCTACAGCCAGCTGTGATCGCTTACGGCCATACCACTCCTTGAAAGCCCGATCCCGTCTGATCTCGGAAGCGAAGAAGAGTTGGGCCTAGTTAGTACTTGGATGGGAGACTGCCTGGGAATACTAGGTGCTGTAAGCTTTTTAGCTTAAGTTTCTATTATAAAGGCAGTAACCACAGTCATTTAAACACAAGAGAAGAAGAAAACTTAAAAAAAAAAAACAACAAAAAAAAAAAACGAACTGAAAAGCCAATCATTTTCATTTGAGGTGTCAGGTGGTCTACCGTTTACAGGCAGATCTAAAACAAGTATTACTCTTAGAAGAGTATATAGAAATAGTCTTCTACAGCCAGCAGTGATCGCTTACGGCCATACCACTCCTTGAAAGCCCGGTCCCGTCTGATCTCGGAAGCGAAGAAGAGTTGGGCCTAGTTAGTACTTGGATGGGAGACTGCCTGGGAATACTAGGTGCTGTAAGCTTTTTAGCTTAAGCTTCTATTATAAAGACAGTAACCACAGTCATTTAAACACAAGAGAAGAAGAAAACTACAAAAAAAAAAAACGAACTGGAAAGCCAATCATTTTCATTTGAGGTGTCAGGTGGTCTACCGTTTACAGGCAGATCTAAAACAAGTATTACTCTTAGAAGAGTATATAGAAATAGTCTTCTACAGCCAGCAGTGATCGCTTACGGCCATACCACTCCTTGAAAGCCCGATCCCGTCTGATCTCGGAAGTGAAGAAGAGTTGGGCCTAGTTAGTACTTGGATGGGAGACTGCCTGGGAATACTAGGTGCTGTAAGCTTTTTAGCTTAAGTTTCTATTATAAAGGCAGTAACCACAGTCATTTAAACACAAGAGAAGAAGAAAACTACAAAAAAAAAAAACGAACTGGAAAGCCAATCATTTTCATTTGAGGTGTCAGGTGGTCTACCGTTTACAGGCAGATCTAAAACAAGTATTACTCTTAGAAGAGTATATAGAAATAGTCTTCTACAGCCAGCAGTGATCGCTTACGGCCATACCACTCCTTGAAAGCCCGATCCCGTCTGATCTCGGAAGCGAAGAAGTGTTGGGCCTAGTTAGTACTTGGATGGGAGACTGCCTGGGAATACTAGGTGCTGTAAGCTTTTTAGCTTAAGTTTCTATTATAAAGGCAGTAACCACAGTCATTTAAACACAAGAGAAGAAGAAAACTTAAAAAAAAAAAAACCAACAAAAAAAAAAAAACGAACTGGAAAGCCAATCATTTTCATTTGAGGTGTCAGGTGGTCTACCGTTTACAGGCAGATCTAAAACAAGTATTACTCTTAGAAGAGTATATAGAAATAGTCTTCTACAGCCAGCAGTGATCGCTTACGGCCATACCACTCCTTGAAAGCCCGGTCCCGTCTGATCTCGGAAGCGAAGAAGAGTTGGGCCTAGTTAGTACTTGGATGGGAGACTGCCTGGGAATACTAGGTGCTGTAAGCTTTTTAGCTTAAGCTTCTATTATAAAGACAGTAACCACAGTCATTTAAACACAAGAGAAGAAGAAAACTACAAAAAAAAAAAACGAACTGGAAAGCCAATCATTTTCATTTGAGGTGTCAGGTGGTCTACCGTTTACAGGCAGATCTAAAACAAGTATTACTCTTAGAAGAGTATATAGAAATAGTCTTCTACAGCCAGCAGTGATCGCTTACGGCCATACCACTCCTTGAAAGCCCGATCCCGTCTGATCTCGGAAGTGAAGAAGAGTTGGGCCTAGTTAGTACTTGGATGGGAGACTGCCTGGGAATACTAGGTGCTGTAAGCTTTTTAGCTTAAGTTTCTATTATAAAGGCAGTAACCACAGTCATTTAAACACAAGAGAAGAAGAAAACTACAAAAAAAAAAAACGAACTGGAAAGCCAATCATTTTCATTTGAGGTGTCAGGTGGTCTACCGTTTACAGGCAGATCTAAAACAAGTATTACTCTTAGAAGAGTATATAGAAATAGTCTTCTACAGCCAGCAGTGATCGCTTACGGCCATACCACTCCTTGAAAGCCCGATCCCGTCTGATCTCGGAAGCGAAGAAGTGTTGGGCCTAGTTAGTACTTGGATGGGAGACTGCCTGGGAATACTAGGTGCTGTAAGCTTTTTAGCTTAAGTTTCTATTATAAAGGCAGTAACCACAGTCATTTAAACACAAGAGAAGAAGAAAACTTAAAAAAAAAAAAACCAACAAAAAAAAAAAAACGAACTGGAAAGCCAATCATTTTCATTTGAGGTGTCAGGTGGTCTACCGTTTACAGGCAGATCTAAAACAAGTATTACTCTTAGAAGAGTATGTAGAAATAGTCTTCTACAGCCAGCTGTGATCGCTTACGGCCATACCACTCCTTGAAAGCCCGATCCCATCTGATCTCGGAAGCGAAGAAGAGCTGGGCCTAGTTAGTACTTGGATGGGAGACTGCCTGGGAATACTAGGTGCTGTAAGCTTTTTAGCTTAAGTTTCTATTATAAAGGCAGTAACCACAGTCATTTAAACACAAGAGAAGAAGAAAACTTAAAAAAAACAAACAAAAAAAAAAAAAAACGAACTGGAAAGCCAATCATTTTCATTTGAGGTGTCAGGTGGTCTACCGTTTACAGGCAGATCTAAAACAAGTATTACTCTTAGAAGAGTATATAGAAATAGTCTTCTACAGCCAGCAGTGATCGCTTACGGCCATACCACTCCATGAAAGCCCGATCCCGTCTTCCCGTCTGATCTCGGAAGCGAAGAAGAGCTGGGCCTAGTTAGTACTTGGATGGGAGACTGCCTGGGAATACTAGGTGCTGTAAGCTTTTTAGCTTAAGTTTCTATTATAAAGGCAGTAACCACAGTCATTTAAACACAAGAGAAGAAGAAAACTTAAAAAAAAAAAACAACAAAAAAAAAAAACGAACTGGAAAGCCAATCATTTTCATTTGAGGTGTCAGGTGGTCTACCGTTTACAGGCAGATCTAAAACAAGTATTACTCTTAGAAGAGTATATAGAAATAGTCTTCTACAGCCAGCAGTGATCGCTTACGGCCATACCACTCCTTGAAAGCCCGATCCCGTCTGATCTCGGAAGCGAAGAAGAGTTGGGCCTAGTTAGTACTTGGATGGGAGACTGCCTGGGAATACTAGGTGCTGTAAGCTTTTTAGCTTAAGTTTCTATTATAAAGGCAGTAACCACAGTCATTTAAACACAAGAGAAGAAGAAAACTTAAAAAAAAAAAACAACAAAAAAAAAAAACGAACTGGAAAGCCAATCATTTTCATTTGAGGTGTCAGGTGGTCTACCGTTTACAGGCAGATCTAAAACAAGTATTACTCTTAGAAGAGTATATAGAAATAGTCTTCTACAGCCAGCTGTGATCGCTTACGGCCATACCACTCCTTGAAAGCCCGATCCCGTCTGATCTCGGAAGCGAAGAAGAGCTGGGCCTAGTTAGTACTTGGATGGGAGACTGCCTGGGAATACTAGGTGCTGTAAGCTTTTTAGCTTAAGTTTCTATTATAAAGGCAGTAACCACAGTCATTTAAACACAAGAGAAGAAGAAAACTTAAAAAAAAAAAACAAAAAAAAAAAAAAACGAACTGGAAAGCCAATCATTTTCATTTGAGGTGTCAGGTGGTCTACCGTTTACAGGCAGATCTAAAACAAGTATTACTCTTAGAAGAGTATATAGAAATAGTCTTCTACAGCCAGCAGTGATCGCTTACGGCCATACCACTCCTTGAAAGCCCGATCCCGTCTGATCTCGGAAGCGAAGAAGAGCTGGGCCTAGTTAGTACTTGGATGGGAGACTGCCTGGGAATACTAGGTGCTGTAAGCTTTTTAGCTTAAGTTTCTATTATAAAGGCAGTAACCACAGTCATTTAAACACAAGAGAAGAAGAAAACTTAAAAAAAAAAAACAACAAAAAAAAAAAACGAACTGGAAAGCCAATCATTTTCATTTGAGGTGTCAGGTGGTCTACCGTTTACAGGCAGATCTAAAACAAGTATTACTCTTAGAAGAGTATATAGAAATAGTCTTCTACAGCCAGCAGTGATCGCTTACGGCCATACCACTCCTTGAAAGCCCGATCCCGTCTGATCTCGGAAGCGAAGAAGAGTTGGGCCTAGTTAGTACTTGGATGGGAGACTGCCTGGGAATACTAGGTGCTGTAAGCTTTTTAGCTTAAGTTTCTATTATAAAGGCAGTAACCACAGTCATTTAAACACAAGAGAAGAAGAAAACTTAAAAAAAAAAACAACAAAAAAAAAAAACGAACTGGAAAGCCAATCATTTTCATTTGAGGTGTCAGGTGGTCTACCGTTTACAGGCAGATCTAAAACAAGTATTACTCTTAGAAGAGTATATAGAAATAGTCTTCTACAGCCAGCAGTGATCGCTTACGGCCATACCACTCCTTGAAAGCCCGATCCCGTCTGATCTCGGAAGCGAAGAAGAGTTGGGCCTAGTTAGTACTTGGATGGGAGACTGCCTGGGAATACTAGGTGCTGTAAGCTTTTTAGCTTAAGTTTCTATTATAAAGGCAGTAACCACAGTCATTTAAACACAAGAGAAGAAGAAAACTTAAAAAAAAAAAACAACAAAAAAAAAAAAACGAACTGGAAAGCCAATCATTTTCATTTGAGGTGTCAGGTGGTCTACCGTTTACAGGCAGATCTAAAACAAGTATTACTCTTAGAAGAGTATATAGAAATAGTCTTCTACAGCCAGCAGTGATCGCTTACGGCCATACCACTCCTTGAAAGCCCGATCCCGTCTGATCTCGGAAGCGAAGAAGAGTTGGGCCTAGTTAGTACTTGGATGGGAGACTGCCTGGGAATACTAGGTGCTGTAAGCTTTTTAGCTTAAGTTTCTATTATAAAGGCAGTAACCACAGTCATTTAAACACAAGAGAAGAAGAAAACTTAAAAAAAAAAACAACAAAAAAAAAAACGAACTGGAAAGCCAATCATTTTCATTTGAGGTGTCAGGTGGTCTACCGTTTATAGGCAGATCTAAAACAAGTATTACTCTTAGAAGAGTATATAGAAATAGTCTTCTACAGCCAGCAGTGGTCGCTTACGGCCATACCACTCCTTGAAAGCCCGATCCCGTCTGATCTCGGAAGCGAAGAAGAGTTGGGCCTAGTTAGTACTTGGATGGGAGACTGCCTGGGAATACTAGGTGCTGTAAGCTTTTTAGCTTAAGTTTCTATTATAAAGGCAGTAACCACAGTCATTTAAACACAAGAGAAGAAGAAAACTACAAAAAAAAAAAAACGAACTGGAAAGCCAATCATTTTCATTTGAGGTGTCAGGTGGTCTACCGTTTACAGGCAGATCTAAAACAAGTATTACTCTTAGAAGAGTATATAGAAATAGTCTTCTACAGCCAGCAGTGATCGCTTACGGCCATACCACTCCTTGAAAGCCCGGTCCCGTCTGATCTCGGAAGCGAAGAAGAGTTGGGCCTAGTTAGTACTTGGATGGGAGACTGCCTGGGAATACTAGGTGCTGTAAGCTTTTTAGCTTAAGTTTCTATTATAAAGGCAGTAACCACAGTCATTTAAACACAAGAGAAGAAGAAAACTTAAAAAAAAAAAACAACAAAAAAAAAAACGAACTGGAAAGCCAATCATTTTCATTTGAGGTGTCAGGTGGTCTACCGTTTATAGGCAGATCTAAAACAAGTATTACTCTTAGAAGAGTATATAGAAATAGTCTTCTACAGCCAGCAGTGGTCGCTTACGGCCATACCACTCCTTGAAAGCCCGATCCCGTCTGATCTCGGAAGCGAAGAAGAGTTGGGCCTAGTTAGTACTTGGATGGGAGACTGCCTGGGAATACTAGGTGCTGTAAGCTTTTTAGCTTAAGTTTCTATTATAAAGGCAGTAACCACAGTCATTTAAACACAAGAGAAGAAGAAAACTACAAAAAAAAAAAACGAACTGGAAAGCCAATCATTTTCATTTGAGGTGTCAGGTGGTCTACCGTTTACAGGCAGATCTAAAACAAGTATTACTCTTAGAAGAGTATATAGAAATAGTCTTCTACAGCCAGCAGTGATCGCTTACGGCCATACCACTCCTTGAAAGCCCGGTCCCGTCTGATCTCGGAAGCGAAGAAGAGTTGGGCCTAGTTAGTACTTGGATGGGAGACTGCCTGGGAATACTAGGTGCTGTAAGCTTTTTAGCTTAAGCTTCTATTATAAAGACAGTAACCACAGTCATTTAAACACAAGAGAAGAAGAAAACTACAAAAAAAAAAAACGAACTGGAAAGCCAATCATTTTCATTTGAGGTGTCAGGTGGTCTACCGTTTACAGGCAGATCTAAAACAAGTATTACTCTTAGAAGAGTATATAGAAATAGTCTTCTACAGCCAGCAGTGATCGCTTACGGCCATACCACTCCTTGAAAGCCCGATCCCGTCTGATCTCGGAAGCGAAGAAGAGTTGGGCCTAGTTAGTACTTGGATGGGAGACTGCCTGGGAATACTAGGTGCTGTAAGCTTTTTAGCTTAAGTTTCTATTATAAAGGCAGTAACCACAGTCATTTAAACACAAGAGAAGAAGAAAACTACAAAAAAAAAAAACGAACTGGAAAGCCAATCATTTTTAATTTGAGGTGTCAGGTGGTCTACCGTTTACAGGCAGATCTAAAACAAGTATTACTCTTAGAAGAGTATATAGAAATAGTCTTCTACAGCCAGCAGTGATCGCTTACGGCCATACCACTCCTTGAAAGCCCGATCCCGTCTGATCTCGGAAGCGAAGAAGTGTTGGGCCTAGTTAGTACTTGGATGGGAGACTGCCTGGGAATACTAGGTGCTGTAAGCTTTTTAGCTTAAGTTTCTATTATAAAGGCAGTAACCACAGTCATTTAAACACAAGAGAAGAAGAAAACTTAAAAAAAAAAAACCAACAAAAAAAAAAAAACGAACTGGAAAGCCAATCATTTTCATTTGAGGTGTCAGGTGGTCTACCGTTTACAGGCAGATCTAAAACAAGTATTACTCTTAGAAGAGTATATAGAAATAGTCTTCTACAGCCAGCTGTGATCGCTTACGGCCATACCACTCCTTGAAAGCCCGATCCCGTCTGATCTCGGAAGCGAAGAAGAGCTGGGCCTAGTTAGTACTTGGATGGGAGACTGCCTGGGAATACTAGGTGCTGTAAGCTTTTTAGCTTAAGTTTCTATTATAAAGGCAGTAACCACAGTCATTTAAACACAAGAGAAGAAGAAAACTTAAAAAAAAACAACAAAAAAAAAAAAAAACGAACTGGAAAGCCAATCATTTTCATTTGAGGTGTCAGGTGGTCTACCGTTTACAGGCAGATCTAAAACAAGTATTACTCTTAGAAGAGTATATAGAAATAGTCTTCTACAGCCAGCAGTGATCGCTTACGGCCATACCACTCCTTGAAAGCCCGATCCCGTCTGATCTCGGAAGCGAAGAAGAGCTGGGCCTAGTTAGTACTTGGATGGGAGACTGCCTGGGAATACTAGGTGCTGTAAGCTTTTTAGCTTAAGTTTCTATTATAAAGGCAGTAACCACAGTCATTTAAACACAAGAGAAGAAGAAAACTTAAAAAAAAAAAACAACAAAAAAAAAAAACGAACTGGAAAGCCAATCATTTTCATTTGAGGTGTCAGGTGGTCTACGGTTTACAGGCAGATCTAAAACAAGTATTACTCTTAGAAGAGTATATAGAAATAGTCTTCTACAGCCAGCAGTGATCGCTTACGGCCATACCACTCCTTGAAAGCCCGATCCCGTCTGATCTCGGAAGCGAAGAAGAGTTGGGCCTAGTTAGTACTTGGATGGGAGACTGCCTGGGAATACTAGGTGCTGTAAGCTTTTTAGCTTAAGTTTCTATTATAAAGGCAGTAACCACAGTCATTTAAACACAAGAGAAGAAGAAAACTTAAAAAAAAAAAACAACAAAAAAAAAAAACGAACTGGAAAGCCAATCATTTTCATTTGAGGTGTCAGGTGGTCTACCGTTTACAGGCAGATCTAAAACAAGTATTACTCTTAGAAGAGTATATAGAAATAGTCTTCTACAGCCAGCTGTGATCGCTTACGGCCATACCACTCCTTGAAAGCCCGATCCCGTCTGATCTCGGAAGCGAAGAAGAGTTGGGCCTAGTTAGTACTTGGATGGGAGACTGCCTGGGAATACTAGGTGCTGTAAGCTTTTTAGCTTAACTTTCTATTATAAAGGCAGTAACCACAGTCATTTAAACACAAGAGAAGAAGAAAACTTAAAAAAAAAAAAACAACAAAAAAAAAAAAACGAACTGGAAAGCCAATCATTTTCATTTGAGGTGTCAGGTGGTCTACCGTTTACAGGCAGATCTAAAACAAGTATTACTCTTAGAAGAGTATATAGAAATAGTCTTCTACAGCCAGCAGTGATCGCTTACGGCCATACCACTCCTTGAAAGCCCGGTCCCGTCTGATCTCGGAAGCGAAGAAGAGTTGGGCCTAGTTAGTGCTTGGATGGGAGACTGCCTGGGAATACTAGGTGCTGTAAGCTTTTTAGCTTAAGCTTCTATTATAAAGACAGTAACCACAGTCATTTAAACACAAGAGAAGAAGAAAACTACAAAAAAAAAAAACGAACTGGAAAGCCAATCATTTTCATTTGAGGTGTCAGGTGGTCTACCGTTTACAGGCAGATCTAAAACAAGTATTACTCTTAGAAGAGTATATAGAAATAGTCTTCTACAGCCAGCAGTGATCGCTTACGGCCATACCACTCCTTGAAAGCCCGATCCCGTCTGATCTCGGAAGTGAAGAAGAGTTGGGCCTAGTTAGTACTTGGATGGGAGACTGCCTGGGAATACTAGGTGCTGTAAGCTTTTTAGCTTAAGTTTCTATTATAAAGGCAGTAACCACAGTCATTTAAACACAAGAGAAGAAGAAAACTACAAAAAAAAAAAACGAACTGGAAAGCCAATCATTTTCATTTGAGGTGTCAGGTGGTCTACCGTTTACAGGCAGATCTAAAACAAGTATTACTCTTAGAAGAGTATATAGAAATAGTCTTCTACAGCCAGCAGTGATCGCTTACGGCCATACCACTCCTTGAAAGCCCGATCCCGTCTGATCTCGGAAGCGAAGAAGTGTTGGGCCTAGTTAGTACTTGGATGGGAGACTGCCTGGGAATACTAGGTGCTGTAAGCTTTTTAGCTTAAGTTTCTATTATAAAGGCAGTAACCACAGTCATTTAAACACAAGAGAAGAAGAAAACTTAAAAAAAAAAAAACCAACAAAAAAAAAAAAACGAACTGGAAAGCCAATCATTTTCATTTGAGGTGTCAGGTGGTCTACCGTTTACAGGCAGATCTAAAACAAGTATTACTCTTAGAAGAGTATGTAGAAATAGTCTTCTACAGCCAGCTGTGATCGCTTACGGCCATACCACTCCTTGAAAGCCCGATCCCATCTGATCTCGGAAGCGAAGAAGAGCTGGGCCTAGTTAGTACTTGGATGGGAGACTGCCTGGGAATACTAGGTGCTGTAAGCTTTTTAGCTTAAGTTTCTATTATAAAGGCAGTAACCACAGTCATTTAAACACAAGAGAAGAAGAAAACTTAAAAAAAAAAAACAAAAAAAAAAAAAAACGAACTGGAAAGCCAATCATTTTCATTTGAGGTGTCAGGTGGTCTACCGTTTACAGGCAGATCTAAAACAAGTATTACTCTTAGAAGAGTATATAGAAATAGTCTTCTACAGCCAGCAGTGATCGCTTACGGCCATACCACTCCTTGAAAGCCCGATCCCGTCTTCCCGTCTGATCTCGGAAGCGAAGAAGAGCTGGGCCTAGTTAGTACTTGGATGGGAGACTGCCTGGGAATACTAGGTGCTGTAAGCTTTTTAGCTTAAGTTTCTATTATAAAGGCAGTAACCACAGTCATTTAAACACAAGAGAAGAAGAAAACTTAAAAAAAAAAAACAACAAAAAAAAAAAACGAACTGGAAAGCCAATCATTTTCATTTGAGGTGTCAGGTGGTCTACCGTTTACAGGCAGATCTAAAACAAGTATTACTCTTAGAAGAGTATATAGAAATAGTCTTCTACAGCCAGCAGTGATCGCTTACGGCCATACCACTCCTTGAAAGCCCGATCCCGTCTGATCTCGGAAGCGAAGAAGAGTTGGGCCTAGTTAGTACTTGGATGGGAGACTGCCTGGGAATACTAGGTGCTGTAAGCTTTTTAGCTTAAGCTTCTATTATAAAGACAGTAACCACAGTCATTTAAACACAAGAGAAGAAGAAAACTACAAAAAAAAAAAACGAACTGGAAAGCCAATCATTTTCATTTGAGGTGTCAGGTGGTCTACCGTTTACAGGCAGATCTAAAACAAGTATTACTCTTAGAAGAGTATATAGAAATAGTCTTCTACAGCCAGCAGTGATCGCTTACGGCCATACCACTCCTTGAAAGCCCGATCCCGTCTGATCTCGGAAGTGAAGAAGAGTTGGGCCTAGTTAGTACTTGGATGGGAGACTGCCTGGGAATACTAGGTGCTGTAAGCTTTTTAGCTTAAGTTTCTATTATAAAGGCAGTAACCACAGTCATTTAAACACAAGAGAAGAAGAAAACTACAAAAAAAAAAAACGAACTGGAAAGCCAATCATTTTCATTTGAGGTGTCAGGTGGTCTACCGTTTACAGGCAGATCTAAAACAAGTATTACTCTTAGAAGAGTATATAGAAATAGTCTTCTACAGCCAGCAGTGATCGCTTACGGCCATACCACTCCTTGAAAGCCCGATCCCGTCTGATCTCGGAAGCGAAGAAGTGTTGGGCCTAGTTAGTACTTGGATGGGAGACTGCCTGGGAATACTAGGTGCTGTAAGCTTTTTAGCTTAAGTTTCTATTATAAAGGCAGTAACCACAGTCATTTAAACACAAGAGAAGAAGAAAACTTAAAAAAAAAAAAACCAACAAAAAAAAAAAAACGAACTGGAAAGCCAATCATTTTCATTTGAGGTGTCAGGTGGTCTACCGTTTACAGGCAGATCTAAAACAAGTATTACTCTTAGAAGAGTATGTAGAAATAGTCTTCTACAGCCAGCTGTGATCGCTTACGGCCATACCACTCCTTGAAAGCCCGATCCCATCTGATCTCGGAAGCGAAGAAGAGCTGGGCCTAGTTAGTACTTGGATGGGAGACTGCCTGGGAATACTAGGTGCTGTAAGCTTTTTAGCTTAAGTTTCTATTATAAAGGCAGTAACCACAGTCATTTAAACACAAGAGAAGAAGAAAACTTAAAAAAAAAAAACAAAAAAAAAAAAAAACGAACTGGAAAGCCAATCATTTTCATTTGAGGTGTCAGGTGGTCTACCGTTTACAGGCAGATCTAAAACAAGTATTACTCTTAGAAGAGTATATAGAAATAGTCTTCTACAGCCAGCAGTGATCGCTTACGGCCATACCACTCCTTGAAAGCCCGATCCCGTCTTCCCGTCTGATCTCGGAAGCGAAGAAGAGCTGGGCCTAGTTAGTACTTGGATGGGAGACTGCCTGGGAATACTAGGTGCTGTAAGCTTTTTAGCTTAAGTTTCTATTATAAAGGCAGTAACCACAGTCATTTAAACACAAGAGAAGAAGAAAACTTAAAAAAAAAAAACAACAAAAAAAAAAAACGAACTGGAAAGCCAATCATTTTCATTTGAGGTGTCAGGTGGTCTACCGTTTACAGGCAGATCTAAAACAAGTATTACTCTTAGAAGAGTATATAGAAATAGTCTTCTACAGCCAGCAGTGATCGCTTACGGCCATACCACTCCTTGAAAGCCCGATCCCGTCTGATCTCGGAAGCGAAGAAGAGTTGGGCCTAGTTAGTACTTGGATGGGAGACTGCCTGGGAATACTAGGTGCTGTAAGCTTTTTAGCTTAAGTTTCTATTATAAAGGCAGTAACCACAGTCATTTAAACACAAGAGAAGAAGAAAACTTAAAAAAAAAAAAACAAAAAAAAAAAAAAACGAACTGGAAAGCCAATCATTTTCATTTGAGGTGTCAGGTGGTCTACCGTTTACAGGCAGATCTAAAACAAGTATTACTCTTAGAAGAGTATATAGAAATAGTCTTCTACAGCCAGCAGTGATCGCTTACGGCCATACCACTCCTTGAAAGCCCGGTCCCGTCTGATCTCGGAAGCGAAGAAGAGTTGGGCCTAGTTAGTACTTGGATGGGAGACTGCCTGGGAATACTAGGTGCTGTAAGCTTTTTAGCTTAAGCTTCTATTATAAAGACAGTAACCACAGTCATTTAAACACAAGAGAAGAAGAAAACTACAAAAAAAAAAAACGAACTGGAAAGCCAATCATTTTCATTTGAGGTGTCAGGTGGTCTACCGTTTACAGGCAGATCTAAAACAAGTATTACTCTTAGAAGAGTATATAGAAATAGTCTTCTACAGCCAGCAGTGATCGCTTACGGCCATACCACTCCTTGAAAGCCCGATCCCGTCTGATCTCGGAAGTGAAGAAGAGTTGGGCCTAGTTAGTACTTGGATGGGAGACTGCCTGGGAATACTAGGTGCTGTAAGCTTTTTAGCTTAAGCTTCTATTATAAAGACAGTAACCACAGTCATTTAAACACAAGAGAAGAAGAAAACTACAAAAAAAAAAAACGAACTGGAAAGCCAATCATTTTCATTTGAGGTGTCAGGTGGTCTACCGTTTACAGGCAGATCTAAAACAAGTATTACTCTTAGAAGAGTATATAGAAATAGTCTTCTACAGCCAGCAGTGATCGCTTACGGCCATACCACTCCTTGAAAGCCCGATCCCGTCTGATCTCGGAAGTGAAGAAGAGTTGGGCCTAGTTAGTACTTGGATGGGAGACTGCCTGGGAATACTAGGTGCTGTAAGCTTTTTAGCTTAAGTTTCTATTATAAAGGCAGTAACCACAGTCATTTAAACACAAGAGAAGAAGAAAACTACAAAAAAAAAAAACGAACTGGAAAGCCAATCATTTTCATTTGAGGTGTCAGGTGGTCTACCGTTTACAGGCAGATCTAAAACAAGTATTACTCTTAGAAGAGTATATAGAAATAGTCTTCTACAGCCAGCAGTGATCGCTTACGGCCATACCACTCCTTGAAAGCCCGATCCCGTCTGATCTCGGAAGCGAAGAAGTGTTGGGCCTAGTTAGTACTTGGATGGGAGACTGCCTGGGAATACTAGGTGCTGTAAGCTTTTTAGCTTAAGTTTCTATTATAAAGGCAGTAACCACAGTCATTTAAACACAAGAGAAGAAGAAAACTTAAAAAAAAAAAACCAACAAAAAAAAAAAAACGAACTGGAAAGCCAATCATTTTCATTTGAGGTGTCAGGTGGTCTACCGTTTACAGGCAGATCTAAAACAAGTATTACTCTTAGAAGAGTATATAGAAATAGTCTTCTACAGCCAGCAGTGATCGCTTACGGCCATACCACTCCTTGAAAGCCCGGTCCCGTCTGATCTCGGAAGCGAAGAAGAGTTGGGCCTAGTTAGTACTTGGATGGGAGACTGCCTGGGAATACTAGGTGCTGTAAGCTTTTTAGCTTAAGCTTCTATTATAAAGACAGTAACCACAGTCATTTAAACACAAGAGAAGAAGAAAACTACAAAAAAAAAAAACGAACTGGAAAGCCAATCATTTTCATTTGAGGTGTCAGGTGGTCTACCGTTTACAGGCAGATCTAAAACAAGTATTACTCTTAGAAGAGTATATAGAAATAGTCTTCTACAGCCAGCAGTGATCGCTTACGGCCATACCACTCCTTGAAAGCCCGATCCCGTCTGATCTCGGAAGTGAAGAAGAGTTGGGCCTAGTTAGTACTTGGATGGGAGACTGCCTGGGAATACTAGGTGCTGTAAGCTTTTTAGCTTAAGTTTCTATTATAAAGGCAGTAACCACAGTCATTTAAACACAAGAGAAGAAGAAAACTACAAAAAAAAAAAACGAACTGGAAAGCCAATCATTTTCATTTGAGGTGTCAGGTGGTCTACCGTTTACAGGCAGATCTAAAACAAGTATTACTCTTAGAAGAGTATATAGAAATAGTCTTCTACAGCCAGCAGTGATCGCTTACGGCCATACCACTCCTTGAAAGCCCGGTCCCGTCTGATCTCGGAAGCGAAGAAGAGTTGGGCCTAGTTAGTACTTGGATGGGAGACTGCCTGGGAATACTAGGTGCTGTAAGCTTTTTAGCTTAAGCTTCTATTATAAAGACAGTAACCACAGTCATTTAAACACAAGAGAAGAAGAAAACTACAAAAAAAAAAAACGAACTGGAAAGCCAATCATTTTCATTTGAGGTGTCAGGTGGTCTACCGTTTACAGGCAGATCTAAAACAAGTATTACTCTTAGAAGAGTATATAGAAATAGTCTTCTACAGCCAGCAGTGATCGCTTACGGCCATACCACTCCTTGAAAGCCCGATCCCGTCTGATCTCGGAAGTGAAGAAGAGTTGGGCCTAGTTAGTACTTGGATGGGAGACTGCCTGGGAATACTAGGTGCTGTAAGCTTTTTAGCTTAAGCTTCTATTATAAAGACAGTAACCACAGTCATTTAAACACAAGAGAAGAAGAAAACTACAAAAAAAAAAAACGAACTGGAAAGCCAATCATTTTCATTTGAGGTGTCAGGTGGTCTACCGTTTACAGGCAGATCTAAAACAAGTATTACTCTTAGAAGAGTATATAGAAATAGTCTTCTACAGCCAGCAGTGATCGCTTACGGCCATACCACTCCTTGAAAGCCCGATCCCGTCTGATCTCGGAAGTGAAGAAGAGTTGGGCCTAGTTAGTACTTGGATGGGAGACTGCCTGGGAATACTAGGTGCTGTAAGCTTTTTAGCTTAAGTTTCTATTATAAAGGCAGTAACCACAGTCATTTAAACACAAGAGAAGAAGAAAACTACAAAAAAAAAAAACGAACTGGAAAGCCAATCATTTTCATTTGAGGTGTCAGGTGGTCTACCGTTTACAGGCAGATCTAAAACAAGTATTACTCTTAGAAGAGTATATAGAAATAGTCTTCTACAGCCAGCAGTGATCGCTTACGGCCATACCACTCCTTGAAAGCCCGATCCCGTCTGATCTCGGAAGCGAAGAAGTGTTGGGCCTAGTTAGTACTTGGATGGGAGACTGCCTGGGAATACTAGGTGCTGTAAGCTTTTTAGCTTAAGTTTCTATTATAAAGGCAGTAACCACAGTCATTTAAACACAAGAGAAGAAGAAAACTTAAAAAAAAAAAAACCAACAAAAAAAAAAAAACGAACTGGAAAGCCAATCATTTTCATTTGAGGTGTCAGGTGGTCTACCGTTTACAGGCAGATCTAAAACAAGTATTACTCTTAGAAGAGTATATAGAAATAGTCTTCTACAGCCAGCAGTGATCGCTTACGGCCATACCACTCCTTGAAAGCCCGGTCCCGTCTGATCTCGGAAGCGAAGAAGAGTTGGGCCTAGTTAGTACTTGGATGGGAGACTGCCTGGGAATACTAGGTGCTGTAAGCTTTTTAGCTTAAGCTTCTATTATAAAGACAGTAACCACAGTCATTTAAACACAAGAGAAGAAGAAAACTACAAAAAAAAAAAACGAACTGGAAAGCCAATCATTTTCATTTGAGGTGTCAGGTGGTCTACCGTTTACAGGCAGATCTAAAACAAGTATTACTCTTAGAAGAGTATATAGAAATAGTCTTCTACAGCCAGCAGTGATCGCTTACGGCCATACCACTCCTTGAAAGCCCGATCCCGTCTGATCTCGGAAGTGAAGAAGAGTTGGGCCTAGTTAGTACTTGGATGGGAGACTGCCTGGGAATACTAGGTGCTGTAAGCTTTTTAGCTTAAGTTTCTATTATAAAGGCAGTAACCACAGTCATTTAAACACAAGAGAAGAAGAAAACTACAAAAAAAAAAAACGAACTGGAAAGCCAATCATTTTCATTTGAGGTGTCAGGTGGTCTACCGTTTACAGGCAGATCTAAAACAAGTATTACTCTTAGAAGAGTATATAGAAATAGTCTTCTACAGCCAGCAGTGATCGCTTACGGCCATACCACTCCCTGAAAGCCCGATCCCGTCTGATCTCGGAAGCGAAGAAGTGTTGGGCCTAGTTAGTACTTGGATGGGAGACTGCCTGGGAATACTAGGTGCTGTAAGCTTTTTAGCTTAAGTTTCTATTATAAAGGCAGTAACCACAGTCATTTAAACACAAGAGAAGAAGAAAACTTAAAAAAAAAAAAACCAACAAAAAAAAAAAAACGAACTGGAAAGCCAATCATTTTCATTTGAGGTGTCAGGTGGTCTACCGTTTACAGGCAGATCTAAAACAAGTATTACTCTTAGAAGAGTATGTAGAAATAGTCTTCTACAGCCAGCTGTGATCGCTTACGGCCATACCACTCCTTGAAAGCCCGATCCCATCTGATCTCGGAAGCGAAGAAGAGCTGGGCCTAGTTAGTACTTGGATGGGAGACTGCCTGGGAATACTAGGTGCTGTAAGCTTTTTAGCTTAAGTTTCTATTATAAAGGCAGTAACCACAGTCATTTAAACACAAGAGAAGAAGAAAACTTAAAAAAAACAAACAAAAAAAAAAAAAAACGAACTGGAAAGCCAATCATTTTCATTTGAGGTGTCAGGTGGTCTACCGTTTACAGGCAGATCTAAAACAAGTATTACTCTTAGAAGAGTATATAGAAATAGTCTTCTACAGCCAGCAGTGATCGCTTACGGCCATACCACTCCTTGAAAGCCCGATCCCGTCTTCCCGTCTGATCTCGGAAGCGAAGAAGAGCTGGGCCTAGTTAGTACTTGGATGGGAGACTGCCTGGGAATACTAGGTGCTGTAAGCTTTTTAGCTTAAGTTTCTATTATAAAGGCAGTAACCACAGTCATTTAAACACAAGAGAAGAAGAAAACTTAAAAAAAAAAAACAACAAAAAAAAAAAACGAACTGGAAAGCCAATCATTTTCATTTGAGGTGTCAGGTGGTCTACCGTTTACAGGCAGATCTAAAACAAGTATTACTCTTAGAAGAGTATATAGAAATAGTCTTCTACAGCCAGCAGTGATCGCTTACGGCCATACCACTCCTTGAAAGCCCGATCCCGTCTGATCTCGGAAGCGAAGAAGAGTTGGGCCTAGTTAGTACTTGGATGGGAGACTGCCTGGGAATACTAGGTGCTGTAAGCTTTTTAGCTTAAGTTTCTATTATAAAGGCAGTAACCACAGTCATTTAAACACAAGAGAAGAAGAAAACTTAAAAAAAAAAAACAACAAAAAAAAAAAACGAACTGGAAAGCCAATCATTTTCATTTGAGGTGTCAGGTGGTCTACCGTTTACAGGCAGATCTAAAACAAGTATTACTCTTAGAAGAGTATATAGAAATAGTCTTCTACAGCCAGCTGTGATCGCTTACGGCCATACCACTCCTTGAAAGCCCGATCCCGTCTGATCTCGGAAGCGAAGAAGAGCTGGGCCTAGTTAGTACTTGGATGGGAGACTGCCTGGGAATACTAGGTGCTGTAAGCTTTTTAGCTTAAGTTTCTATTATAAAGGCAGTAACCACAGTCATTTAAACACAAGAGAAGAAGAAAACTTAAAAAAAAAAAACAAAAAAAAAAAAAAACGAACTGGAAAGCCAATCATTTTCATTTGAGGTGTCAGGTGGTCTACCGTTTACAGGCAGATCTAAAACAAGTATTACTCTTAGAAGAGTATATAGAAATAGTCTTCTACAGCCAGCAGTGATCGCTTACGGCCATACCACTCCTTGAAAGCCCGATCCCGTCTGATCTCGGAAGCGAAGAAGAGCTGGGCCTAGTTAGTACTTGGATGGGAGACTGCCTGGGAATACTAGGTGCTGTAAGCTTTTTAGCTTAAGTTTCTATTATAAAGGCAGTAACCACAGTCATTTAAACACAAGAGAAGAAGAAAACTTAAAAAAAAAAAACAACAAAAAAAAAAAACGAACTGGAAAGCCAATCATTTTCATTTGAGGTGTCAGGTGGTCTACCGTTTACAGGCAGATCTAAAACAAGTATTACTCTTAGAAGAGTATATAGAAATAGTCTTCTACAGCCAGCAGTGATCGCTTACGGCCATACCACTCCTTGAAAGCCCGATCCCGTCTGATCTCGGAAGCGAAGAAGAGTTGGGCCTAGTTAGTACTTGGATGGGAGACTGCCTGGGAATACTAGGTGCTGTAAGCTTTTTAGCTTAAGTTTCTATTATAAAGGCAGTAACCACAGTCATTTAAACACAAGAGAAGAAGAAAACTTAAAAAAAAAAAACAACAAAAAAAAAAAACGAACTGGAAAGCCAATCATTTTCATTTGAGGTGTCAGGTGGTCTACCGTTTACAGGCAGATCTAAAACAAGTATTACTCTTAGAAGAGTATATAGAAATAGTCTTCTACAGCCAGCAGTGATCGCTTACGGCCATACCACTCCTTGAAAGCCCGATCCCGTCTGATCTCGGAAGCGAAGAAGAGTTGGGCCTAGTTAGTACTTGGATGGGAGACTGCCTGGGAATACTAGGTGCTGTAAGCTTTTTAGCTTAAGTTTCTATTATAAAGGCAGTAACCACAGTCATTTAAACACAAGAGAAGAAGAAAACTTAAAAAAAAAAAACAACAAAAAAAAAAAAACGAACTGGAAAGCCAATCATTTTCATTTGAGGTGTCAGGTGGTCTACCGTTTACAGGCAGATCTAAAACAAGTATTACTCTTAGAAGAGTATATAGAAATAGTCTTCTACAGCCAGCAGTGATCGCTTACGGCCATACCACTCCTTGAAAGCCCGATCCCGTCTGATCTCGGAAGCGAAGAAGAGTTGGGCCTAGTTAGTACTTCGATGGGAGACTGCCTGGGAATACTAGGTGCTGTAAGCTTTTTAGCTTAAGTTTCTATTATAAAGGCAGTAACCAAAGTCATTTAAACACAAGAGAAGAAGAAAACTTAAGAAAAAAAAAAAAACGAACTGGAAAGCCAATCATTTTCATTTGAGGTGTCAGGTGGTCTACCGTTTACAGGCAGATCTAAAACAAGTATTACTCTTAGAAGAGTATATAGAAATAGTCTTCTACAGCCAGCTGTGATCGCTTACGGCCATACCACTCCTTGAAAGCCCGATCCCGTCTGATCTCGGAAGCGAAGAAGAGTTGGGCCTAGTTAGTACTTGGATGGGAGACTGCCTGGGAATACTAGGTGCTGTAAGCTTTTTAGCTTAAGTTTCTATTATAAAGGCAGTAACCACAGTCATTTAAACACAAGAGAAGAAGAAAACTACAAAAAAAAAAAAAGGAACTGGAAAGCCAATCATTTTCATTTGAGGTGTCAGGTGGTCTACCGTTTACAGGCAGATCTAAAACAAGTATTACTCTTAGAAGAGTATATAGAAATAGTCTTCTACAGCCAGCAGTGATCGCTTACGGCCATACCACTCCTTGAAAGCCCGATCCCGTCTGATCTCGGAAGCGAAGAAGAGTTGGGCCTAGTTAGTACTTGGATGGGAGACTGCCTGGGAATACTAGGTGCTGTAAGCTTTTTAGCTTAAGTTTCTATTATAAAGGCAGTAACCACAGTCATTTAAACACAAGAGAAGAAGAAAACTTAAAAAAAAAAAAACAACAAAATAAAAAAACGAACTGGAAAGCCAATCATTTTCATTTGAGGTGTCAGGTGGTCTACCGTTTACAGGCAGATCTAAAACAAGTATTACTCTTAGAAGAGTATATAGAAATAGTCTTCTACAGCCAGCAGTGATCGCTTACGGCCATACCACTCCTTGAAAGCCCGATCCCGTCTGATCTCGGAAGCGAAGAAGAGTTGGGCCTAGTTAGTACTTGGATGGGAGACTGCCTGGGAATACTAGGTGCTGTAAGCTTTTTAGCTTAAGCTTCTATTATAAAGACAGTAACCACAGTCATTTAAACACAAGAGAAGAAGAAAACTTAAGAAAAAAAAAAAAACGAACTGGAAAGCCAATCATTTTCATTTGAGGTGTCAGGTGGTCTACCGTTTACAGGCAGATCTAAAACAAGTATTACTCTTAGAAGAGTATATAGAAATAGTCTTCTACAGCCAGCAGTGATCGCTTACGGCCATACCACTCCTTGAAAGCCCGATCCCGTCTGATCTCGGAAGCGAAGAAGAGTTGGGCCTAGTTAGTACTTCGATGGGAGACTGCCTGGGAATACTAGGTGCTGTAAGCTTTTTAGCTTAAGTTTCTATTATAAAGGCAGTAACCAAAGTCATTTAAACACAAGAGAAGAAGAAAACTTAAGAAAAAAAAAAAACGAACTGGAAAGCCAATCATTTTCATTTGAGGTGTCAGGTGGTCTACCGTTTACAGGCAGATCTAAAACAAGTATTACTCTTAGAAGAGTATATAGAAATAGTCTTCTACAGCCAGCTGTGATCGCTTACGGCCATACCACTCCTTGAAAGCCCGATCC